>NC_142043.1:65708631-66020023 GCF_982192425.1 Myodes glareolus | reverse complement strand
AGGGGCCTGCTGTTATTTCTGGGTGTCACTCCACACTCCATTTTGTCCTTTCCCTAGTAAGTTGTTGCTATGGAGACCGGGCATGGGGCTCAGTTGATAGAGTGCTTGCCTGGCATGCACAAGGCTCCAGGTTCAGTCTTTAGCCCCGGAAAAACTGGGCGTGGTAGCACACACCTGTGAGCCCCGCACTCAGGAGGTGAAGGCAGGAGCTCAGAAGTGTGTAGTCCTCCTTGGCCACACATCGGGCTATTCATCTGTGTGTATGTGCAGGCGACGGGATGTACGCGCAGCACAGCACACGTGTGGAGGTTGGAGGGCAACCTGTGTGCATCGGCTCTCTCCTTCCACCAGGGTGAAGCTCAGATTGTCAGGCTTAGAGGCAAGCGCCTTTACCTGGGGAGCTGTCTCACCAGCCAAAGAAGATCTTATCTCATTTATTATTAATTAACTAGGGATTACAGTAAAATGTCATGACTAGTGCCCAGAGCCTTGAGCTCGGATCCTCATAGGCAGCTTGACAGGAAGGTGTTAGGGGGAGATTGCTGAGTTCAATTAGAAAAAATGGCCCATGTCCAACAGCTCGTAAATCCTTGCCAGAGACTGACTTCATAGTTCCTAGACAAAACTCTTAAGTTACTGAGTGAGTTCAGTAAGTCTGGGACTTAAAAAAAAAAAGATTGTGTGTGTTCATGCATGAGTATGTTTGTGTGTGTGTTAGTGTGTGTGTGTTTGTGCATGGGAGTGTTTGTGTGTGTGCATGAGTATGTGTGTTTGTGCAAGGGTGTGTGTGTGTTCATGCATGTGTGTTTGTGTGGGGGGGGACAGAGTCTCTCTTGCTTCTCCCACTGTGCGAGTTTCTGGCCAATTCTGTCTCGGTCTCGATCTAGGAGTAGAAGAGTTGGGATTGCAGACAAGTCACCCAAATCTAGATCGTTTTAACAAGAATTTCTGAGATCAAACTCAGGTCATCAGGTTGGCTTGGTAGTATGTGACAGGCTTTCTGGGGAGGTGTAAAACACACACACACACACACACACACACACACACACACACACAGAGCGCTACAAGCAGGGACTCTACTGCAGACCAAGGTCCAACTTGGTTGAACCAATGAGTTTTTGTTGGGGTTCCTAATAGGAACAGGGGTGACCAGGAAGCAGCTGTCATCAAAGAGCCCACCACTGGCCACTGGCGACTCACATAAAGCGTGAGCTCTGCCCAGTTTACAGGAGGCAGGACAGCCCAGGGATCTCAGCTGGCTGGTTACAATCTGTCTGCCCCCCCCCCCCCCGCAGGGGGAGTTGTTTACCTCTTCAATAAAGCTGAGAGGGACCCTCCCGAGTCACGCTTTCCTAGACATGTGACTCAAGCCAGGAGGTCTCATGACTTCCTCTGTGAGGAATGTTTGATTGAGAAGACATCACTTCACACCACGCGGAGCCGTCTCCTGACCCGAGTCTAGAGCCATTTATCAAGGAGTCCGTCCACATCCTGAGTTCCAGGCTAGCTAGGAGCTGTCTTCATAGCGAGCCCCTTTCTCAAAACAAACAAACAAACAACAATCAAAAAGTGAGACAACCGGTCTCCTCCCCTGCTCTGGCCAGTGTGTGGCCAGTCTCCACCTCTGGATAATTACAGACTGATTTTACCATTTTGTCTTACTCTCAAGTTTCAGATCATTTTTCCTGTGGTTACAAATAACTTCCGTGTTTCTCGATGTGTGAAGAATTGGTTGGGTTGACTCTAGTTATCGCTATAGGCAAAGCCAGGGTGCAAACACATGGGCCGCCTTAGATTTAAGCTGCAAAATCAACACTTAGACCAAAATTAGTTTCTGCCTAGAAATTTCCACATGGAACTCTTAACGCCTCCGTTGCTGATGTGGCCGGTGGATGAACAACTGTCTAAATTCCTTTTCTCTTTGCCACAGCAGTGAGAGCCTGAAATGAAACCTGACAGAAGCAAACAGAAGCAACTTTAGGGGGAAGAGGGTTTATTGCGGCTCAGGTCCAGACGGGGAAGGCATGGTGGCCGGAGCGGGAGCAGCTGTTACTTTGTGTCCACAGTCAGGAGGCAGAGATTCGAACACTGGTGCTCAGCTCTCCCTCGCTCTCTCTCTCTTTTTTTTCCTTCTTCCTCCTTCTTCCCCTTCCTTTTTTTTTTTTTTTTCTAAGCAGGGTTCTCTGTGGGATTCATTCTGTAGCCAGGCTGGCCTCAGACTCACAGAGATCTGTCTGCCTCTGCCTCCCAAGTGCTGGGATTAATGGTGTGTGCCCCCTCTGCCCACCCAGAGGCTTTCTTCTTTTTCTTCAGTCCAGGACCCCAGTCCATGGGACAGTAGCACCCACACTTCATGTGGGTCTCACCCCTGGCTAACCTTCTCTGGAAAGTCCCTCACAGAAAAGCCCAGAGCCCAGAGGCTCTCCCAGGTGACTGGATCCAGTCACGTTGCTAACGATTAGTCACCCACCTTTCCCAGGACTGAAGGGACACCTGAAATGTAGGCCCTTGAGTGCCAGTGCTGGGCCAGTTTGTCAGCCTTCATCATAGGCTAAAAACCCAGCTCCACTCTCCAGCAGGTGACCCCTGTCTGGAAATGACCTTCCTTATTCCCCGGCCCAGGCCTCCTGAGAGGATTTCACAGCACAGACTCCAAGGCTATCCCCAAGAGCCAGCTTGTCACGGCCGATTGCGTGAGGAACAGAGAGAAAATGACACTCCAAGGAGGCACTGGGTTCCATGACTGATTTATCCAGTTCTCTCCTGGTAAAATAGTAAGGCGGACTCTATTGAACCTTTGCAAAAAACCTAGACTATTTTGAAACATAAAAAGAGTCAGTAAAAGTGCTCGTTGGTTTCTGAATCTCTTATGAAAGCCTGAGAGATTCTAGTGCTGTTCCCCATGCTCTGCTTCGGTTTCCCAAAGACTGAAGGGTCCTGGAATGTGGAGTGTGAGCCATAAACGGGGAAGTCCAGGGTGCTTAGATCAAGGTCCTAGCCGAGAAACCAAGCCAAGGATTGGAAAGAACTTGAAATATCTATAGAGCAAGTTCCAGGCCAGCCTGGTCTACAGAGCAAGTTCCAGGCCAGCCTGGTCTACAGAGCAAGTTCCAGGACAGCCTGGTCTACAGAGCAAGTTCCAGGACAGCCTGGTCTACAGAGCAAGTTCCAGGACAGCCAGAGCTACACAAAGAAACTCTATCTGGAAAACAAAACAAAACAAACAAATAAACAAAAAAACAAAACAAAACAAAACAAAAAATCAAACAGAAATAAAAAAAGAAAGAAAGACTGAACGTAAAAAGTCAGAGGTAGAAACATCTCTCAGATCTATTGACAGAGTGCTGAATTGCCAGGCCTGGTGGCACACTCCAATAATCTAGGCAACTGGGTGGTAGAGGCAGGGGGACTTCAAGTTCAAAACCAGTATGATCTACATAACAAGTCTGGGTAATAGTGAAACCCTGTCTCCAAAAATCAGGGAGGGTCTGGGGACCTCAGTTGGAAGAGTGTTTGTCACACAGAGAATTCAAGGCCAGCTTAGGCTATATGAGACCTTGTTTAGTCTCAAAACAACAACAACAACAACAACAAACGTCCCAAACCCAAAAAGGTCAGCAAGATCCCCAGGACAGACAGCTCCACACCCCACGATCTCCCCAATCGCACCACACTGCTTGCTCTACCCTCTGTCAGGGAAGCCATGAGTCCACTAGCCAATGCGAAGGTCACCCAGGGCCAGCTTGGAAGCTGGTACCCAAGTGAAGCAGAGCCCGGGACAGGCTTCTTCCCTAAGCCTGGACTTGTCTTTCATGGCTGAAGACACAAGCTGGGACCTGCAGCTCACGGCGGGGCTTCCAGGCCACCGAGGGAAGCAGTCTAGTGGGCAGCAGAAGGCTGCATGTGTTTCTTCCCTTAGTGGTACCTCCTACAGGGCATGTTTGTAGCTGGAGGTTTATGAGGTAGCTACCCTGGAGACAAGAAGAGACTGTGTGGATGGTGTAAGCCTCTAGAGCTCTCTAGAACCTTCCCACAGAGCAGGAGCGATAGCCCGAGACAACCTGGTTCCTGTGCCCGGGGAAGACAGACTCTCCCTCCTGATTTGATGGCTGTTCCCATGGCACTTTCTTTTGTTTTTAGATGTAGTCTCATGTAGCCCAGGCTAGCCTCTAACTGACTATGTATCTGAGGCTGGACTGGAGTTCTGATCCTCCTGCCTCTGCCTCTGGGGTACTGGAATTACAGGTATCAGCACACAGGTTTATGGGGGGCTGGAGGTTGAACCCAGCACTTTATGCAAGTGCTTTATCTCCACCCCCACTGCACACAGCACCTCCAGCCTAGCCTCTTAACAATTATTATTCATATCATCGTAGTTGTGTATATAGGATGTGTATGTGTGAGTGAGAGCACACTCGTGTCAAGGTGCACGGGTGGAGGTCAGAGGTTAGCTTTCAGGAGTTGGTCCTCTCTTTCCACTGTTGGCTCTAGGTATGGAAGCCAGGGCACGAGGCCCATATGACAAGCGCTGTAACCAGCTGAGCAATCTCACCCACCCTTCTTTTGATTTTTTTTTTTTGAGGTAGTATCTTGCTGTGTAGCTGCGAATGGACTTGAATTCATAGCAATCCTCCTGCCTCAGACTCCCAAACACTGGGATTACAGGCATGTATCAGTACGCTCAGCTAAAAATGAGGGGGAGAGGGAAGGAAGAGGAAGAAGCCAGGAAAACAATATATTTTGAAATAATTCCAGAAGGTTGTGAAAGAACTCAGCTCCTTCCTAAGGGAGGGGTCTGCTTTTTGTGTTTTTAAAGATCAGAGCGATTGCTCAGCAGTTAGGAGCCTACGGCACTCATGAGAGCATTCAGGCTAGAGTCACAGCGCCCACATGGTGGCTCACAACCTCCTGCCGCTGCAGCTCCAGGGCCGGCTGTCCCTGGCCTCTGAGGCCACCTGCACCGGCGGCCGGCGAGAAAGCTCAGTGTCTAAAGGAAGGGAGTTTGCGATACAAACCTGGTGACCTGAGTTTGAACCCAGAACACACACAAAAGTGGAAGGAGAGCCTGGCGTTGTCTTAGTTAGGGTTCCTATCGCTGTGATGAAACACCATGACCAAACGCAACCTGGGGAACCGGTTCACTGAAGTCGGGGTAGGAGCCTGGAGGCAGGAGCTGATGCAGAGACCATGGAGGGGAGCTGCTCACTGGCCTGCTCCCTGCGGCTTGCTCAGCCTGTTTTCTTTTTTCTTCTTCCTTTTTTTTTTTTTTTTTTTAAAGAAAGATTTATTTATTTATCGTGCGCAGTGTTCTGCCTGCACCCATCCCTGCAGGTTAGAAGAGAACACCAGATCTTATTGTAGATGGTTGTGAGCCACCAGTGGTTGCTGGGAATTGAACTCAAGACCTCTAGTAAGACCAGTTAGGGCTCTTAACCTCTGAGCCATCTCTCCAGCCTCCACCAGCCTGCTTTCTTATAGAACCCAGGACCACCAGCCCAGGGATGACACCTCCCACAATAGGCTGGGCCCTTCCCCATAAATCACTAATTAAGAAAATGCCTACAGGCTTGCCTATAGCGTGATCTTAAGGAGGTATTTTCTCAATTGAGGCTCCTTCCTCTCTGATGACTCTAGTCTTGAGTTAAGTTGACAAAAAAACTAGCCAGCACACCTGGAATCCCAGCACTCAGGAGATGGAGGTGGGAGGCTCAGAAGTTCAGGGTCATCCTTGGCTGCACTGTGAGTTTGGAGCCAGTCTTGGCTACAAGGGATAGCGTCTGGGGAAGGTGGGGCGCGTGGAGGGGGGCAACAGCAACAAAGTCCCTAAAACCCTGTTACATTTAGGATCCCCACTAACAGCTAGGAAACCCAGGGGCTCAGAGTATCCTGAGATATGCCTGCGCCTGCGCATAGTCATGGTGCGTGTGCCTGTGTGGTAGTGTTTCCTACTTGATTGTAACCGAATTCGCAGGACCCTGCCCTAAGTACAATGAGAGGGTAAGTGTTCAGAAAGCAAAATCATGACCTATAGGCAAATACAAAACCAACTCGTGTCAAAGTGGGATTTTTTTTTCCTTGTTTGAGTGCTCTATCACCAAGCCACATCCCAAGCCCTCAGAGATTTTATTTAAGGCGTTAATTAGCATTATACATGGTTCAAAGAGCACTTTAAAAAGTTGAGCAATTTAACAAAGACAGATTAGAGTCAGATTGCTGAGTTAGTTTTTTTTTTTTTTTTAACAACCAGTGAAAGTCCAACAGGCCATAAATCTTGGTGTTATCTGCCTCATCTGACAGAAATTTATCTACGATGTTCCTGGACGGAATCTGCACGTTCACACGTGACCCTACCTTAATCAGTCCTGTGAGGTGAATTACCTACACTCTGTGGTCTAGCACACGGCTTCTTAAACTTTTCCCTTGGCTCCTTTCACCAGAGAAATACTTTACACTATCTGGGAATATAGGCCTATAAAATAGATGTATGTATCAAACCTTTATAGAGACACACTAGTAGTCCCAGTCCCAGGGAGGCAGAGAGACGCAGGTCCCCAGGGCTTGCCAGCCAGCCTAGCCCACTTGGAGAGCCCTAGAACAGCCTGGGATTCTCAAAAAAGGATGGATAGTTCTTGGGGGACCAGTGGCTAAGGTTGTCTTCTGGCCTCCATGTGCACACATGTGTCTGAGTGCTGGTACCTGCAGAGGTTTGAAGACAGAGCTGGATCCCAGGAGTTAGGGTTGCAGCTATTGCGAGCCCCGTGAGAAATTCAGGCTCTTCGCTACAGAAGCCATCTCTCCTGCCCATCACAGAAAGTTTTAAAACTTTTCTTATTTTTTTGGTTTTTTTGAGATAGGGTTTTTCTGTGTAGCCTTGGCTGTCCTGGAACTCACTCTGTAGACCAGGCCAGCCTGGAACTCAGAGATCTGCCTGCCTCTGCCTCCCAAGTGCTAGTGCTAGAATTAAAGGCGTGGACCACCACTGCCTGACATACAACAGCAATTTTTAAAATGAAACATTCTAACAGAATACAGTCCGGACATACTGATTGATACTTCCCGGATGAAGAATGCTGCTAAGAAAATACTAAATGTCTTTGTCTTCCA
Organism: Myodes glareolus; assembly: GCF_982192425.1. Lineage (NCBI taxonomy): Eukaryota > Metazoa > Chordata > Mammalia > Rodentia > Cricetidae > Myodes > Myodes glareolus. The sequence continues at coordinate 66,012,919 of NC_142043.1, read as the reverse complement.
TAGTTGTAACATCATTGACTTTTTTCTTTCTTCTTTCCCTCCCTCCCTCCCTCCCTCTTTCTGCCTCTTTCCCTTCCTTCCTTCCTTCCTTCCTTCCTTCCTTCCTTCCTTCCTTCCTTCCTTCCTCCCTCCCCCCCCCTCTCTCTTTCTTTCTCTCTCTCTCTCTCTCTCTCTCTTTCTCTTTCTTTCTTTCTTTATTTCTTTCTTTCTTTCTTTCAGGGTTGTGGTGGGGTTCAGACAGTGTCTCTCCATGTAGCGTAAGCTGTCCTAGAACTCATTATATAGACCCAGCTGGACTCAAACACACAGAGATCACCAGCCTCTGCCTCCAGAGTGCTGGGATTGAAGGTGTGCGCTACTACACCCTGCTCATCATGGTTTTTCTAACGGCAGAAAACTTTGTGTATGAGGTAAATCACTGCATTTCAAGATGTACTGTGGACTCAACTCTGAGCCACAGTGTTTTGTTCAGCGCGCACAATATGCAGATACTGTGTTTAGAGCTGTGGCTACAATGTGATCTCAATGTGGCTACAATGTGATCTCAATGAGGACAATGCTTATGACACCCCCTCCTTCAGCCATGCACCCCGAGGGCCACAGCTGCAAATGCTTGCATGGCCCTCGTCCCTGGGTCATGCTGGAAGAGCATGCTGTGGTCGTGTATCACAAATGTCAGGAGGCTAGGTGGAATGATGCTGCACATCTTGGATCCCAATGCCCTGGAAGCAGAAGCAGGTGGATCTCTGTGGGTTCGAGGCCAGCCTGGTCTGGTCTACATAGTGAGTTCTAGGACAGCTATGGTTACATAATAGAGAGACACCATTTCCACTCCCCAAACAAACAAGGTGCCAGATGGCATTCAAAGCCATCCTACCAAAGGCTGGGGCGAACACTTACATGGAGATTTTGGGTGACTTGGGAGCCTGCTCAGGGCCCTACCTAAGGATGCCTAGTATGGTGTGGGAAACTGCTGGACAGGCCCTGAATGACCCTCCCCCTAAGAAGAAGGAAAGCAGGGTGGTTCCAGACAGATACCTCCTGTCCTGTGCACAGTCTCTCCTGTCAGAACAGTAGCCAACTGACTCATTCCTTCCTTTCAGGAGGCCAAGTTCAGCTTCCTGGGTAACGAGGAGCCACAGATGATCTTTGACTGGGTAGACACCGAGAACAAGGGCTGCCTGTCGCTGGAAGAATTCAGTTCTGGACTCAGTATGTGTCTGTCCTGGGAGGACCCTGGCGGCTTCTAGCACAGCATTGGGCTATGTGACAGGCCAGGGGGCCCTCGCTACATCTGAGAGCTGTGGGCTGCTCCCCTAGGACCCTCCCTGGTAGTACTGTGTAGAGGATAAAAACTTCCTGGCTTTGATGTGGAACTGTGGGCTGCAGCTGCCCTACCCCACCCCAGGAGGTCACTTTCCTAGCCCAGTCAAGACTGCTCCAGGCTCCAGGTCCCAGAGGGCGGCAACTGGGGGACAGAGAGGAGGTGGAGGCACCAGCATTGTGGTAGGGGTTGTATCTAGGGGATAGACGTCCCATCACTTGCCCCTCAGAAGGGACCCCAGCATCAGGGCAACTCCCCTAATGAGCCTTTCCATGGGGCAGGTGTTTCTGGCCTAGAGCAAGAGAGATGGCTTCCTCTCAGAGCCTCAGTAAGACTTCTCAGCCTTGAGCAGTCACGTGGCCATTTTGTGTTCCCTAGGCCACAGGGCTTGAAAGTTTGGGGTGTAGGAGACAGCAGGGAGGCCAGGTATCAATTTTCACAGTGTGAGATCACCCATGATTTGGTGATTGAGAAGCCAAGTGTATGTGTGTGAGGGCGTGAAGGGGAGGGACCAGCCCAGAGCTGGGGGTAGATGGTGGCTGTTCATAGAGTCCCCAAGTGCCATCTCGAAGAAGCCAGTCTTGCTCCCACCCCGTGGATTTCCCCCCTGCCCCTTTCTGGGACCACGGAGCAAGCACACCACGCAGATCCTGCCAGCCTCTTGAACTCACCCAGGACCATCTGCCTCTCTGACATACCAGCCTAGTTTCTCACTCAGGCCTGTATGTGGGGTTCTCTCTACCCAAAGTGTCCTCCTCTGGAAACCCACTCTGGGTCCTGCTTACAGGTCACATCTCAATGTTCCTGCCATCACCTCAGGACACTCCTAGGGTCCCCTTCTCACAAAGCCCCATCCCCATTTCTGTGGAAATGATGGGTTTGTTTATTTTATTTTATTATTGTTATTGGTTTCATTTTGTTTTTTTGAAATGAGGCCTCATTGTATAGCCTTGGCTGGTCTAGAACTCCCTATGTAGACGAGGTTAGCCTTGAACTCACAGAAATCCTCCTGCCTATGCCTCCTGGGTTCTAGTTTATTTCTTGAAGTCACTTAAATTTGTTTTATGAAAAAGAAGAGAAAGGGCCTACAAGATGACTTAGTGGGTAGCGGCGACTGCTGCCAAGCCTGATGATGTGAGTTCAATCTCAGAACCCACTTGGTAGGCGAGAACCAACTCCTGAAAGTTGTCCTCTGACCTCTACATGCATGCTGTGGTGCATATGTGTGCTTGCATGTGCGCGCACACACACACACACACACACGCACACACACACACACATGGGAGAAGACGTATCCTCTTCAACCGTTGAGCTAGAATGTTAGCTTCCCAAGGCCTGGGATTTGGGTGTGAATGCTGTCACCAGTGAAAGCTCAATGAATCCTTCCTGAGTGGGTGAAAACCCTGTTAGCTACCCTGGAGCTGCTTGCTGTGTGACTCCCAGAGAGTGTCTAGGCATCTCTGGCCCTCAGGTGACATGTGGAATGGGCACTCCTATTTCACAAGACTCCCAAAGCTGACCTGAGGTGTGCATGAATGTGTCCCAGTATAAACATGGGGATAGGGTTCAAGGGAAGTCAGAGCCTTATCGTCCCTTCGTTCCCCTTTGCCCCCTAGAAAATGTCTTTGGCTCCAGCCCCAGGACCCACAGGCTTCGCAGAAAACGACCGGTGCCCTCTCAACCAGTATCTGGGACCTTCAGCTTGCCTGTCCTCGAGGAGGCCGATGCCAAGGAGAAGGAGGCCTTCCTGGCCCTTGTAGGGCAAATGGGGACTGGCCACTCCCTTTCTGAGTAAGGCCCTGACAGTTGGTAGGGGTGAGAGCTCAGGGTAGAGCTGGGTGCAGACCTCAGCTTGGCCACTTGATAGTGTGTGACCTCTGTTCCTTGCTGCAGCATGCCCAGAGGGTCCCCTCTCTCCACACTCCCTAGAAAGATCAGCCAGCTGAATCATCACCTCTGAGAGGGACCTGGAGACTCCCGAAGGGTCCCTCAGTGGGGTGACTTCTGACATGGTGGTGATCTGGGCTGGGTGGGTTTGGAGACAGGTCAGTTCCTGACAGGCGGGCATCCTGGGCTCAGGCTCTGAGGGTATGTGGGTTGTCTTATGTGCTGAGAAAAGTGGCCTTTCCAGAGTTGCCGTAGCCTCGAGGCCTGCTGGAGCCAGCCAGGGACTCCCCCTCAGTGACTCTCCCCACTTGCTCCTCCACCCACAGGCTTCTGAAGGATAAGATTGCTCCCATCTGGTTCAGAGGGTGGGGTTGCTGCAGTGGGACAGGCTGGGAGGGACCTGGGTGTAGGCTGGCAGAGCAGGTGAAGCAGGGAGCCATTTACCTACTTGGCAGCTTGGCCCTGCTCCCTCACCCTCTGGGCCTCTGTCTTCATGACTTAATTAAGTCCATGTGAAAGTAGTATGTACTGAGTGCCAACCGTGGGCAGGGCCCCAGGCTGGCACTCACATTTGGCATGTCTCTCATTCCCCAAACAATCTTGCTTGGCAAGTATTGGCCTTTGTATTTTCCCAGTGAGCACAGGGAGGGTAAAGGCAGAAACCACACAACTCCAGAGTGGGAGAAGAGAGGAGATGGATGGAAGCCTTGAGCTGTCCTGAGTCTACCCTGCCCTACCCCCATTAACCACTGACTCACAGGAAAACAAGTGGTCCGGGGGTTTGAGACGGGCCAGCTCACACAGAGAAATGTCCCAGGAGGAGGTGGCATGCACTTGAGTTAAGCTTTGAAGTATTCTGTTTCAGGCCCTCAAGTCCCTGGGAGTGTTGTCTTCAGAGGACCAGGGCCGAGGATACAGTAGAATATGCTTGCCTAACATAGGTGAACCCATACATGGGTTCCCTCCCCAGCACCACACAGAACAGGACACAGTAATCCCAGCCTTTGGGAGGTGGCAGCAGGAGAATCAGGAGTTCACGCTCATCCTTTGCTGCATAGCAAGTTGGAGTTAACCTGGGCTACAGAAGCCCCATACTTCCTGGCCCTCTTGGATCTAATCTCTGGAGGTTCCTGTATTCCAGGCAGGCTGAACTCTGGAGGCTGTGGGGAGAGCTGCAGCAGGAGGAGCCCCAACTGGCAGGCAATTTGGAGGGCTTCCTGGCCAAGATGAGCAGCCGTCTGCAGGAGGCTCGGGCTGACCGGGAGGCCCTGGAGTGGACACTGAGGAAGTGAGTGAGGGTGTGGCAGGTGTTCCTGGCGCACTGTGGAATCCTAGATGAGTTTCTGCTCTTTTCTGGAGTGGCTGGGTAAGCAGAGGCAGGTTTGAAGAGGAAGAAACTCCAGGGGCCTGTTTTGTGGCCCTGTAACGGTTAGGGTCACAGACCTGGCCTGAGTCATGGGGCCGGGATGGTAACTGAGGGTGGTGGGGGTAGAGAGTTGGGACAATGAGGACCTAGATAGGGAGGGGGGTGGGGATATCATAGAGGTATAACCAGTGTCATAGACCCAGGGTGACCTGATAGGGCCCGAGACCGCTCAGGGCAAGTGAGGCAGAAAGGCCCCAGGTGTAGAGGTCCAGAGGTCCTGAGGGGCTGTCTGGTGCCACCTCTTGCCACTGCAGGCGAGACTCTGACCATCTTCACAAGGTGAGGCAGCTCTATGAGGAGACGGAGGAGCAGATCCGCAGGGAGAAGCAGCAGCTGCAGGCCCAGGTGAGTGCCTTGGCCCTGCATCTATAGGCTAAGCAGTGGCTAAGAATTAGCAGGGCAGCAGAGGTCACTGGGAGCCCCTCCCCCACCGCCCTGCAGATCATGCTCCCCAGAGTGATGGGGTGGACCTGCTGGGCATGTGTTCTGTCTCTGTGAGATATCAGTGTTCCCTGGGACTGATTTCCACTCTCTGGACTTCAGTGTCCTTGTGAGAGTTTAGACCCAAGTGAGGAATCCCAAAATCCTCTTTGTGGATACCTTTCAGTCCTTGAGCCCCAGGCCATGGTTGAGGTGAGGTGGGGCTGTCCAGCCCAGCCTAGCTGGCTCTGGAGTCTGCAGAGCAGGGCTGACCCGTTTTCTTTGCAGAGCGACTCCCGGGGCATGGCCCTCAGCACCCACATGCAGGAGGTTCTGGAGGCCAAGGAGCAAGAGGTTCAACGGCTGGCAGAGGGCCAGAGAGAGGTGAGTGCGGGCCTTCTGGGGAGCCCAGATCCCAGACAACCTTCTCACTGTTCCCAGCTGAACAGGTCCCCTGAAGCCACAGGCAGCCAAGAACTCCCTGGGCTGCTCCTTGCCAGAGCAGGACTCCCTGCCCAGGGCTCTGGGGACACTGCCATGGTTCAGATCAGGTCCTATAAAGAGCCAGGCAGGCCTAGGGAAATGAACCTGGAGCTTACCCTAGCCTCAGGTTTTCAGCATCCTTGAGAAGGAGGTGCCTGTCTCCGTGGCATTTCTCAGGCCTCACGTGACAAATGAGATTGTGTGTGGAGACACCTGGAGAAGGAAAAGCTTCGGACAGGCTGGGTATGGTGGCGCTCGCCCGTAACCCCAGCTCTTGGAGGTGGGAGTAAGAGAATCAGGAGTTCAAGACTAGCCTGGGCCATGAGAGACCCAGAAGGGGCGGGTGGGAAGAGAGAAAGGAAAGTTCTGGACTACAAGAGCTCACAGGGCTCCACTGTCATCTGAGCAACCTTGAGTGGGTTCTTAATGTCAGCACCTGCTGGGGGAGGGGAGGCCGAGGACTCTACAGCCGCTATAGAGGCTGTGCTCTTGTTCCAAGGGACCTTGTTTGTTGTCGAAATCTTGTGTGTCACTGTTGGGTCAGAAGCCCCTGCAGTCCAGATGGAGCCAGGAACAGCAGCAGCTTCAGGGCTTGGGGTGGGTGACAAGGACCTCCTGTCCTCTGACCATGGTTCCCTCCCCACTGTCCTCACTGTGTGGGGGTATAAAGCAGCTAATTAGATGCTGAAAGGTGACCTCCCCTCTGATCATCATGGGTCTTCAGGAGCTGAGCAGTGGGGGCATGGGTAGGGGGCAGGGTGTCCTTGCCACCCCAGAGGACAGTTGCAACCCTCCCCCCCCCACACAGCTGGAGGCACAGCTCCTCCACCTCAGCAGCACCCAGCAGGAGGCCAGCTGGGAGAACCTGCAGCTGAGAGAGGCTGAGCGAGACCTGGCTGGGCAGCTGGAAGAGGTGCGGGGACAGCTGCAGGCGACAAGGGGCCGTCTGAATACTGCCAGGGGCCGAGTGTCCTGGCAGATAGAGGAAGAGCCAAGGCAAGTAGCAGCCCTCTCTGGACTCAGAGAGCAGTGGCTTCTGGAAGCCAGGAAAGGTTGTTCTTCATGGAGCTGGTTAGATCTCAGTACACAGCCACACACAGACACACATACACAATCAATCACACATGTATACATACACAGTCACACACACAAACACGCACACACACATACACAATTACACACACAACCACATACACAGCCATATATACATACAACCACACAATCACAGACACATACATACACAATCGCACACACAGTCACACATACATAGTCACACACAATCACACACACAAATCAAATACACATGTCACACACACAGTCACACAATCACATACATACATACAATCACACAATCATGCACACATGTCACACACGGTCACACATACCTCTCTCTCTCTCTCTCACACACACACACACACACACACACACACACACACACCTCGCACGCAGGTACTCGCCCTGTTTGTAACAACTCAGAGGCAGAAGGCTTGCCTGGTCAGGGCAGGCTTTCTGCAGGGGGTGAAGTTTCATGCAAATTTTGAGGTGCAGAATGGGATGAGGGGACTTTCAGTCAGCCCTGGAGAAGAGCTAACCACAGGAAAAGTTATGCTATCAAGATTTGGGGGATACCACTAACTTCCACTTCCCTGGCCTTCACTTCCCCCCTTCCTTTCCAGTGTCCCCAGAGAAAATAAGAAGGCCCCAGACTCCCAGGCTGTCCCCACTGAGGAGGCTCCACTGCCCGAGCTGTTTGGGGACAATGACGACTGGAACCAGCTCCTGAACAGCTTTGGAGACCGGTCCCACAGAGCCCTGCAGCTTTGCTGGAGCCCACCCCCAACCCCAAGTGGCACCTCAGGCCCCCAGACTCCCCGAATCGTTAGGCAGATCTCTATTTCCAAGATGCCAGCTTTACCATTTACCCAGGAGTCAACCTCAGGTCCAGGCCCAAGTCCCAGCAGCCCTGCGGGGGTGCCTCTCAGTGCCAAAGATAGGCAAGGGGTGGTGGACCCCGAGGGGCAAGATGGATGGGATGGCAGTTCTGAGCAGCCTGTGGACACCCCTGGCCTGGAAGATGGATTCAAGTCCCCCTTTCCCTGGAGCCCACCAGCAGCCCAGGCTGGGGAGTCTGGGAGTGTGGGGGCAGAGGCTTTTAAAGTGCTGCTGGCTCCTGAGGCTGAGCCTCTTCCTCAGGGCCTCTCTCCGCCTCCTCAGTCCCCAGCTGGGTCCAGAAAACAGTCCCAGGCCCCAGATCTCAGTGACAAAAGCCTTTGGCCTGAACCTGATTCGGTTAAGCTGCCCATGGAAAAAGAGGTCTTGAGAGAGAACCCGAAGAACCTGGGCTTAGAGTCCCAGGGTGCCACGGCCCTCCCGGAGGGGGCTGCAGAGCCCTCCCTGAGCCTGGAGCCTGTGAGCCAGGTACCCACAGAGACGCCAGTGCAGGGTGAGGCATGCCTGGCCAGGCAGGAGAGTCATCCTAGGGATTTCCAAGAGGCCCCTGGCCAGGTCCTTAAGCTGGATAGCCTGTCCATTCACCTTCTCCAGAGTCCCCAAGTGCAGCCCAGGCCAAAGGAAGGAAACTCAGGAGAGGAAGGCCAGGAGCACCCGGGGCCAGAACAAGCCGATGAGACTCACGGCCTTGAAGCCAGGAACCCAGAATCTCCCCAACCAGATGATTCCCTGCCTGACACATCACAGGTTCCTGCTGAGGCAGAAGTCCCTGCTCCTGGCAAAATATCCCCTCCAAGAGGCTCTCCCCTCGTGGGGCTTGGAGCTGGGCTTACAGTGGGAGCCCCAGAGACCACACAAGCCCTCCTCACCATGGCTGAACCAGAAGCCCAGCCCAGGTCCATATCCATACCTATTCAGGTGGAGAGCAAGCCAGGCACCTCCCAGGCCACGGAGCCAGGGGCACAGAGCAGGCCGGAGGACCCAGGAACAGACTCAGGGGAGGCCGAACTGACTTTCCCTGAGGACCTCACTGCTGGCAAGCCTCAGGCTGATCCCGACTACCTCTACCATGTCATCTTCTTGGGGGACTCCAATGTGGGCAAGACCTCATTTCTACACCTGTTACATTACGATGCCTTTGCCACCGGGCTGACAGCCACCGTAGGTAAGGCCCCTTGGGGAACTAGCACTGGAGGGGAGGTCCTGGACCAGGGCCAGCAAGCTAGAGCAGTCCCTAAGGAAGCCATCCCAGACATGGCAGGTTGTGCCTTGGCCACGGGCCTTCATGAGGCATTATTTTATATGGGCATAATCTTAGCATTTCACTAATCGTCTCTAATTACAGGTAATTTGCTTTCCCTACACTGATCTGGCCAGCTTGTAGGGTAACAAAGGAGCAAACTGCAATTTAGGTCCTGGTGTTAGCAGAGGGTGCAGACAGGCCAGTCTCCGCCCACTTGGTAGGCAGTACCCTACAGAGCCCAGGCATGCTCACAACATGCCCCAGCTCTGCCTGCGTGCCCTGGCAGGAAGTCACAAGGTGGCTATCTTACATAGAATATATTCTGAGTGTGGCAAGTTAGGACCCTCGGGTTCAAATTCTAGCTCTGACACCCACTGGGGCTGTGTACTTGGATGCCTTGTTTGCCTCCTGTGTCAGCTTTGTATCACAACACCCCCCGCCCCCACCCCGGCAGTGGGAGGGGGGAGAGAGAGAGAGAGAGAGAGAGAGAGAGAGAGAGAGAGAGAGCGCCAAACAGGTGAAATGGGTTTGATCTCAGCATCTCAGAAGCAGAGCGCTCAGGAGGTAGAGACGGGGGAGCAGAAGTTCAAGGCCATCTTTGGCTGCTTAGCAAACTTGAGGTCAGTCTGGGCTACATGAGACCCTGTCAAGATGGGTGGGAGTTGGGGGCAGAGAAGAGGAAGCCAGGGTCCGACGATCCACTTTGACGTGGAACTAATGACTAGATGTGCCTAATGACCAGAAGACGTCAGTGCCAGCCAGGCCTCATCTTTTTCTTTTTCTTTTCTTTTCTTTTTTTTTAAGACAAGGATCTCTCCACATAGCCCTGGCTGTTGTCCTAGAACTCACTAGACCAGCTTGGCCTTGAACTCTCAGAGATCTGCCTGCCTCTGCCTCCCAAGTGCTCTCACTTCTTTTTTTAAACAATTTGTGTGTGTGTGTGTGTGTGTGTCGGGGGGGTGTTCTGCCTGTACCACCTGGACGCCTGATGCCCTCAGAGGTCAAAAGAGGGAGGTGTCAGATCACCTTCAACTGGAGTGACAGACGGTTGTGAGTTGGGAACTGAGCCTGTGTCCTCTGAGCAGCCACTGATCACAACAGTGGGAGCCATTGCTCCAGCCCTCGGGCCTCTCTGCTTAGTTCTGCCTCCCGATGGCACCAGGCTGGGCACCAAGCCATAACTCCACAGACTTCCCAGGGAGACAGTGCAGGTCCAGTTCCCTTTGAGTTCCTCTGATTGTGGGGATGGGAACAGACCCCTCTTCTGGCAGTGGCTGCAAGTTCCCACACGCCAGGAACAATCCCTGGCATGTGTTATACCCGTGGTTCCTGTATTATAAGTAAATATTTGAGCATGCTAATTCAGTGGCTCCTGTAAGAGGGACAAAGGTGGAGTGGTGTGTCTTCGTGTTAGTCTAGGGTACAGGCCAATTAAGAGTCATTGCCAAGCAGATGTCTTAACACTACCCTGTCGTAAGAGAGGCCTACGGCAGGCTCTAGGGTTTCTCTGCCCAAGAATTCTTACCAAAATTACCAAAAAGCCCTACGACCAAAAGAAACTTAGAGGGAGGAAGGGTTTATTTCAACTTGCACTTCCAGGTCACAGCCCATCCCTAAGGGAAGACAGGGCGGAAACCTGGAGCAGGAACCAAGGAGAAGTGCTACACACTCACTGGCTTATGGCCAGCGACTTTCTTATACAGCCAGGCCCACCTGCCTGGGGATGGAGACACCTGTTGGAGGTTGGGCCCTTTCATGTTGATTTTCTATTTGTTTTTATTCATTTTCGAGATAGAAACCCTGTCTTGCTTTGGAGACCAGGAACTTGCTTTGTAGACCAGGCTGGCCTCGAACTCGGAGATCCCTGCCTGCCTCTGCCTCCTGAGTGCTGGGACCACCGCCCAGCACTCCCACACTGATTTCCAAGACATTGCCTTACACTGTAAGACTTACAGACATGACCAGTCTGATGGAGGCAGGACTTCAGTTGGGGTTCGCTCTTCGCAGGTGACTCCAGCTTGTTTTATTGCTGACAATAGAAACTACCTAGGACACCACGTTAAAGACTCAGTGTCCTAGGAAAAGGGGCCCACAGCAGACCTGAGCTACTGTGAGGTGAGCCACAGGGCCTACATGACCACCATCATTAACACCTAAGCTGCTGTGTGTTTGCTGAGCACCCACATGTTCCTGGCATCTCTGCTCCTGTCTTAGCCCTGACAACAGCCCTCCTTGTCTTGGTTCCTGTGACTGTGATGACCATCTTGATCAAAGCAACTTAGGGGACAGAGGGCTTGTTTTAGCTCGCATTTCAACGTATGGTCCACGGTTGCAGGGACGTCATCCGGCAGGACTTGAAGCAGCTGGACGCGTTACATTCAGTCGAGAGAATAATGAGTTAATACATTTCTGCTGGGGCTCAGCTCACGATCTCTTTTTCAATGAGCCCAGGGCCTCAGCCTGTGAATTGATGCCGCCTGCATTCAGGGTGGGTCTTCTCATCTCAATTAACCCAAGAACATCCCTCATAGGCATGCCCACAGGGCAGCCTATTCTAGACAATTCCTCAGAGACTGCACTGCCACGTGACTCTACGTTGTGTTGTGTCGATATCTGAAACCACCCACCCCATCCCCTTCTTACCACGTGGCAGAGAGACCTGCCTGCCTCTGGGAATGGGCTGGAGACAAGGGTTCCTTCTGCGACCTCCCCTCGGCTGGGACTCTTTGTCACAGGGAAGAGTAGAAGGAGGAGGCAATATGAATTTGTGTCTGAATTTATTGAGTTTGAATAGATTTAAACTTTGGTGTTAACGGACAGTTGCTCACAGGGAAGGGTGTAAGACACACACAATGAGCTCCAGAGATCTGCCTGTCTTTGTCCCCACCACTCTGAGGCTGGGTTTATGGCATGTTTTTTGCAAGTATGTGTGTGTACATACGAGCACATGGAGGCACAAGTCTGACTTTGGGAAACGTCTTCTGTTGTTTTTCTGCCTTATTCACTGAGGCAATCTCTCTCAATTAAACCCCCGAACTTGCCAATATGGCTGATCTCGACACAGTCTTGCTCCAGGATTCCCATCTCTGCCTTCTGAGACGGTGTTGGCAGACAGGCTGCCACGCCCACCCAGCATTTATGTGGGTTTCTGGGTATGTGCTCTCTCCAGTCTTCAGGCTAGCATGACAAGTGCTGAAGCCCCAAGCCATCTCCCCAGCCCCATGATGCCCTGGCTATGTCAGTTCCACACAACTCGATGGCACTGATTCAGACAGAGCGGGTTTGTACCCGTAGCCAGCAGGTGTCCACCCTCTCTCCTAGCCCCTCTCCAAAAGCCTGAACTCCTGCTAAGAGCATTTAAGGTCAATGGGTGGAGACAGCAATCTCCTGTGTGATTCTCAATATGGTCCCTACCGGTGGCAGAGAACTGGGTCCTCATTAGGTTTCTTATCCTCACTTGGCCCTAAGGTTTAAGTTCAAGGGCCCCACTTTCAAACCTTAGGCCCTACCTGGGAAAGCTTGACCCCTGTGTGTGTCCAGCTCTGCCCTTGATTGTTGTGAATATGTGGGCGCCCCCTTGAACCAGTAGTGCCCAACACAAACCAAACTTCACTTATTTGATGGTTTATGTGGCTTAGCTGAACCGGGTTTTGGGGGCACACAGGATGGGTTAACGAGGGGACAGAAATCGAGGGAGGTGTAGGAATGGCTGAGAGCTGTTGCTGGGGGGCCTGGTGGGCGTGCTGCTGAATGTGACAGTCTCAGGATCCTGCAGCCCTGGGCTCCCAACAGCCTCAGGAAGGGGCTGTAGAGAAAAAAAAATCACTTGCTACTCAGGAACTGCCTTGCTAGTGGGCAGGGTCAGTCTTCTTGGAGATTAGGGGGCTGGGTGAACCACCACCAGGGGGCAGCAGCATGTGCTTACAGGGGTCACCACAGAAACCTCTCACCTAAATTGTGGGTGTCGGGAGCTGCTGCCAGGCTGCAGTGGGCTCCATAAAGGGTAGGTGGGGACAGGGACAGAGCACCCCCTCTCCCATTTTTTAAAGAGATTTATTTCATTATTTTTTGAGTGTTTGTATGTGGATATATACATCTCCGTGCAGGTGCCTGTGGAGGCTGGAGAGGGTGTTCAGTACCCTAGAATTGGGATTACAGCTGCTTGTGAGCTGCCTAATGTGGGTACCAGGGCCTGAACTCAGGTCCTCTGCAATAGCAGTAAGGACCCTTAACTGCTGAGCCACCTCTCCAATCCCCACCCCCACCCCCACATCCAGAGGGCTTCTTTGGCTAGAAGGAGCATTAAAAAAAAAAAAAAAAACTCATCGTCAGCCCCACCCCTTGTCCCAGGGTCTAACTGGGTCTTGGCTGGGACTGCAGGGAAGGGTGGGGCTGTGGGATTCAGCCTGTGGAGGGACTCAGCCACCCTGGTTACCTGGAGAAACCACGCAGAGCCTTTAACACAATAGAGGCTCAAAGACCGAAGTCGACTGAACCGGAGTCCCAGAGCACACAGCATGGTCCCATGAGTCCTTTGCCCACCTTGGGAAGGTTGCTTGGAGGTGTGACACTTGATTGTGGGACCTTTGGAGAGCAGAGAGGAGCCCAGCATGTGGCCCCATCCTTCTAAGGCTAGAGTTGGGAGTGGACACACACCTGGGGCATCTGGGGCTGGCTGTCCTGAGCGGAGCATAAAAGGCCTCTTTTCTCCTGTGTGTCCTAGGAGTGGATTTTCGTGTCAAAACCCTGAAGGTCGACAACAAGAACTTTGCGCTGCAGCTGTGGGACACAGCTGGGCAAGAGAGGTATGGAGACTGTCCCAGGCAGTGGTCAGGGACTGGGGTTGTGCTCGGAGTGTGGTAGAAAAAAGGGGGGCATACACAACCGGGGTGACAGGACAAGGTTTACCCACCGAAGCAATGAGACTGAGAGGCAAGACTCAGGGAATCAGGAAGGGGGGACTGGGAGCTCAGGTGCCTCCACTCTGCACTGCCCCATGGCGGGGGAGATGATCAATCTCCCCTGACCAACCTTCTAGATAGCAGGTGTTCCATCTAACACACGGACCACAGGAAGGGGGAGCTTTAAAGGTATGCAGGTCTGGCATCGTATTCTAGAAATAAACTCATCCACAGAGCAGAGACCCGACTACTCAAGGCTTCATTATAGATCTCACAAAACACGGGAGGAGGCCCAAATGACCCCAAATACATCAAATCCACCCCTAGGGTAAGACAGTGGCGGGTGGGGGTGTCCCCAGGCTCTGGCGGTCTCATGCAGACCCTTTGAGCAGGTACCACAGCCTCACAAGACAGCTGCTTCGCAAGGCGGAGGGGGTGGTGCTCATGTATGACGTCACCTCCCGAGAGACCTTCACCCACGTGCGTTACTGGCTCGACTGTCTGCAGGTGAGTATTCCGGACTGCAGTCTGTCCTCAGGTTTTGGAGTTAAGAGGAATCTTGGAATCCGCCCACACACTTTCCTCTTTCTCCCAGCCATTACGAGTGACACCGTCTGCTGAGGGATGTGTGGGTGGGTGAACTAGGAGCCCCGTAGCACAGAGAAAGCACGACCACACAGTTCCGCCCCCAAAGCTCGCACGTACTGCGAGCAGCTCTTTTCTACAATAGCACTTCCGCTTGGGACGTCTCCTAGGCGGGAGTTCTGTAGTAGGTTGATGTTATTTATGCTCTTTGGACTCTTTGGGGGGTCCACCACCCACTTCTCAAATGAATCACAGAGTCTTGTTACTTATAAACGTCTGACCTTAGCTTGACTTGTTTCTTGCCCACTTTTCTTAACTTATATTATCATGTCTGCCCTTTGGCCTCATGTGTTTTTCCCGTTCTCTTACTTTAAATTTTATTTTGTGGCTTGCTGTGTAGCTGAATGGCTGCTCTAATGTCCTTCTTGGGCTAGTACTCCTCCGAACCCCTTCTCCCAGTTTTTCTCCTATTTATCCTCTCTGCTTGTCAGCCCCGCCTATCCTTGCTCCTGCCTCGCTACTGGTTGTTCAGAGCTTTATTAGATCATCAGGTGTTCGAGACAAGCAAAAGTAACACAGCTTCACAGAGTTAAACAAATGCAGCGTAAACAAAAGAAACACAGCTTAAAATAATATTTCCCTAGTGGCATATGTTTTATGTTTTTAATCCCAGCACTCAGGAGGCAGAGGCAGGCAGATCTCTGTGAGTTTGAGGCCAGCCTGATCTACAAAGCGAGTGCCAGGACAGGCTCCAAAGCTACAGAGAAACCCGGTCTCGAAAAAAAAAAAAAATTCCCATTAACAATGTCTAGCTCCGTGTTCCACATAACTAATCTCTATACTGGGATTCTGTAGGGCATGAGCCCAACATGAGGCTGAGTTAGGACCAAGTGAAGTATGTGGCATGTGGCCTCTCTCTAGAGTTTCTAGTCTAATGGAAGAGAGAGGTTTTTTTGTTTTTTTTTGTTTTTTTTTGTTTTTTTTTAAAGCCAGCTAAGGAGATAGATGTATGAGGGAGAAGTGCGGGTCTGACAGGATGTGGGTCTGTCTGTCTACTTTACCCCCACTCTGTGACTTCGGACATTGGCTTAACCTCCCTGAACTGTCTCTCTCATGGGGGCTGGGAAGATTTGCTCCCACAACCACGTCTGGCCCCTGGAGGAGAGTAGTCAGCAGCCAGAAACGACTATAATGATGCTGGTGACGTGAAAAGCACTTGGGGGCTAGGGAGAGGGCTCGGTGGTGGAGGGCTCGTCCAGAGGACGGCAATCGGCTACCCACACTCAGGTTGGATTTCCCACAGCTGTCAGTAACACCAGCAGCCAGGAATCCGACACCCTCTGCTGGCCTCTGTGGCCACCTGTACACACACAGAGAGTGCACATATGGACACACATACATGTAAGGAAAAAAAAATTAGAAGAAAGTCAATCAGAGACAAGTGTTAAGGCAGCCTAGGCAATCCGAGGTGCAGGTCATGAACAATCCGGAAAGACTCCAAGCGGGGAGGTGCCCACAAGGTTAGCCATGAGTGTAAGCAGAAAGGAGAAGAGAGGATCCAGGTGAGGGGACTCCTGATAGTTTCTAGACACTTCTAGAAGCTTCTATCCTGGGCCTGGCATCCATTGAGAGCAGCTGAGGGTATATGTCCTGTTTGCAGGATGCGGGTGCAGATGGGGTGGCCATGGTCCTCCTGGGAAACAAGATGGACTGCGAAGAGGAGAGACAGGTGCCCACTGAAGCCGGGCGAAGACTGGCCCAGGTGAGTACCGGGACCCCCTCCCCACAGAGGCTGACCACTCAGCCGCTGCAGATTGGCCCTGGGCTCAGACTGGCAGGCTCCACCTTGAACACTGCATGGAATTGGCAGATTCCCACACGCTCCCAACCCACGTGAAAAACATCTTCAGAGTGAAAACAGTTTTAAAAGCGTCACCGAAATCCCCAATCAAATCTTAATTTTATCTCTGGTCTCTAATTAACATACTCCCTTCTCATTTATTCTATTTTAAGACTCAAATATTTTCCTTGGGAAGACGACATCAAAAGCTTTGCTGCCAGACGGGGATACTATTATTTATAAATGAGAATTAACCACGTTCTAGAAAAGTCATACAGATATATGTATATAATTTTTTAAAAGTTTAAAACCTAGGGAGTCACTCTTGGTCCCGCCCTTCGCCGTTGTGGCTCCGGGTTGGCAGACAGTCCCCTCCCTAGAGCAGTTGTCTGTCCCTTTAAGATTCCTTCTCTGAGAAGTTCTGCTGCTAGGGGATTAAGAGGTAGTGGTCCCAGGAAATACAGAGTTGACATGTTCCTAGGACCTCCACTCAGATGCTGGCAGGAGTCCACTCCTTACAGTATTGTTTCTGAAGGACACTTGGCAGAGCTTGGCAGCTACACAGAGGCTCGTGCAAGAGGCCAGTGTTTATCATGAAGGAGTCTGTGCCAGGGCTTGTGGGCTCAGAGAGATAGTTCGGAACATTTCTGTGAGGCTCCTGTCAAGGCAGATGGATGAGGGGTTTTCACTGAAATGCTCTCCTCGTGTCTCCGGTGGCCCCTCAACCTGCTTTCCAGCTTCAAGTCAGCAAAATTCCTTGACTATAGGAAGGGGAATGAGGGGGAAGCCCAAGGGCTCACGGCCTCAAGATAAACTGGTGACATTGGTCATAAAAGAAAAAGAGGGGGAAGAGAAAGGAGAGGGGGAGGAGGAGAGAAAGAAAAGCCAAAAAGAATCCTGGCCTTCGGCCAACAAGATGGCTCAGGGGTAGAGGTGCTTGCCGCCAAGCCTGATGACATGAGTTTGATCCCTGGAATGCCCGTTAGATGGGGCCTGACTCCTGAAAAGTAGCCCCGACTCCACGTGTGCGCCTTGTCATGAAGCGCCTTTTACCTGCCCAGCCATCCCCCTCACCTCTTTGTCTGGCTGTTTGAGGCAAGGCCTCTTGTAGCACAAGCTTGCTACATAGGTGAGGCTGACCTTGAATTTCTGCCTTCACCTCCAGAGTGCCGAGGGATTGTGGGCATTTGCCACCATGCCTGCCTCTTGTTGTTTTGTTTTGTTTTCGTGTTGCTGACAATTGAACCCAGGGCCTTGTGAGGAGGTATAGCCCTGGCCCAGAAGTATTGTAGAAAAAAAACAAACAAAATCCTGAGCATTAAAAAAAAAAAATCCTGTGTGTTTCTCCAAGTCAAGCAGTAGGTTTGTCTTCTACCCTAGGTCTGGGGGAAGTCTCCAGGATGGCACCCTATACCCTGCAGCCAGCTGAGGGGGGTGGTGGTGGGCAGAGGTCCAGCTGGAGAACCGGGGTGGCTGGTGAGGGGCTGGCAGGGCTGGAGCCAGCCTCAGCCACTCTGTGTGGCTGCAGGACCTGGGGATCTCCTTTGGTGAGTGCAGCGCCATCCTGGGTCACAATATCCTGGAGCCCCTGATGAACCTGGCTCGGTGAGTGCTCCCCATACCCAGAGTGCTCCAGGGTAGCCCTGCCCTGCTCTGTCCTTCTCCAGCAAGTGGCCAAGACAGACCCTGGTGACAGACCCCACAGTCTGTCCTCACAGCTGCAACACCCCCCTCACCTCCTTTCTCCTGTCTAGAAGGTTCTTGCCCTGGCCTTCTGGTGACTTCGTGACTTAGGGTGAATGCCAAATGCCCCCGATGGCTCACACTGTCCCTGCTGTCATTCTACCCTATGGCACCTTTCTTTCACCTTCTGTCTCCCATTTCTCAGTCTCTCTCTCTCTCTCTCTCTCTCTCTCTCTCTCTCATGACATTCTGCTCCTGTCTCAGGTCTGCGACTTTCTGGACTTACTGTTCTTATATCTATTTTATTCTTGTTGTTGGAGCTGATCATTTGTGTGGTCTGTGTGTGCGTGTGTGTTGGCACGCAGTGGGTCAGAAAAGGAGACAGAAGATCACAGTCCCCCAGCCCCATAGAGAGGACAGAGTGGTAGAGCCTCCAAGCCCCGAGTCCCAGCCACCCCACAGTCCTTCATGCTGTTCCTGGAGAGGGAGGAGTGACGGGGACATTGCCACACAGGACACTTAAGATGCAGGAAGATCGCCTGAAGGCCTCGATGGTGGAAGTGACCCACCAGCAATCACCCAAGAGAGCTGGCTGCTGCCGCTGATCGCCAGTTTGGTCCCGTCATGGATTGTCTCTTCTCATGGCTTCCATTCTGCTTCCTGGACACAGCCTCACCAGGCCAGAGAAGCCTGCAGGAGACAATGTCACCTCTGCTTCACAGAGCAAACATGGCTGGGGTTGAGGATACTTTCCCTGGATGGGGTACCCTCAGATTTTTCATTTACCCAGGCGGCAAGACGTTGGGGCATTCTAGTTTAATTTCTGCTGTGATAAATACCGACCAAAAGCAGCCCAGGGGAGGAAAGGGGCTCTTTCGGCTTACAATTCCAGGTCACTATCCATCACTGAAGAGAGTCAGGGCAGGAACTGGAGTGGGAACTGTGGAAGGACACTGCTTGCTGGCTCACACGCTTAGCCCTAATGCTCAGCCAGCTTTTCGATAGATAGCCCAGGCCCTCCTGCCTAGGAATGGCGCTGCCCACAGTGGGCTGAGCCTTCCTAAATCAATCAACCATCAAGCAAGTGTCCCACAGACATGCCAATCTGGCAGAGGCCATTCATTCTTCATTTAAGTTTCCCTTTTTCCTGGTGACTCTAGATTGTGTAAAGTCGATGGGACTAACCTGGACACAGGGCACATGTGGGGGTGCTATTTTCCTTTTGAGTATTTTTGGATTTTCTTCAGTGCCTAGGGATGCCTTTGTACAATCAAGGGATCAGATGTAGAGGAGGAAATAAAGCTTGCAGAAAATCTGTTTGGTGCCCACTCTAAATTCACACATCCGGCCAATTCCCACTCCTCTTGTGTTGGCCTCCGTTTCCCCGTTCTGATGTGGATTTCTTCCTTGAGGAATCCAATCCTGAGAGCAGTGTCATTCTGAGGGCCCTGACACGCCCCGAGCTCTCTGGCATCCTGTGGAGGGTTGCACCAGGGTCCAGCTTCTTGTCCTGGGGCCTTCAGTAGCCACTGGATGCCTATGATTGGTGGGGCCTGGACTGCAGCATGGAAACCTGGCAGGAAGCTGATTCTGTGATCTAAGAGGGTCAGGAACTGCCTCTGAGTTGGGGCAGCTCTGCCCAGCTCAGCAGTAGTGTCTGCACGGAACAGAGAGTACATGAGAACCAGGGGTGGGGGAGGGTAGGAATAGGGGGGGTGGATTGATACTTTGTATCTTTTGGGAGACGGTACTGAACTTGACAAGCCTCAGTGTGTGGAGAACCAGTGGGAATGGTCAAGCGGAGAGGAGAGTCGAGGTGGTGAGGAGTCCTGGCAAGAGGAACCGACATTGCTTCGTGTTCACCTGTTAGCCACACTCCCCTGCTTCAAGCCAGCACCTTCTTTTGACCGTTTAGGGAGGCCACAGAGGCAGGGAGCTGGCACACAGGGCAGCCGGTGGTACCTGGCCAGTTCAGAAGGTTCTAGCATCCGATGGCTCCAAAAATGGGGTTAGATATCCTTAGATACACATTCCACTCCAGCCCTAGTCACTGGGCTTGCTCTCTCTCTAGCTCCTCATTAGCTCTCCCTTACCTCACTGCCTTCACCTTCTAGACCCCTCTCCTTCTCGGGCAGCTCCAGGCAAGAGCACTCATGGGGGGAGTGCTGATGCTATCTCTGGGGTCCAGTTTGGCAGGCCCAGACACCTCGATTCTGTGCTCCAGTAGCAGAACACGACTCCTGAGAAGTGGGTGGGGGTAGTGAGGGACAGCAGCCTCCAGACAGCCAGCTCAGCTTCCCTCCGGGTTGGTTCCAGAAAAAAGACATCTTTTAGAAACTTTGCACGCTGGATCCACCATGTGCCACAGAGCCCTGCTGTGTTGAGGAATATTATTTTCAGGTGTGTGACTTTTGGTTCATTGCATTTGTTTAACTCTGTGAAGCTCTGTTGCTTTACGTGTCTAAAACACCTGATGGTCTAATAGTTCAATAGCGAGGCAGGAGCAAGGATAGGTGGGGCTGGCAGACAGGAAAAACAGCGGAAGAAACGAGAAAGAGGAGCAAGAGAACAAGGAGAAGAGGAATCAGAGGCCAGACACCTAGCTACACAGCAAGCCACAGAAAAAGAAGTAAAGTAAGGTATATAGAAATAGAGGAAGATAAAAGCCCAGAGGCTAAAGGTAGACAGTATAACATAAGTTAAGAAAAGCTGGCAAGAAACAAGCCAAGTTAAGGCCAGGCATTTATAACTAAGAATAAGCCTCCGTGTGTGATTTATTTGGGAGCTGGGTGGTGAGCCCCCCCCCCCGCCAAAAAAAAAGCCAAAAGAGTAAAACATCACACAACAGGGAATCAGCCCTTCTGGACAGCTCACAAGTCAGCAAGCAGACACCTGGAACCCCAGGAGGGCAAAGGGCAGCAGGACTCGAGGCAGAGCCCAGAGGGACCTGCTGGGCATGATTCCTAGGGCAATCTGGCTATGGCGTGGCTTGAGGCTGATTAAAGACTGGGGAGACCAGGCCGCCGGGGTGAGGAACCTGGACTGGGAAGGGGGGGGGCTTGACTGGGGCATTAGAGAAAGGGCCTTGTGAACTGACTTCATGTGACCACACAGTCCTTGTATCACAGTGGCCCTAGGAGACGGGCTGGGTGGATTTTATTGTTACTTTCTCTGCTGTTGTTTTGAGACCGGGTCTCATGTCGTCTAGGCTGGCCACGAACTCTCTATGGAAGACACCTGACAGTTGGCTCTGGCCATTGCATGCTGGGACACTCACCTGAGTGCACCACACACATACACACAAGAAACTCACACAGGGCAGGAACCTGGAGGCAGGAACTGAAACAGGTCAAGGAGGGGTGCTGCCTACTGGTCTGACCCACACGGGTTGCTCAGTTTGCCGCCTTATAGCACCCAGGATCACCAGCCCAGCGGCGGCCCCACCCACACCTCCCTCAGCAATCATCAATCAAGAAAAAACGCTCCACAGCCTTGCCTCAGGCCAGTTTGGTGAGGCAGCCTCTCAACTGAGATTTCTTCTTCCAAAACAACTCTAGTTTGAGTCATGTTGATATAAAACTAGCCAGGAGAGACACCAAACAAGCTCCCAGATCAGTGTCCCTGTTGAAGAGGCTTGAGGACCCCTCAGGCTGGCAGCAAGCTGGCAGGCGGAACCTGGTTCCCCTGGCCCCAGTGTAGAGGGGGAGCCTCTGGTTAGGATTGGTAGGAAACAGGGAACGGGGCGGCCTGTTTAGTTTGCTGCTGCAGAACCCCCAGCACCTGGAGTGGGGAAACAGGGAGTGTGAGGGATTCCTCTCCCAGAATGCCTGGTGTGGCGTGTCACAGACAGGTGTCAGTCCCAGGTTGCTTCCAGCATCAGAGCCAGCCATGTCCTCAACCTGTGTACTCAGAAGAAGGGGACAGGCTGCAGCTTTGTGTCCCGTCCCCTGTCAGAGAGCTGCCCTGACACAGCACAGGGACAGCTACTGTTGGCCCCTGATTTATTTCCTCTGTCCTTACAGCCAAGGACACCGAGGTCAAGGAATGCTGTGGAACTTTCTCTTGTTCCCCAGTTCCTGAGTGGCAGAGGCAGGATTGGAACCTGGGATGTGCATGCAGGACACCTGGTTGGGCTGCCTCGGGGTCTGAAGTTTAGTGGCTAACAGAGCTGAGATGGGCCTGAGTCAGATATTATAGCCAAAGCTTCTGAGAGTTTCTGAGCAGGTGCGTGTGTGTGTGTGTGTGTGCGCGCAACCTCTTGGCTTTCCTGAGACTGCCTCTAAGCCTGCAGCCCCCCACACTCAGGTTTATTTTATTATATATATGAATGTGTGTCAGTGTGGGCAGGTGTGCAGGAGTACAGCGCCTGCAGACCAGAAGGGGCATCGGGTCCTCGGGAGCTGAGGTTACAGGTGGTTGCGACACCTAACGTGGGTGCCAGGAACTGAACTTGGGTCCTCTGGAAGAGCAGTGTATGCTCTTCACCACTGAGCCAAGTCTCCAGCCCCACCTCTCTTTCTTTTTAATTCCAGGGCTTTATTGTACAACAGGGAAGGTCTTGCACGCCTAACCCCAACCCTTTGTTATTAAAACCTTTCTGGTTTAACATCCAAGGGAGACACTGAGCCAGACTGTCCTTTGGCAGAAGATGTTTGTTATGTTATTAATGCCGTGAACAGACAGATAGACAGCATGGCGTGGGTCCTGCCGTAGGGAGGCAGGTGTTCTCAGAGAGTTCAGTAGGCTTGCCAGGCAGAGTTTGGATCCCTTCTTATAGGTCTCAGAGGAAAGCTGGGGGTGGGTGGGTGCCTCACATAGTCCAGTAGTCATATTCCTGAGGGGCAGGGGTAGAGGGAATTCTGGGGTAGGGATGCAAGACAGGCTGTGGGGAAGTGAAGTGGGTGTGTCTTTCCCTGGAACTACAGGGGGTGCTGGGATAGACTGGGGACAGAAGCGGGTAGACTGCAGATGGGTGTCACCCAAGCAGTGTCTGGCCTGGGGTTCAGAGCCCCAGTTCTGGAGCCTGTCACAGATGCACAGCCAGGTTCTGGCAAGGACGCCTGCCTGCAGCCTGCAGCCGTGAGCCCACGTGTGGAATGTGACTGATCAGCACCTAACTTAAACCTGAAGTTCCTGGCAACCCCCTTTGTGATTTCCATGAGGATTTTTATAACAAACAAAACAAAAATACCATCATTTGCAGAATTCACCAGTATGGCGCCAAATGCCACTCTCTAGGCAGGGCTGGCAGCTACCCAGAAGAGGCTCCACCTGGCCTTCTCGGGGTTCTGCGGCCTTACCCTGCTCATGGGGCTGCTGGCCAATGGGCTCCTACTGCTAGTGGTGGCCTGGGGTCCTCGAGTTTCTCGCCTGCTCTTGGCATTGACCCACCAGCCTTACGGTGTGAAACGGCCTGGCCTGCTCTTCTCATCCTTTGTGGGACCTGCCCGGCTGCTGAGCCTCTTGCATGGGGCTGACTGGGCCCTGCCACCTGTGCCGCCAGCCAGGCTGCCAACACAACCACAACGTTCTGCCCTTTCTGGGCAAGACTCAGGGCCATTTTCTAAAGCTTCAGAAGAGCGATACTTCCTGGAGTAGTGGGAGGTACCTCGCCATGTCAGGGACCCCAGGACCTGGCAGAAGTCTGAGAGGACAGGCTGAGCCCAGAAAAACTGAGCTTCAAGGCTGAGAGGAGGAGTCTTTGTCATCTAGAGCCTGCCTCTCCATTTTCTCATGGGGACACACAGAGTGCCACAGGCTGCCACAAACAGCGGCCAATGGAGTGGATGGTGACAGTCCACGCTCTGTGGAAGAACGGTGAAGCTCAGACACCCGTGGGCTCCCAACCTTAGAGTTTTGTGATCTTGGGCCTCTGTGCCTCAGATGAGAATCTCTTCTTCATAGGGGGGTTCCCAGGAGGAACCCACGTGATGTGTGGGGAGGGGCAGGGGCTCGGTGAGCATGCGCGTGGCAATGCCGCCACCATCTCATGTTTACCAATTCTGGGCACTTGAGTAGATTAATGAGGCCGGAAAGCGCACCACCCTGGGGTTCTTAGTCCTGCGGCGGGCCATGGGGACAGGCTGCCAGGTAGAGTCCAAGAGAGCCCTTCACCTGCCTTGCCCATCCCTGTCCACCCTCTCCAGCTCTGTCCCACACACCCTCAGACCCAGACAGGAACAAAAATAAAGTCCACGCTGGAGACGCGAGTCTGGGCTTGTAAATTACTGGGCCCTGCCCTTCCTTCTGTGCGGTTTCTTTTTCCGAAGGTAGCTGGGAAGGGCCTTTTCCAAGGCCGCGCCCTCCCATTAGGGCCCACCTTTCTCTCTCTCTCTCTCTCTCTCTCTCTCTCTGACTCTTTAGATGTGGCCTCAGCTTCTGTGTTGGCGCTGGTACCAGGAAGGTTGTGTCCACTATCATTCTCAAGACGGCTTGTTTAACTTAACATTACCAGTTTTACACACACACACACACCAAGAGCAGGACAGGAGGGGGAGGGGAAGCTCTTGGACTGTGTGGTCAAAAACCCCAGGGACTATTGTGCTGAATCAAGTTAAACCAGTCCTTGCTATAGAACTTGTCAGGGCCTTGGGAGCCCCAAAGGGCACTGAGGCTATCCCAGATGTACTCAGAGAAATCATCCGCCTCAGACTCCATGCAGAACACACCTCGGGGAAAGAACCCAGTGGAGAAGTCATGCCATAAGGAAGATTCTTTTGGTGTTGTGTTTCCCCACCTCCACCCAGGGGCAGTTGCTCTGTGTCTGGATTCCCCTGCTGGGCACCTATCTCTCCCTACACTTTGCCACGGTGCCCAAGGAGATGGAAAATAGGCTGCTGGTTATGGAAACCTCCTTTCTCAAGCCGCGACCCCACCCCAGGTCCACTCAGGGCATCACGGGAGTCGCAGGGCATCTGATTACAGGGGCGGCTGTGAGTCAGCTCTAATTTACCATGAAGTCACCAGAAGTGAACAAGCCCCGAACTGGAGGTGGAGGATAATTAGTGCTGGATTCCTCTCGGGTACAGGCTCAGAATGGCTGCCCAGAGGGCTGATCAGACAGCATGCGTAGTTTGTGTGTATGTGTGTGGAAAGTCCTTGTCCTCGTGATGCAGGTCACTGATGGTCCTGACCTGTGAGGAGGGACCAAGAAAGATGTTTACTATGTGCCTAAGTACACGGGGCACACTCTGCTGGGCACACACCCCGGGGGTCATCCTGGATGAGCCAGAGTGTCCTTTAGTGCCACAGCTCCCAGCCCTTCCTGCTGGCTGGCACTGCTGCCCTGTGGTGGCTGACTTAGCCCGGAGGGTGATGCTGGGGAAGGAGCCAAGGCCTCTGACCCCTGTAAAGGCCTGGAATGGGTGCTCAGCAGGTATCTGTTAAGAGATGAGGAACTAAGGGATTGAATGTGATAGGGATCCACAGGCGTTGGAGAGGTTCGGGTCATGTGCTGGCTTCTCTCACTTCCTCAATGGCTACATCTCTCCAGAACAAATGTCAGAGCCCTTGCCATGAACCACAAGGCCCTGTGCATTCTGGCCCCCTCCCTGATGTCAGCTCCTGCGCTCTCTTCCTTAACTCTCTCCTTGTCCCCTTCACACACAGCAGGCTCCTACCTCAGAGACTGTCCTTACTCACCCCTGCTGCTGGAGCCCTCGGCAGCCAGACGTCAGCATGGCTCCCGGCCACATCGCCTTGGGACTGCCCTCAGTCTCCTGACTGTCTCACCTAAAACACCTCTCCACTGTTGTCTGATCCCTCATTCTCTCCCGTTGCTGTAGACTCTTCCCACTGTCTGAAACCAAGCTACAGACCTGAGTGCACACTTGCTGTCCTTCCTGTCTTCCGTGATGTTTGTGAGGGGCAGGCTTCATCCCCTGCCACACACCCCCATGCCTCTCACAGGGTCGTACAGAGGCATGACTGAACCAGAGAACTGAGGGAGCAGAGCTGCTGGGCCAGCGGCGGAGCTGTTTTCCAAGGAGAAGGGACAGGGGTCCTACTAAAAGAACCAGTTTACTTCAGTTTAAGGCAATTTCCACAGAGACGGTCTCAGACAGGCACAGGACCAGACAGCAGAAACACCACCATCATCATGCATGACAGAGGCGGGTGGGATGGGAGATGGTGGGCGGGGACTCCATGCGGCACAAGGGACACATGCAAGACCTGCCCCAGTGGACAAAGGATGGTAGCCAGTGGGGTAACCTTAGGTGGAAAGTTCCTTGCCACCTTCCCACGGCAAGGGCAGGAGCTCTGAAGGGCTGGGGTGTGGGAGACAGGATGCAACGGGGTAACCCCAGAGTCTAGATAACCTGGGTGTGGATGGCGGTCATGAGGAGGGGATGGGGAGGCTGGGTGTGGAATGGAATGGACCCTCAGGATGGCTCAGGAAACGCTGGAACACCTGACCAATCCTGTCGTCATGGAGGTGTGGACACTGAGGTCCAGAGAGCAGAGGCTGCGCTGGGTGGGGTCAGGCTGGTGCTCAGGGCTCCTGTCTCTGGCCCCAGAACCACTGAAGGGCAGAGAGGAAGCAAGACAGAGAGTGCAGGTGCTGACCCTATGCCCTGCAGGTGAGTGACCTCCCAGGTGAGCAGGAGACATCTTAATGCCACAAGCTACCTGTGATAGCTCCAGTGAGGCTGCAAATGTGCATCTAGAACATTCTAGCATACCACCGAGCCTTTGAGGACTGCGAAGGGACTGACTCTCTGCAAACATGCCCCCATCACAGTCCCTGATGGCTCACAGGCTCTGCTTACAAGTGGTGTCCCTAAGAAAGTCAGTCACACATCCCTGGTAGCCCATCAGCCTGGGGTTCCCTGGACACAGGACAGGGGATCTCAAGGGACTGGGGACACTAGACACTATGGCAAGAGGGGAGGGGAGCTGGAGGAGGCCAGTTGGACTGCAAGAATAGGGGAGTCTGGGGTTATCCAACACAGGCTAGGGGAGTCTACTCAACCGCAGAATCTTATGTACCCCTTGTCTTCTACACCACCCCCAGTTCCCTGGATTTGGGTGGGAAATTGAGGCCAGGAGGTGGGGTGAGGCCATGGACACCCCATCTCCTGCCAGCCCTCCAAGAAGAGTCTGGGAAGGCAACCACAAGGAAAGTGAGGAGGTCTCAGCCTCCAGGCCCCTGGTCCTGCGAGTTTCAGATATGCGTGTGGAGGGGGGACTCAGGAGGTGAGTGGGCGGGGGACTGTGGGGGTGACTGAGCAGGTGCGGCGGGTGGTGGGCGTGGGCGTATGCCCTGTGCCTTCATGTAGGACACCAGCTGGTCGGGGATCTCGGCCAGCACATCCCGGGCCAGGCGGGCCATGCTCAACACGTGGTTGCCGGTACGGTCCACGTAGTCCCGGAAGGGCACGAACTGACAGGCAGGAAAGTGGGGTCAGGATGGGCATCTGGGTCTCCTCCCAGAGGACCCACTGTATCCAACCCCCGCTTCATGGGTTTCACCAAGGGCTGAAGACACTCACCCCCGCTCATGACAGGTTCTAACACTGACCCAATCCCTTCATCTGAGACTCTAGCGATGAGCACAGAGGCTCAAGGGATGCTGGGAAAGCTTGTCCTGGCTTCCTTTTCTCTTACCAACCCTCTCTAGAGGGACCCCCTCTGCCTCCTAGGACCCTTTCTCCTCTAAGCCCACACCTAACCCACTATCCCCTCAGTGTTGTCTCCCTCTGGCTCCTTCCTGCCCTCTTCCTCCTAAGCACTAAGGACACGGCCTCCATCTTGCCCTCCTCCTCCTAAGCAGTAAGGATGCGGCCTCCATCTTCAGGGGGTCTCCATGCCGCTGGAAGGCCGTGTCACACAGACTATTGGAAGTGCATGAGCACGGAGCCCTTTTGCAGGGCTTGGATTCTGCAGGGGCATCATTCGGGTTAGAGGGCAGCTTCATACAGGGCAGGACAGGGAGGGACCCTGGCTGAGGAGGGGATTCTAGGGTCTGTCCTTGGGGACGCTGCAAAGGGGCTCTGAGACTGGACTGGCTAGAGGCCTTCATATTTGATGCACTACTAAGCAGGGCCTGTTTCACCTGGACGATGTCCCGTTCAGCCAGTTTCCCCCGGGAGGAGATCCGCACGTCATCCCCGTCCAGCTCCACCATGGCTGTAGGGACAAGCAAGGGACGTGTGTGTGTGACAGAGTACACCTGACAGGACCTGCCCTCCAGTCCCAGGCCAGTCTAGGGCCCCTGCCCCGACATCAGAGATGAGGAAACAGGTGGAGACAGACCGACGTGCAGCTAGGGCCCTGTTCCCCTCGTCCAGGCTCCTTGCCTGGAGCAGTGGTACAGCCCCGGTGATGAGGCTGAGCCACACGTGTGGATGGACACACCCTCTTGGGGCACACAAACCCACCCAGACACGAGCTCTTGCTGGTGGGGACAGGATGCCACGGAGTTCTGTGGGAAGAGACGTCTGGGAAGGGAACACTGGACTCACCATCGAACTCAGCCTGGCCCACGCCAACAATGATGATGGACATTGGGAGTTTGGCAGCCTTGGAGAAGACAGGGGAGGGGAAAAGTCTTAGGTGAGGGTCAGGTAGGGGCAGGAAGGTGGGTCAAACGAAGAGAGGGCAGAGTATGGGGCAGGAATGGGTAATGAAGGGTAGGGGACCCCAGGGAACCCCAAGGGAAAGGGCAGAATAGGGAGAGAAGAGGAGGATTGAGGACAAGAGGAGAGCCTCTCAGGAGAGCAGGGTCTGCCTGACTCTGAGCCACCTCCTCTCAGGCACTGGGGCTCCACCATGAGGGACCAGGGCAGCTGTGGCTGGAGCCACTTTTATAGGGAAACCATGGAACAAGGTTGGGGGAAGCTTTCCTCTTCTGGGACCCCCTACCTCCTCTACATGACAGGGAAGCTGGGGCCTAGGGTGGGTGGCTGAGGGAGCCATGGGCCCCCATAGAACAGGGCCGTCCGTCTGTGTGGCTCAGAGGTCTGGCCTCTCACAAACCCAGAGTTTCTTTTAACTCCTAAACCCCTGACTAGCACTGTCTCCTAGTCCTGCCAGACTCTGGCCAGCAACCAGAGGAATAAGGGAATTCAAAAGTGTGTGTGGGGACCCCTTTAGGGAAACATTGTGGGGGCAGGGAAAGAATTCCCCAGGGTTTCTTTAAATGAGGCACCCCCACCAGGTTCTCCTAGAGGTGGGACAAGATGCTTCAGTCCCCTGAAACCATGTGGGGTGTGTCTGTCTGTGTTTGTGTGTGTGTGTGTGTGAGAGAGAGAGACTGAGAGAGAGAGAAGCACCCTCATCCTCCACTCACATTGACGATGGCCTCCTTCGTCTGCGCCATGTCAGAGATGACGCCATCAGTGATGATGAGCAGAACAGAATACTGGGAGCCGTCCTGCACGGTGGCAGCATTCCTGTGGGGGCGGGGATAGGGACACAAGGAGGTCTGTCCTGGCGCCTCTGGCCCAGGCCGCCTGAGCAAGACTCTCAAACATCTTGGTAAGGCCCATGGCATCTCCCTGGGCCTCTTGGAGAGCAGGTGGCACAGGATGCTCCATTACGCCCTCCAGCAATGCTTCCGGGGTGGGGGGCCAGCTGCCTCAGGCTCACCTGGCTACGTGGGTGACTACAGGGGCGAAGTTTGTGGGGCCGTAGAGCTGCACCGTGCGCAGGCTGCTGTGGTAGGCCTCCAGGATGCCATCGATGCCACAGCATGAGGGGTTCTCCTGGTTGCCGTTCTGGGACAGAGAGGAGCCAGCTGAGCTCAGGTAAGCAGAAAGGCGGCAAGGCAGGAAGACAGGGGGGAGGCAGAGCTAGGGCTAGGCGGGGTGGGGTGGGAGTTAGGGTTAGAGGCAGGGGGAAGACAGGGCTGGGCCCAGGAAGACAAGGGGAGGCAGAGGCAGGGCTGGGTCCAGGAAGGCAGGGGGGAGGCAGAGGCAGGGTTGGGTCCAGGAAGGCAAGGGGGGAGGCAGAGGCAGGGCTGGGCTCAGGGCTGGTCAGGGTGGAGGCAGAGGCAGGGCTAGGCGGTTGGGGTGGGGGTAGAGTTGGAGGCAGGGGGAAGACAGGGATGGGTTCAGGGAAGAAGAGGCAGGCAGAGGCAGGCAGAGGCAGGGCATAGTTGCCTTTAGCTCAGACCCCAACCCAAGTAGATGGCCACGCCTACGGAGTTTACTCTACAAGTATTTATAAGGCCAAGGCCAAGAATTAAAAACTCCCGGTCCCCTACTGCTCATTCCCAGCCTGGCACCTCCTACCAGTGGGAACTCATGTGACACCCTGCCGTCAGGGGGCAGCTTGGCCCCGAAGCCCAGGGCAGGGAACATCTTGTCGCTGTCGTAATGCTGGATGATCTCCCCGACGGCGGTCAGCGCCAGCGCATAGGCGTTCAGCTGGTAGGGGCTCATATAGTGCAGGGACGTGGACTGCGAGGGGTTCCCTGCAACACAAGACGTGCGAACGTCTGCCAGACTGGACAGGGCGTGTCCACGAGCGCCACTGTTCATCCTTGAACCTTCCCTGGCACACCCTCCATGCCATCCTGGTTCCAGAGTGACTGCCAAACCCTTGGAACATTCAGAATTCCACATTTTCCTCAAGGCCATCACTGGTGCACAGGGTAGCAGTAGCCTCCTCATGCCCACCCCATACCCACTTGCCCCTGCCCTGCCCTTACCTGCAGTCCACACTACACACTGGCCTGCCCCCCCCCCCCGACTCCAAGGCCAGACCATCTGCTTGAAGGACCCTGAGCTCTCAATCCACCCAGACCACCCCAGAGCCCACCAAGCCACAGGATCCCCATGGATCTGGCCTCCCATCCTCCTCCCAGTCCGAGCTCCACAGTCGTGGCCTCTTCGTGCATCCTTGCATGGCCCTGGCAGTGTCTGTTTCTCTCCTGAACATCCACGAGGCTCGCCTCCTTGTCTCTCTTCTACGGCCACCAAACCAGAGTGGCCTTCCTGTAGTAGTGCCCGCCTACCAGAATTCCCTTTCCCTTCCCCTGCCATGATGTCCCCAATTGCCCCTGTCACCTCAAGCGTTCAGATTTCACCGATCCGCTTGTTACTGATGGCCTCCCAAGGCACGACCAGCGTCTAGACTGCCTACCAGCCGCGTGATCTGAACTCTTCAGTCTCCTCACTACAGACACCTCTGGAAATCAGGGGCAGCTGCCCTATCCTAGGTCACGGTTAGGATTAAATGGGTAGGGTGAGTAGAGCTGTCTCCCTGCCATTTTCATGTCTGTGTGCATGCATGTCTGTATGTATGTGGGTGTACATGCCTGTGGGGCCCAAGGCTGGTCTGAGAATCACCCTCCCTTATTCTTCCACGCAATTCACTGAAATCGTCCAATCTGGCTAGTCTCACGAGGCTGATTATAGATGGGCTACCACACACGCCTGCCATGTATGTGTGTCCTGGGGACCGGACCCTCAGTCCTTGCTTGTATAGCAAGCACCCTAACCACTGAGCCATCTCCTGCACTGTCTTTTTTGGCATCAGTACCAAGATACCCCGCCCCCTACTCTAACAGCCCAGAACTCATGTCCTATAGCCATGGAAGGATTCAGACACCAGGGGAAGGTGAGACCTCGGTGTCTTCTGACACAGAAACAAGCTCAGAGCACCCTGGTGGGGGTCATGACCTCACGAGAAGCTCTGTGCTGTTTTTCAGGGTACACTTAGACACCGTGGCAGCGCCTGGCCACGCAACCAGTCAGATCTAGATTACGCTATTCTTTTGTTTCCCAGTAAGAAAAGCAATGGCTGGGGGGGGGGGTGTTCCCCCACCAACTCAGGTGCTGGGGGGTTGTTTCCCTACCATATTGTGTCATCTGACCTGGGGAAGCCTCAGCCTTCTTGGGTATTTAATTAAATCAACAATTTATTTATTTTGGGGGACAGGGTCTCACTGTGTCATCCTGACTGGCTTGGAACTCACTATGAAAACCAGGCTGGCCTCGAACTCACAGAGATCTGCCTGCCTCTGCCTCCTGAGCGTTGGGATCAAAGGCGTGCGCCACCCTCTTCATTCTAACTTTGGTTGTCTAGATATAGAAGCCTTCTCTGGTGGGCAGTTTTCTTGGAATTGAAGCATTCCATCTCAGAAACTAAACAGCTCACAGGGTACAGGAAGTTCCTGTTAAACTGTCTGCAAGCTGTACAGGGTCCCAGCTTTCCTGGGTTGTCACCCACACTGAGATGGCTCTCATTAGCCTGTGTGTAGTAACCCCTGACCCATACTCCTGTATGCCAGCAAACTCACATTGGACTTCGGTAATATCTGTACATGGATCTGTTATTGGTTCCCTATCTGGGGGAGTAGATTTTTGCTTACATCTCCCAAGCAATAATGTCACCCAACGAGAAGAGGAGGGAGTATGAGGGGCCTGGCTCATAGCCGAGTTGTCCACCACAGCACAGAAAAGTCTGCCCCCCACTCCTGCCCCACTCACCATTGGAGGCAGTGAAGTCAATGGCCACGGTGAAGTTGATCTGTGTCCTAAAGAGGAGAAGACCTGGGGTCACCTGGGGAGGATGGGCCGTGGGCAGCACTGGGCAAGGCAGTAAGAAGTACTGAGAACACATGTTTGTCAGGCATGTGGCCTTAGAGAAGCCACTTATGCATAATCTCTGGGAGGCTGGGGCGGTTGCAACAGCCATGCCCCTCTGTGAGGCCACTGCGAGCATTGGGAGTGAGCATTCCAGAACACACAGGGATGGATTATGCTGTGTGGGCATGCACGGTTCTACGGGCTGCCGTCCCTTCCTCTCCGAACCTCTGCCCAAGTGAGTGAGTAGGTGAGGCCGGGACTACTGGGTTTCTGGTTAAAATCCAGAGTCAGATTAATGGTTAAAACATAACAAACGAGGAGTCAAAACATACACTAAGTATCTCTAGAAGGAAGACAATGACACCCACGATACTGTCTGGTCAAAATCCAACCCCAAACCTGGCTGAGCTTCCACAGCTTTCTGCTAGATTTTTTTTCTGTTTTTGTTTTGTTTCATTGTGTTTGGTTTGTTTGCTTAGTTTTTGAGATGGGGTTTCACTAGGCAGCCCTGGATAGCCTGGAACTTGGTATGTGACCAGGCTGGTCTTGAACTCATAGCAACCCTCCTGTCGTTATCTTCCAAGTGCTTGAATTAAAGGCATGTGCCACCACAGCCAGTCTCTAAGTTCTCACAGAAAATACAGAAGACAGTTCTGTGTGTGTGTGTGTGTGTGTGTGTGTGTGTGTATGTGTGCGTGCGCGCTGTTAAATGACACCATAGGAGATACAGCCAGAGTCTATGAAAACCTGTATAGCATTGCTGTAAGAATCACAGTTGAGAACTTAAGGACTCTCTGGTTCCCTCTAGATCCCACAAGATGAAAACAGAATTAAGAGAGGAATACATCAATCAGTATTTGGATTTTGACTGGACTCTGCAATCAATCAATTTTAAAAAGTTTCAAGACAACCAGGGACACTTGAAAACTGCCTAGCCTCTGGTATTAAGGAACTGTGAAATTTTCAGTGTTTGGGGTGTTACTATGAACTGTGGTTCATTTTGTAATCACACAGTATGGCTATTAAGTTTAAGCTTTTTTTAAATTATGTGTCTCTGTGTGTGAACGCACACTTGAGTGCAGGTGCTGGAAGAGACCAGAAGAGGGCGCCAGATCAACTCTGGAGCTGGAGTTACAGGCTGCTAGGAGTCACGGGATGTGGGCAGGAAGTACTCTAAACCACCGAGTCATCACTTTAACCCCCGTGTTGCATTTTATGAAGGGAAAGTCCTGTATTCTAGAGCTACCTTCTGTAGGACTTTGGGAGGGATGAGGGCTGGGGCCTACTTCATCACAAGTGGGTAAGGAGACTAGACTCCGACTCGCTGGGCAAGGTCAATCAGAGTCTGGGAGGCTCCTGAGGTTCCCTTCTCAATGCTAATCATGTGTGAAATTTTTCACAATGAAGTCAGCCTGAAGGTTTCATGGCTGGCTGCTGTGGAATACAGGCCAGGCGTGGACAAAGTAAAACTGATGACGATGTGCGCCTGGGTGGAGCCTCATCTTGTGATTCTCACAGGGCTGTAAATCAGAGGGAGAGTTTCAGGGCCCTCTCTCTGCGGAGATTCAATTGGGGCCCTCAGAATCTACTTAACAAAACCCTGGGGTCACACAAGGGAAGATACCTTGCCTGGGGACATAGAGGATGTAACAGGAGTGGGCCTTATTTCAACTGTACTTAGGAGAAGGTCCCTATTAGAAATCCCAGCTCTCTTGCCACCTGATCAGAGTCAAGTTGTTGTCCACGAACTCTTTGTCCCTTAGAAAAGGGCAAACATCTAGCCAGCAGGAGACAAGCCACGTTTTATAGGTAGAGGGAGTCCCATCTTTCTGCTAGCTGGAGGCAGAGCATCCCCTGGACTCCAGTCTTTAAGAGAAGAGCCACAAGAGAGCAAGAGCCTGGGCCCCTGAGTGGCTGTTTACATCACTGCCACACTCAGTACTGCCAGATACTTGTTTGAAGTCTGTGACTGGGGACTCCTTGCTATAGCAGTAGACTGTTTGATGGCATCTCTCCATGTGGAATAACGGCTTCCAGTTAGAGGAAGGGTGACACCTGGAGAGCAAAAGCCCTGATTCAGGGGCCACCCTTGGGAGGATGGCTCTGCCTTGCTGGACCACAGCTGAGGAACACTACGGGGTTGTCTCTTCCAAGAACAGGATGGGGGGAAAGGCTGGTACTGTTCCTTAACTATTCTTCTATGCAAAGTCCTGAAAACATGAGGAAGGAAGCAATCAGAAAGCAACAGTGGCGCACGCCTTTAATCCCAGCACTCGGAAGGCAGCAGGCAGAACTCTGTGAGTTCGAGGACAGCCTGGTCTACAAAACAAGTTCTAGGACAGCTGGGGCTGTTACACAGAGAAACTCTGTTTTGAAAAACAAAACAAAAACAAAAACAAAAAAGAAGGAAAGGAAGAGAGAAAGAAAGAAAGCAGTCATTTTGGGCAAAGCAACTCCCGGCAGCCAAGTTGCTCCTCCTGGCCTCATCTGACAGGGCCAGAGGCACCATCATTCTTACTCCTGGGCTCTACAGGCAGGGAAGGGACCCCTCTGTCAGCCTCTTGCTTGGACAAGCTCTCTATGCTTCACAGCCCAAGAGTCACTTGTCTCACTCAGACACTCCAGAGAGTTCTTTCTAGGGGTCTGACCTACAGGTGCTCCAGCAGCCCCCTGCCTCTTCAGCTTCCATCTGTAGTTAGCCCCATGGGAACAACAGAGGCTGCGAGAATTCTAATTAGCCAGGAACAAAAGGAGCCTGGCCACCTTGCAGGTGGGTGCAAAATAGAGATAAGGTCTTCGCCCCACCCTCTATGTAAATTAGGCGTGCTATGCAAATGCGAGGGCGAACAAAATGAAGCTTGTCTCAAAATTGCCAGGTGCAGTGGTATATGAGGGCTGGAGGCTTAATGCTTAATGGAATAAAGAAGGGAGAATTTTTGGTTTGCAGATTTTTTTTTCTTTTTGCATGCAAGGAAAGTGCTGTACCACTGAGCTGCACCCCCAGTTCTGTAGAGGAAGCGGTGATGGGGAAGACTGCCAAGATGGAGTGGATCTATGCAGAGAGGGGCTAGAGGAGGCCTCTGGGAGCCCAAAGGGAGGGTGCGTGTGTGCTCTCTGATGGGCTCGTAACCTTGAGGCTGCAAGTTCAAGAGATGAAGGAGCCGTGTCATGGGAAAGGGAACGATGTCCCAGGACAGCTGTCTCTCTGTGCCCTGGAGACAGGGCAGCCGGGTGCCTGCCAGGCTGGGATGCGCCTTGGGTAGCTGCCCTGCTGGTCTCCTCTCAGGCAGGTGCAGTCATTGCTCGCCTGCACCTGTGGGCTCTCAGCTGCCCACACCCTGACCTGGCAGCTGCCTGCAGGGAGTGTGCCAGGGAGGCCCCTCCTTGGAATCAGGCCATGTCTAGCAAGCTGTCAGCTGAGGCCTCCTGGCTGTTCTGCTGTGTTGGCCTGGAGGTCACCCCCTACAGTTCCTTCTGCTCTTTCAGCTGGGTGTTGGGCACCTGCTGGCCCTGGGACTGTCCCCCAATCTCACTGTTCTTATAGGTCCCTGCCCCACACCCATCAGGAGCCCAGTGCTGGAAGGGACCTTAGCTTTCACCTATGGCAAGCCCTGTGCTGAGGACAGCCCTGATACTTACAGAGAGAACGTGACTCACCACAGTAACTCAGGAAAGCCAAGGCAAACGGGACAGGAGCCTGCGGCCCTGATGCCCTGCCCAGAGTGCTTTCTACCTCCCACACCTTGGCTCTCTTTGTCACAGAGTCTCCACCACCCTCAGGCCCCTCCCACCTCTACTCAGGGATCTGACCTCTGCTCAGAATCAGGAGTTGGCGGGGTTCTCAGCTCCCAGGCAGAGTCTGCCTACACCCAGTGTCAGGCTCGGTTGGAGTCTCATGGTGTGTGCTGTGGTTACATGGTATGGAGCCCTGCCCTCTCCTGGGGCTGGGGAGGTGGGCCCCATTTCTCTCACCCTCCTTTGATGTAGTCCAGAAAGGTACTCTCTGACTCTACCGCGAAGGAAAGCAGTGTGACCTGGGAAAGAAAGAGGGTGTGGTTAGCAAAGAGCCCAGGATGGTCAGGATCTCACAGATGGGTGCTGGGTTCACCCATGTCACCCGATGCTGTGCCTGTGGCAACCCCAGCAAGGACTCTCATCCCCATTTTACAGCCCAGGAAACTGAGGTTCCACAGATGCTGCCAGGATGTGGCACAGTAAGGATATGAACCTATCCGAATCCAGAATGTCTGTGACTTTCACACTGAGACAGGGTCTCCTGTAGCCCAGGCTGCCCTCAAACTGGCTATGTAGCCAAGGATTACTCTGAACTCCTGTTCCTCCTGCCTCCAGTTTGATGGACTTTAGAAACACACTTCACGGTGATGCCAACCCTACAGCTGAAGCACAGGGCCCAAGGGCCCAGCCATCCTCCAAGGGCAACCTGGGAAAACCCAGAGTTCCTGGCCTGCAATGTGGAGGACTGTGGACTCTTCCTGATGTAGGCCCAGCCGCCTGTGCCTGTCTCTGGCTGTGCCGCTCCCTGTCACCATCCTGTCTCTGTTCTCTTCTCCGGCCTTGCCCCCTTCTGGGGTGCAATTCACCCTCAACCCTCTGCAATTCACCCTCAATCCCTCTGCTCCAAGACCCAGCGAGCAACCCGGCTTCTTCCTGCAGGTGCCCAGTCCCCAGGATCCCTCTCCTGGTTGAAGCCTCCTGCCTTCAGTCCCTCAGAGACTTTGGCAATGGTCTTGTCCCTACAGGCAGCCTGTCACAAAGAGGTCTGTCTGGGTCATGGAGAGGAGGGAGAGTGAGGTGACCTGAAAGGAGGGGGCCCTGAAACCAAGGAGCCCCTGTTGGTGAGGATCTGATTACTGCACCAGCCTCTCAGCTTGGCTAGGCCAGATGTGACCAAGCTGATGTTCCCCAACCTGAAGAACGAGACAGAAGGTCTGTGTGCTGTGGCCCCAGAGAGCCCCACCCCAGAGAGCCCCACCCAGGGGAACAGGGTGTGAAACACCTGAGAGCCACGGACCTCCTCCCAGGTGGCTCCCAGTCAACCAGAAATAGCCTGCAATAGCACTTCATCCTTCACAGCCGCCATAGACCCCTGCAGTCAAGGTGGAACCCGGACCAAAGACGCCAGAGCAAATAGGACTGACTTGTTCTAGACTGGCGCTGGGGCTCCGCCTCAGGGCCTCTGTGTGCACTGTGTTCTTGAAGGCTGAGCCACTTTCTTCGACATTCTCAGTATCTGCTCTATTTGGTATCACTTCCCCTACATCGACTGCCATCGCTTCGCGGATGTGTGCACGCACACACGTACTAATTAACCCTCTGCCTTCCCTATTACAAGCATGGGGACCTGGGTCTGCCACTCCCTGGCTGTGTCACCTGTCCCCACAGCACTGCTGAGTGCCCAGTGCATATCGGCTGAATAAATGTGGGAATGTCCAGCTGAGCAGCCCCCACAAGCCCAGGACCAGCGCTGGACCTGGCGGTAACAGTTAAGCAAGGGCAGGGCCTGCTGCCCACGCACGTGGATGAAAAGAGGCGCTCACTCACACCTGACTCTTGGCTGTGTAACCTTGGCTGAGTCACTTCCCAGCCTGCAGCCTGGGTTCCCCTCCACACAGATGCCAGTATCGGCCTTTCGCAGAGCCCAGGGCCTGGGGATTTCCCACAAGCACACCCGGTTTTCCTTCCGCAGAACCCCCCAGGTTGATGGCTCTCTGATATCCACTCCCCTGGGTCAGACCCCTGAGTGCCAGCGCCCACTACGATTGGGATAGGGTGGGGAAGTGGGGGGGGCGAACGGGGCGGGCTACTCACCGTGCCAGAATTCACATATTTCTTTTTCTTCATTTTCTTTTTTGGGTTTATCACCTATAGGGGAAAGTTAAGTCAGGGAAGGTTCAGGGCTCCCACCAGCCCTGGGTGTGACTTGGGCACCAGCCCAGCAGGGTACCGGGTGTGACTGCAGCTGGAAGGGCTTTGCCAGGCCTTGTGGGATGCTGGAAGCTGGGAGTCGTCGCTAACCCTGTGTCCCAGGATTCGAGACACTGGGCCAGTTTCTTTAGCTTTGTCTTCCAAGGCCCTCAAACCCGCCCAGAGCAGCTGGGTGTTGTAAGACAGCTCTGCCCACGCCTGCCTGCGCCGGCTGGGTTGCTCTGTCACCCCACACACCTGTCTTGCCTCAGCCCTGCCTTCCCCATTCTCCTTGGGGCTCCCACTCAGGGCTATCCCGAGCCGCTGAGCCTGGCTCTGGGCTGCCACCCTGACCCACAGTAGGACACTTCCAAACATGATTTGCTCCTCCCATGGCTGCCCCCTCCTCCCTGTGCGGTAGGCTCAGTAATGACTTGGGATGACTCCGCTCTCCACTAGTGACAGCCAGTGACACCCTTGACATCTGGTAAACATCTGTAGATGTTGTCACCACTTGGGGAGAGAGGGGAGGTCAGGATGCTGCCCCTCAGCCATGACCCAGCTGTAGTCGTTACCAATGCTGGAGAACCCCTGGGGCCAGGAGGAGGACCACTTTGTCCTGGTGAGCCACAGGCCACTCTCTGTCCCCATGCTCAACAGGGGAAGTTTGGGCTGTCTCTGGTTTCTCATCAACAGAACAGGGCAGTTCCCACCCACGCAGTCACCTGTTGGCTTCTCCTGAACTCATGCCCCTTCCTTGCATGGCTCATGCCCCCTTTGGGGGCCTTCGATGTGTCTTTGTTTGTTTGTTTGTTTGAATTAGGGTTTCTCTGTCCTTGGAACCTGTCCTGAAACTCACTCTGTAGACCAGGCTGGCCTTGAACTCACAGAGATCCGAGTGCCTCTACCTCCTGAGTGCTGGGATTAAAGGCGTGTGCCACCTTCGGCTGACTCCTTTGACTGTGGTATGCTTGGTCTAACTGGGACTGATACCCACAGAGATGGCAGGTGCCGCTCAAGGCCACACAGCCACCTGGATAGACACAGGATTATAAACCTGTGTCCAGGCTAGTGATGCAGACATACAGGGCTGTCATCTGGTGAATGAGTGACAGGTTCAAACGGCAGGGCTGGCAGGTGGGACTGAGGTCAAGTCTGAGAAGCTGAATCACCAGGAAGTGCGTCTCTAGCCACGGAGCAACCTTGTTCTACTGCACCATAGGGTTCTGGCTGCCCAGATGGCCAGACAGTTGAGGCCTCTACACTGCACTACAGTGTTTGACCAACTGGAACCAAATGTGCTCTGTGATCTCCCTTCAGCAGAGGGGGAGGTGTGTAATCGGACTTGGGGTGTGGATTTCTTTATATTACCCCTTTGTTTCATTGTATTTTGCTTTCTGTTTTTGAGACAGGGTCTCACCACGTTGCCCAGGCTAGCCTTGAACTCACGCTCCTCCTGCCTCAGCTTCCTGAGTGGTGGGACCACACAGACACACACCACCACGTCCGATACATGTCTTAGCACTACCTTTAAATGAACACGTAGTCACATTTCTGTTCTCTGATGTGTCTCGTTTACGTTAAAGCAACAGTTGGCGTCAGATCTGAGTGGATAATGAGTTGGCCCCTGTCTGCTCTGAGAGCTCCTGGGATTCCCCAGAACCTCCTTTCTAGCCACAAGTGACTGCCAGGTTCCACACAGGGACAGAGAGCCCCCTAGGGACACTATCAGGAACTGGCTCACTCCAACAGGCTACTTTTCCCATTTTGAAATCAGCTTGCCTGTGCACCAGGTTATTGGGAGTTCAGAATCAAAGACCCCACCTCTGAGGACCTCGTGGTCTTGGAAGGGGCCCAGGCACACTATGGGGGAGGGGCGGTGTGTGGTAGAGACTTACAAAGGTGGAGATGACTTCCTGGAGGGAGCATTTGAGAAGGTCTCCGGGGACTACAGATATTGTGGTGGTGGTGGGGGAGTTCTTGGGGGGGCAGCTACAAAAATGAGGTTATACGGAGGACTACAGCCTCAGAGGGCAGAAGTGACTGACAGCCGGAAGCAAGGCAGCTCGCCGCTCAGACAGACATGGAACTTGCCTCTATCCACAGGAGCACACTTTCCTTCTACAGGTCAGTGGGGCTCAGTCGTGGTGAAGGCCGAGCTGGAGGCTGCAGCGGGGTCATTTACCTCGTAGCACGCCAGCTCCGCACGGAGACCTGCCATGACTTTAAAGCTGGCACATTAGGGAGTGGGGATGTGGACGGAAGCTCATTTCAGGGCAGCACGGGGCTGCAGGGCACCTCGCCTGTGGGCCACACCCAG
The DNA here is from genome assembly GCF_982192425.1 of Myodes glareolus. Taxonomy (NCBI): domain Eukaryota; kingdom Metazoa; phylum Chordata; class Mammalia; order Rodentia; family Cricetidae; genus Myodes; species Myodes glareolus. The sequence goes on along the minus strand of NC_142043.1, from coordinate 65,972,398 downwards.
AGCGTTCTGGTCACTGAGAAGAATGGAAGAACCACAAAGCTACAGCAAAGCCCACACCGTGGAGAGGACGGTGGCGGACTGAGGTTGGCAAGCTCAGGAGGAAGATGGTAATGTTGGTGATGACCCCGAGGGCTTGGAGCTTGAGGCCTCTCTCTCATGGATGGTGGGAGGAGGCCTGGCTGGTGAGTCAGCGGGGGCTGGATCCAGGGAAGTGCCCGCACAACGCTGGCCTAGCAGTGCGTCCCTCCAAGGTGGCTTCAGGGTTGGACACGAGGTGCTGACTGCTGAGAGCTTTCTCTCACACAGTCTTGACTCTCCAGAGACCCACAAACTGTCTGAAGACACGGGGCCACTCTGAAGTCAGAATTTCAGGTCTTGGTTCACGGCCTCTTTTCTCTTTCTTCCTAATGCTCGTGTGTGTGTGTGTGTGTGTGTGTGTGTGTGTGTGTGTGTGTGTATCTACTGAACTATTCCTCCAACCCCTAGACTTCCTTACTGCCCCCTCCCTGGTGAGGAGTGTTCTGTAGGGGGCGGTGTAGCTCAAGGACTTGGAAGTTAGAGACATTAGCTTTGTGTGGAGGCGTGTGTGTCTGGGGGGCTCTGTGAAATGGGAACATGAAACTCACCTTATGAGACAACATGGAAGTCCCCAGCTCAGAGCTCCCATGTCCTCTGTCATAACCCGGACCCCCTATGAGAGCAGATCCCACCCCGGTGTGGCTGGCTCACCTCGTAGATGTTGAACTGACTCTGGCCCCGCGCCAGCTCTCGGTAGCTGGTGGTGAACTCCCCAATGAAGTCGTGGCTGCAAAGGAAGAGGCTGCTGAGACTGGAGGCCCAGGCTATGAATGCCTTAACTCATCCTAGCCTCTCCCACAGCCTGCCCCTGCTCCCATTCTGCTAGGGCCTCCAATCCAAGCCACAGAGAGCCCAATGTGGGAAGGGAACTCTCTGTTACTCACGGACCAAGAGAGCCATTTGGCAGAAGACAGGATCCTGGAGGAAGGAGATGCAGGATTGCTTGGTTCTTACTTAAATGAGTTAGCAGGAAAGGGCATTTGGGGACAGTCACTGCGGAGTGAACGGTGGATGGCAGTCACGCATTACCGCTCAATATGTCAGGTGGGATAATGGTATTCAGAGTTACGTGGGGGAAATGTGCTTATTTTTTAGACATGTCTAATGAAATATTTAGGGGTAAAGCCTCGATGGAATTTCCTTTAAATTACATTAGTAAAATATGGATAAGGCAAATAGTGAAATCTAACAATTGTCAAATTCAGATGACGGATTAAAGGCATTCATTACCTCCTCCCTGCTGAGACAGGTTTCCATCAACACAGCCTTGCTATGGAGCTCTGGCTGGCCTGAAACTTTCTAATGTACACCAGGCTAGCCTAGAACTCCCAGAGTTCCACCTGCCAATGCCTCCTGAGTGCTGGCATTAATGGTGTGGCCACTGGGCCACACCTTTATTATATAAAAATTTACTGTTCTTATTTATTTCAATTTTGGGCTTTTGGAGACGTGGTCTTGGGTATCCCAGTTTGGTTGTGTAGCCAATGATGACCTTGAACTCCTGACCCCTCTGTCTCTACTTCCAGAGTGCTGGGATGACAGGGATGGCCACTCTGCGTCACTATATGGCCACTGTCTTGTTATTTTGTTCATTTGATGATTCCTCCCCATTGTATTGCCCAGGCTGATCTCAAGCTTCAATCCTCGCACCTCAGACTCCTGAACTGTGGAGATGAGAGGTGCAGGAAGCCACAGCTGGATCTTTCCCAACCTTCCTCAGGCGCTGGGATGGAACCTTGAGTCTTGAACAGAGGCTCTGCCTCTGAGCCACACGCTAACGTTACATTCAACCAGGTAGTAGGGGTCTTTTCTAGAGTGTATTTATATTAAACACATCAAGACTTTCCACAAAACAGCCCTCCCTCCACTCCTGAGTCCTTGCTAGAATTCAGCGCTTGGCACTCTAGCTGGGGCATCCGGCTGGAGCACCCGTGTCCTGGAGCCATGCCCTGCTGTGAGCTCACAGTAGTTTTTGTTAGTTTTGATTTTTTAAGTTATACAAAGTAGTGGATTTCATTATGACACTATCAGAGATATATACACTTTAGTTTGAGGGGGTTATTTAATTCTACTGGTTTTGTGTGTGTGTGTGTGTGTGTGTGTGTGTGTGTGTGTGTGTGCTCGAACCACAAGTGAATATGGAGGTCAAAGGACAACTTTGTGGAGTTGGTTCTCTGTCTGCCTTTATGCGGGTTTCCTGGATAGAACTCAGGCTGTCAGGCTTGTGCTGTGAGTATCTTTGCCCACTGAGCCATCTGCCAGCCCCAAGAGCTTATTTATTTAGTTTTAGTACAGGATGGCACCCAGGGCCTCGCAGATGCTAGGTGATGGCACTACCACTGAGCTACACCCCTAGCCCCACAGTGTTGTCCACAGACTCACAACTATTGGACTTCTGGGAATGGTAGGTGGACGGGAGGACCTTGTAGGCCATGGTGGCTGTCCCTAGTTCCCAGGTAAAGGAGAAATATGTCTATGAGGGAATAAGACAAATAGGGTTAGAAGCGTGCGGAGCTGATCCTGTCAGCTGGAAGGGATGGGAAAGGTAGGGAGGGGCACTGGAGAGTCTTCTAGGGCCCAGCACCTTTTATAATATGCACAACCCCCGCCTGCAGCCCATATCAGATCTGGGAGACGCCAACTGTGACCACCCTTCGGGAATGCCCCAGCAAGAAGTGGCCACAAGAAGCCAGGCTACGTCCGTATTTGGTTCAACAGACAAGTGGGAGACAGCGAGGGTGCTGAATTCCTGCTCTTGTCCCGTCTAGAAACTGCCAGCCACTTTCCCCTCAGTCCCCAAACAGAAGTCACCCCTCCTGCAGGCCAGACCCAGCCCTCCTTAGATACTGCCTAGTCCTTCCTGTGCCTCAGAACACCCCGCTGCCGCTGTCCCTACAGTGATTCTCTTAGACCTACGTCTACTCTCTAAGTTTGCAGTGACCCTCTGCTAGACTGTGGGACATCTCTGGGCCTCCAGTGCATCCTCTACTGCCTGGCCTTCCTCAGCGCCTAGCCACGCGGGGAGAAAGGAGGCGCACGCGAATGTTCAATGTCTTACAACATGAGTGCTCCAGAGCATCCCCATTCTTCATGTGAGGAGGGTGCAGGCAAGGGCTGGCTCCTGGCAGCCATGTGGGGGAAAGGAGGGCTCTCAGGCACTCTGCCCCGCAGGACCTGCTCGGAGCTAAGCTACCGTGATGGCAGGCCCTCCTGTGTGGATTCTGGCCACTCATTCCCAGAGTACCCAGAGGGGCCTGGCTCAGTTTCCCCAGAGCTCTCTAGGTCTGTCTACTCACCTTCCTCCGCACCTCTCAGCCCCTGCCCTTACCTGCCATCACGATCCCAGTCGTAAACCTCCACCTTGATGGTCCTAGAAAACAAACAGAGAACCCTGGATAGGATGGGCCTGAGGACAGATGGGCCAGGAGGGATGCACACAGGCAGGCACTCCCTCCACATTCTGAGCCTCTGTGGAAGGGAAGTAACCCAAGAGAGTCCAGGGACCCATCTTGAGACCTTTAAGCAAAGATCTTAGGGCCGAAGGCTACCACGAGCTATGGTGAGCCATCTTGAGATCTCGAGAATTGGCTGAAGTGGCCTCAGGCCTCTGTTTACCCATCTTCTTGGCTTCCCTGGATGGAGTAGAAGCCTTGGCAGGAAGCCAAACTAGACATTTACCTGTGGCAGGGCCATGAGGGGGCAGCTCTCACAAGGAGGCAGGGAAGCTTCTATTAGAGAGGGTCATAAGATAGCTTGGCGGGGAGAATCATGAATGCGGGGATATGGGTGGTGAAGAGCCAGCCCCAACCCTGCAGGTCAAGGCAGGACCCCTGGGCCCTGAGCTCCCCACCCCTGAGAAACGGTGTGATTTTCTTCACATTCTAGCCCAGGCTGCTTTAATTAGTTTGTTTTGACTCCTAAGCATGGGGCTGGGTTTTAAGAGCCCATCTTATTTTTAGCAGTGTTCCCATAGCAACAGGCTAGTGGACCAGAAGCAGGAGGAGGGAGGTGGAGGGTTGCCGGTTAACCCTTGTGCTGTCTGCTCTGTCCTCTGGGATGCCCAGGCATGCGGGAGCTGCCAGGCAGCACCTACAGGGTCTAGGGCAGGTGAGAGAGGCCCAGAAGCAGGGGTTTCTGGTCTTGAGCTCCATCTAGGATGCACAAAGCAATTTGAACTGGTTTCTCTTCTAGTAACATCTATCCCACCCGTGGTGTGGTCCATCTTGGCCCTGCCAGAAGTCGGCTTGGGAGTTCTGCAGCTCCCAGAAGGGGGCGCTGTCTCCTTTCAGATGAGTATTTTCAGGCTCCGTGTGGGGGTGGGAGGGCAGGGCACAGATTCATAGAATGGGGCAGAAGAAAGTTCCAGAATAGAACCCTGGGATGCCCGGAAGGTTATGCATGAGTTAGCTTTCTGTAAATGAAATAATATGAAGCAGCTATTGAAGCATGGTTTAGCTGCATCCTTCGCTTTCTTGTCTTACGAAAACAAACCCCATGATTCCTTGAGCCAGATTATTATGTTTAAGTAGAGACTGATGTCGGCACGCCTGAGCTTCTGAAGGTGCTGGAAAGAGGTCAGATGTGACACTGGTGTCTTCGACTTGGAAACTCGACTCACCTGTGGGGCCTTGGGGTGGTATTCCTCCCAAGCCACAAGCCCTGACTGTAAAATGGAGATAGTAAGGGCCTCACAGAATAAACAGCTTGCTCTGTATGTGTGTGGTGGTAGTGGTGGGGTCTAGGAAATGCCTTTTGATTCCACATTTTCATCTAACCATGCATGAATGCCTTTTCATATGAAATTTACTTAAAGCTTGGGTAGTGGTGGTGCACACCTTTAATCCCAGCACTCAGGAGACAGAGACAGGCGGATCTCTTGAGTTTGAGGCCAGCCTGATCTACAGAGCATGCTACACAGAGAAACCCTGGATTGGAAAAGGAGAAAAGGGAGGGAGAGACGGAGGGAGAGAGGAAATGAGAGAGGGAGAGAGAGAGACAGGGAGAGGGGGGGGAGAGAAAGAGAGAGAGAGGGAGGGAGGGAAGGAGGGAGGGAGGGAGGAAGAAAGGAAGGAAGAAAGGAAGATAGATAGATACTTAAATCAGAGGACATTTGAGGAGCCTGGGCTCCTAGACTTTGCAATTTCTGGCTCCCAGATTGACAAGGCTGGAAGTGACCTCAGTGGTATCTAAGTCTGGCCACTTGGCCAGAGTCCACACAGCCCGCCATTCTCAAAGCTTGAGGTTTTGGAGGACACCGGTGACTAGGTGGCCTGTGCTGATGGCCTCTACTTCTCATTTTCACAGGATGAAGCAGAGCCCTAAGGGTACAACACTATGACTGCCCAGAGCCACCCAGTCGTGAAGACAAGTGCAGGTCCCTGCCTTCCAGCCCTGCCTGTGAGGCTGAAGGGAGGCTCCCTGCTTGGCTAGTTACAGCTACCATTTTCTTAGTCTCCCAGCTCACCACAGAGACCTTCAGAGACTCTGGTAGGAGAAACCTATCCTCTGGCCACCAGCCTCTTGGGAGATGAGGTAAGTGACAATCCTATGTCCAGAAGCTATCTTAGTTATGGTGACAGTCCTTGGTATCAACAAAAGTACTTTTGGGAAATTGATGAGAAAACTGTCCTTCAGTCTTGCAGCTAAGCCCCTTGTGGTGGCCCCAGCACTCGGGAGGTAGAGGCAGGCAGATCTCTAGGAGTTGGAGGTCAGCCTGGTCTATATACCAAGCTCTGGGCCAGCCATGGCTACATAATGAGACTCCAAACAAACAAACAAACAAAAACCAAAAACAAACAAACAAACAAAAAACCAACAACCAAATGAAAAAGTCCTGTAGCTGGTAGAGGCCCCCTAACACTTTTGGGAAATGGACTACCCTGGTGACAGGAACCGTTGTCCCACAGAACACAGAAGGAGGTACCAGATGTGTGGTGGTGAGAGCTTTGTGGACAGACACTGGGGTCAAAGTTGCCACCCTGAGTTTGATCCCTGGGATCCACATGGTAGAAGGAAAGAACTGATGCCTGAAAGTTGACCTCTGACCTCCACAGGTGTACCATGGTCCAGCATCCTCCTCCTCCACCAGTAAATATACACACGTAATAAACAATTATGCCTCAGAGTTGAAGGGCCTGAAATATTTCATTGGTTGCGATTTTGGCTGTGAATGGCTCTGCAAACTTCTCCGAGCCGCCCCAGCATGCTGCAGAGCCACTGGCCTCTTCAGGACAGGGCTCTCACCCTGGTTGATCTAGAATCGGCAGGTCCAGGGTGCAGTGTGGGCGAGGTGGTGGCTAGAAGTTCCCCAGGGGGTGGGAACGGCAGCTGAGAATGGCTGTGAGATCCCTGGGTGCCGGTTTGGCCTCAACCTAGGCTTCTGGGCTGCTGTGGCCTGGGAGGGTCTGCCGAGTTCAGAGGCCGTATTTCCAGGCTGAGCCTGGGCAGAGAAGAAAGTGAAAAACGGCCCCCAGGGAGCAGCCCCAGGTACAAGAAGGCCTGGAGAGAAGCTGGCTGTCACTGTCTACACTCTGTTGCAAACCCAGGTCACAGCAGATGGGACTTGGAACCTCTGGGCCTAGGCTCTGCAAGCTAAAGTTAGACTGGCTGTGACGTAGCCATAAGATCCGAGAAAATGAGCTTGTGGGTAAGGGACAAGAAAACAGACCACAGTGGCCCATAAAGCCATCTCATTTGGCACAAGCAGGCTGAGAACTCAGAGTCCCAGGGGTGGCTGTGAGAAGGGCAGGGAAGATACTGCTCTGGGGACAGTAGCCCAGGGCAGTGCCCCAGATCCTGCAGGTGCTGTCTGCGTAGCCCTGATGGCTCCACCCTGGGGGACTCTGTTCCTCTGTAAATTTTGGGACAGTTCTTGGCTCTGTGAAGGTGCTGTCTCCAGCCACCCTGCAGGCACCGACACGTATCTCTGTCTCTGTCGGCCAACTCAAGCTTTTCTTTGTCGCCAGACAATCCTATTGTTTGTGAGAACATCCTCCATGGCTCAGAGATTATTGGTTTTGCTCACTGTCATAGGCTTGGCTTCTAGAAAGGTGCCTGGCAGATAGGAGGCACATAACGAACACTTGCCAGCTGGCAGGGGTGGCCTGACACCTCTGTGAACAGACTATGTCATAATGTTCCCCGGCTTCACAAAAACATCCAAGGAGGCATCAGAGCACGCTCAGAGTGGAAAATCAGGAGTCAGTGTCCCAGTCCCCTGACACTGGAACCACCAAGTCACATCAGAGATGGACAGGGTAGGGAAGCAGGTGAAATCTCCAGGCCTCCTCCATGAGCTCCATAGTATACACTGTTGTGGAGTAACACTTTAACTAGGCAAAGATGTGTTACATTTGTTTATGTTGCAGAATATTACTTTAACCATATAAAGGTGTGTTACATTTGTTTACACTGCATTTGTTTAACCATATAAAGGTGTGTTACATTTGTTTACACTGCGTTTGTTTAACAATGTAAAGGTGTGTTACATTTGTTTGCATTGCAGAATATTACTTTAACCATATAAAGGTGTGTTATATTTGTTTACGCTGCATTCATTTAACATGTAAAGGTGTGTTACATTTGTTTACACTGCATTTGTTTAATTATGTAAAGATGTGTTGCTGGTTCACCTTGCCTGCCTAAGGTACTTGATTGGTCTATTAAATAGCCAATAGCTAAATTAGAGGTTTAGGAGGGACTGGTGGGCAGAATAGAATAAGTAGGAGGAGAAATCTAGGCTAGGGAAGAGATAGAAAGAGGGAAATGCCCCAGAGCCAGCCAGTCAGACATGGAGGAAGTAGTGAAAACAGGACAAACGGAATGAAAGATTTAAAAAAAAAAAAAGGCCCGAGGCAAAACATAGATGAAGAGAAACAGGTTAATCGAAGTTATAAGAGCTAGTGGGACATAGATAAGGCCGAGCATTCATGCCTAAGTCCCCATGTCATGATTTGGCCCATAGAATGCCTGTTACAATATACTGCAGTCCCCTCTGGACCATGGCAGTAAGAATGGCGGTTCAGGGCAGGGGAAGAGGTGTTTCCACGTTCACAAGGCCCTAGGGCTGACAGACCCTCAAAGGCTTATCTCTCCCCTAGCAGATAGCCTGAGAGAAACTGTAGTGAGGGAAAGAACAGGCCTCCGCCAGCATCACAGGGAGTTGGGTATGGACTGTCCTTTTCAAAACCAGCGCTTTAGTGCTACACAGGGCTGATAAGGCGGCCCTGCCTGGCCACTCCCTGTGCCACCCTCAGTGTTTAGTGGCTCCAACAGAGGCAAGCGGCCAGTGTTGGAATACTCTCAGCTCAGGTGAGTTCTCAGCACCTTAGTTCCCATGTGTACAGTGTGTATGCTCACTGTCATGGTGTGAGGGGATAACAGCAGCCTAACCCAGGTGAACCTGGTTTAATCACAGAAATTCTCAACTCACAGAATGCTAAGACAGAGGACAGAGTCTGGGAACACCAGGGAAAGGGCTTCTTGTCCCCTGGGCCTTGTCTGCCACCCCAGGGCTGGAGGAGTTCGGATCCTACCACCTCCTTTGACTTGAGCTCTGCTCAGCTGGGCCATTCGGGTTTGGCTTTGTTTGGGAAAGGAGACACACAGAAAAGTGGTAAGAGGGATGCCAGACCAGGGATGAGCCCAGAGGTGGCATCTACAGAAGGGAAGGCACTGTCTCGCTCTGACACAGACTCTGACCCTCCATCTGTGAAATGGGCACATCATGAGGGAGGTTCCGAAGGTTATTTCTCACGATGTAAGAAAACGCGTGTAAGCCGATCGAGACCAGTGAGATCCACATCCTAAGTATCCCATAATTTTAACAGCATGAACTGCTTCTACCCCATCATTCTGGGATACTGTACTCTCTCAGCAGACACCCAGCCTTCCACTATGTTCGCCTAGCTTAGCTCCCTGGCAGCGGCCCTTCCTCAGCCTCTTGTCTCCCACCCCACCTTCTTTTCATTGCTCTGGGCCTGTGGCCTCACTGACTGGTCTCTGACTCCTCCCCTGTGAGCTGTGCCTGGCCTTCAGACACTCACGTCCCAGGATTAGCATCATGGCAGCAGCCGTGACAGCTCCTCTCCAAACACAACTTCCCTAACCTAGGATTGTTCTTTCCAAACTGGCTGTGGGTTGCCTACGGGCTGTGACACAAAACCAAACCAAATCCTGCTCAGACCCAGCGTGTTCAGAGGAGTCTGGCCTCGTCACACTCCCATCACTCGGCACCACTCTTGGAGGCACAGACTGCCAAGGGAGAGCATAGCACATGCCTGCCAGACAGATAACAAGGCCTTTTGAACCTTCTTGCCGTTCCCTGCTCCCACTCCCCTCCGAACCATCTGAGATTGATGCCAAAAGGACCTTGAAATGCTTTAAGGGTTGAAACGACCTCACCGGGGTGTCCCCATCTCAGGTGGCCGGAGTTCACGCCCCTCATCTCTGAACAAAGTTCTCTGAGCCTCCCCAGATGCCCTGCCACACTGTGTCATGTCCATTTAGGAAAAGATTTTAGAGCCAGCCAGCACCAACTCCTGTGTCTCTCTCCAGCATGGCTGGAAGCACAATGCTGGACGGCCCCCAGCCCTCTCTGGGACTCATCTTCTCACCTATGAAGCGCAGTCATGCTGGAAGCCATCCCGGATTGCCGGGAGGATGGATGGACTCCCCACCGGCCTGGGGCAACCTGAGAAGTCAGTGGGCCCCCAAAGTACCCATCAAAGCGACACCCTGTTCTGAGTCTGCCAGAGAGCCTACAGGAGAGGGACAGTGGCCTCCGACATGGCACCTCCTTAGGGAGCTTGGGGCAATTCCAGGCCAGGGTGGGTCAGCCAGACACGCTGGCCCCTGAATTAATTCTGCCGCCAATCATGTCAGAGTCAATCTGTGCCCGGCCATGGAGAAGGAGAGCCAGCCACCCTGGAGGAAGATGGAGCTGGGCTCGGGCCTGTCTGCTCTTCCCACCACTCGCCTCCTCCAGGGGACAGCGGTTAGCCCAGGCACTCTCATGATACAGCTGGAGCCCGGGAGCCCCTCCCTGGCGAGGCAGGTTTATGAGACTGTCCCGCCTGCCCTCCCATCTTCTCCAGGCTCTCCATCCTTTCCAGGCCCCTTGCCCAGTACCCACACCCCCAACCTTCCAGCTGTCCCCAGTTGTCCCTTTCCCAATTCCAGGTGTCAGCAGGGGCTTGTTTGACAACATTCACTTTGGGCCCCAGTTCCTTCTGCAACGATTACTTAGCTGTCTCCGGAACTTGTGTATGTCTGCATTCCCATGGTCAGACCAGGAGGTCCCAGAAGATAGAGACAGCCACCTGTCCTTGCATGCCACATAGTCAGGGACTCGGTGCTGGGCATAAGACACTGAATACCTAGGGAACAGACTGCTGTGTTTCTGTCCCAGGCAAGAGGACAAAAGGGAGCCACCTTGCACTTTAGACGAGCTCTTGTTAGTGTCCCCGGAGGGCAGAGAAGCCAGAGCCTTCGTCCAGGCATTGATGAAACCAGATGCAAAGATCACAGCCAAGCACCAGGCCAAACTCTGGCAATCCAGTCAAAGAGAGCGAGGAGGGAATCCATGAACAAGTGAGAGTAAGATCGTGATGGAGAAATCTAGAGACAGCTGAACCAAGTTCGTGGAAAATCATAAACTCTGGACAGACAGCTGTGGGGCCTCTGTGGGAACCCTGGCGCTAGGACCAGGCTCTATCCCTGGTGCAGGAGCTAGCTTGTTAGAACCCATGATCTATGGTGAGATGTCATGTTCGGCCTTAATGCAGAGGTGAGGGGCTTGGTCCTGCCCCAAATTAATGTGCCAAACTGTGTCGACTCCTCATGGGAGCCCTTACCTGTTGGGAGGAGTGGTTGGGGGGAGGGGCGGGAGGCAGAATCTTGGTTGGAATGTAAAATGAATTGAAAAAAACAAATATTAAAAGTGTCCCTGGAGGGAAACAGGCACCAGGAGGCCATCCATCCACTCACCACCCCCATACATATACCCTTGGAAACCCTGTGCAGAGTCCCAGTGTACCCCAAGAAGTCTGTTCTGATGCCCCAGGGCTTCTGTGGGAGCAGACACCCCACTTCTGCAGCCAGTGTTTAGGTGACTTCAGGAAAACCAAAACTCTCTCATGGCTCCCATCTGACCTGCCCCCCTGCTGTCTCCAGAACCTTCTGCAGTGGATAATGACATGTTTCTCTGTATGATTACTGGATTAATGTCTGCCTCCCCCACGAACACTTAAGCTCCGTGACGCTAGGTAGAGGGTGAAGTGGGCACATTTGCTCCCAGCCGACTTCCCAGTTAGATCTAGCACGTGGCAGGGGCTCAGGAAAGGAGCAGAGGGGATGGGGATGCTGACTGTGATGTTATCACTCCTTCTGCTGGCCTCCTGTGAGCCCTGGGAGGGCAGCAGGATTCCCAGGCTCATCTTTCAGGGAAGGACAGTCAGTCAGGAGACTGACAGGTGAGAGCCTGCCTGGGCTGACTGCTCCCTTAGTTAGGGGCAGAACTCACTCGGGCACTGGTACCAATGCACGAGGATGAGGAAGAGGACAGCCTGCCTGCAATATGATGAAACATTTCATAAATCTTGTCATTCCCGCCCTCACCCCTCACTGATGCCCACCAGGTTGGCTGGGACTGTCCTTGGGATCCTGACTCCAGAGCAGGGCATCCCAGGTACCCGCACGCTCCCCCCCTGAGGAGCAGGCTCTTCATCTCACCTGTCATAGTCCCCATTGCACAGGGCCCTCACCGGGATGGAGAAGGTTTGCCACACTGGGTTGAGGGTGTTCTTCATGACCTCGGTCTTGTGACAGATGGTGAACCTGGCCAAGAAGAATCGAGGGAAAGGCGTCAGGCCTGAGGCTCAGATGACCAGTGTCGCAGCCTTCTCTGACTTGTGCGGAAGGAGCCACCCCCAGCAGCCATAGCCACACAAGATGGCACAGCAGAGAAGTTCCTGAGGGAAGCAGGGCCCTGACTGGAGCAGTGCATCGAGCGGGGAGCGTCAGGGGCCTGAGTTCTAGCTACCGTGCAACTCTGACCAAACCCTTTCTCTCTGGGCAGTTCCTTTCCCGGGAACCCGGGAGCTGAACCTCAGGGCTAGATGGGTGGGTGTATGTAAGTGTGTGCCTGTTGTCTCCACCCTGGGACACCTCCTCCATTCCCTGGCTCCATCTTTGTACTCCCAGCCAGACATCACCCCCAGGACTTCTGCAACCGCTATGTCTGGAATGCACAAACCCTGACCGTCACAGCCCGTGATCTCTTCCCTGCCAGGCTTCTCCTTCCTGTCTCATCGGTCACCATCTGACATGGTCTAGTTCTCTCAAACATTCTGTCACGATCTGTTAGTGAAATTGAAGGTCCGCAAGAACTAAGGGTGTTCCTGATGCAGCCCAGAACGATGGCTGCGGTAGTAGGCAGTCAGTCATCTTTTATTTCTTTGTTTCTTTGTGATAGGATCTCCCATCACTTAGGATGGACTTGAACGTCGGATCTTTCTGCCTCTGCCTTTCTTGTGCTGGGATTCCGAGTATTACCACCATGTGTAGCTATCAACCATTTAAAAAAAAAAAAAAGTAGCTAGGTGCGGTGGCGCATGCCTTCAACCCTAGCTCTGGGGAGGCAGAGGCAGGGGGATCTCTGTGAGTTTGAGGCCAGCCTGATCTGCAGTTCCTGGTTCTAGGACAGCCAACGGCTGTCTAGAAAAACAAACAACAAATCAAAAATTATTCTGTATGTGCCTGAGGTAGTTTCTATGTACCACATATTTGCAATGGCTTGTGGAGGGCAGCAGTGGATGTGGGCTCTCCTAGAACGGTGATGCAGGTGATAAGGAGCCACCCAGCACGGCTGCTGGGAACCAAATCCAAACTTCCTTCAACAGCAGTAGATGCTCTTAATGGCTGAGCCATCTCTCAAGCCCCAAGTCATATTTTCGTTGTTGTTGTTGGTTTTCCAGACAGTGTTTCTCTTACTACCTCTGGCTTCTGGTTATATTTTAAAAGGAACTGATGAGGGCGGGGCCTTGTTCAGTAGTACATGCTTCCTACCAGGGAGCTCTACCTGCAGCAGCCCCAGTGTCTGCTGAAACGAAACACAACGAGAAAAAACAAAGTAAAAAAGAGCCTCCAGGCATGGTGGCTCACACCTTTGGACCCAGCACTTGGAAGGCAGAGGCCAGCCAAGGCTACACTGTGAGACACTGTCAAAAAAAGGCTGGGGAGGAGCTAGGCAGGCAAGCAGGAGCTGTGCATCCGGGGAGCCAGTCCACAGCAGGCTTTCCAGTCTGGTGGACGCAAAACCCTCTCTCCTTGGGCCACCCTACACCCTTGAGTACCTCCAGCTGGAATCCAAGCACCTGCTTTGTTAACTGTGCAGATGGGCTGTCTCTGCTGCTCCTGCCACGGTGTCCTGCCCACTCCCCTTGCCATGCTAGCCACCTATGTCAGGAACAGCCCTGCCTCACGATGGGCAAAGCTCTCTGGGCACCCACCCCAGAGACATTCCAGCTCGGAAAGGTCACCATGAAGCGCCAGTACCCCTCCCGAGCCCACACAGCCTGTACTGTTTCTTCTTCAGCAATTTTCAAGTCAAAATGTCACTCCTGTCACCAGGCTGAGCGTTTCTCTTCTGTGCTCTTCCACGCCCACCCACTGGAGTGTGAGATCCACGTGGGAGACCTTGCAGCTAACCCTAGCTGGAGGAGGGGATGGGCATTGGGCAGGAGGAGCCCAATGCCTGGGGCTGGGGCAGGTGGCTGAGGGCAACAGAGAGGCGTGAAGCAGCTGATGGTGGGGACCCAGACTGCAGAGGCCCCCTGGGCTTCAGGTATCTACCCAGGAACATTCACCCAGCTGCCTCGGTCCTCCCACATAGACCTCTATCCTTCCTGACCACAAGCGGGTCTCCTAAGCGCCCAGCCCTGTTTCCCTCCTCCACGTTCCTTCCTGGAGCCTGGGTGGTCTCTGTTCTGTCCCAGGTACCAGCTGAAAACCACTTCCTTTAAACTCCACCATCAGCTCCATAGGTTTCTCAGCTCCCCTGCTGTACCTGCCTGGCAGGTACCACGCTCACTGTGCCAAGTGGTCCCTGCAGATGGAGCATGGGTGTAGGAGAGTGTCAGACAGATGTGAGTCCCAGTCCTAGGGCCAGCTGTGCATCCCAGGCAAGCCTTCCCGAGTGTCCTTTAGTGGCAAAGTATAAGAAGAATGGGTAGGGCTGCAGAAATGGCTCAGTGGGTAAAGACACTTGTCTAATGATCCGAGTTAATCCCGAGGACCAGGATGATGAAGAGAGAGGGCCAACTCGCACAAGGTATCTTCTGACACAGATCATACAGATACACACACACACACACACACACACACACACACACACACATAGTCACACACATAGACACAGACACACACACAGGCAGAGAAAGATGACACACAGACACACACATAGACACACAGTCACACATGCACAGCCGAGACAGACACACAAACAGACATCCACAGAGACACTCAGACACACACACACACACACACAATTTCCTAGACTTGCACACTCCACTTCCCGACTGCCTCTAGCTCCTGCTGCCCTGATGGACCTTCCAGCTGTGACCCAAGACAGAGCCGTCCTTAAGTAGCTTTGGTCAGGATATTTCCTCACATCTGAAGGCGAAGTGACAAGGTGGCCACTTTGGCAGGGAGCATCCTAGAAGGTTCTGTTGGGTTGTACCTACTAATGCTCAATCAGGGCCCTGCAGGCAGCTTGGTTTGGTGTGGAGGGTATGGAGGGTGGGGAGGGGTCACTAACATGAAGACAAGAGCAGGACCACTCCAGGATGGCCGGAGTAGCCTGCAGTGCCTACTGCCTCCTGGAAAAGGTCTTGGTCCCCACAGGTCTCCATGAGGACCCTCTGCCCCCTCCCTGCCCTGCTCCCACCCACAGCTCAGCCTGGGCACCTCCCACCCGATCCCGTGTCAGTCACAGTCACGAACCCCAGATCCTTCCCACACAGCCCTCCCAGCGCCGCTCTCCTCCCTGCAACACTCCTCTGCTCTCCATCAGGGCCCTGCGGGCCAGGGCTCAGCCTCTCCAGAGGGAGCCGATAGTACTTGGTCACCAGAGTAGAGGACCCAAGCCTTTTCCTCCCCCTTCCCCACCCCCACCTCTAAAGCCAAGTCAGAACGTTCGGGAATATTTGGAGCACCCTGCTGGGAGTCCTCAGAGAGACAAAGCCCTTTGTCATGCAAATGATCACACCTAATTTCCTGTTCAGTAGTTCAGGTTCAAAAATCAGTTTTCTCTGGCACTGAAATACACCTCCTGCCTGCTGCTGCCCTGCCCCCAACACACACACACACACCACGCGTGCACACACTGGCACTTCAGCACAAGGGGCCAGTGTGTGCTGGGCTCTGTCTCTGCACAAGGTTGGCTCTCTGGCCCATCCAGCACTCTGCTCCTTGCTCCACCCCAAGGACCCATTTTCTTCCTGCCCGGAGTTTCTCCAATTAACCCTCCTGGCCTCATCACTTCCGCCTTCTGTAGAATCCCAGAACCGGCTACCTAAAAGAGACTCTGGAGATTACCTCATCCAACTGCTTCATTGCATAGGAGAAAATAGGCCCAGAGAGGAGACTTAACTTGCCCTGGGTCAACAGAGCTGGTTGGTGGGGGAGAACCTAAATGCTCAGATCTTTAGCCCAGGGTCTTTCTCTGTGCTGCTGACCTACATTGGCCAGCGTGCTGGGTATGTTTCCCTTAGATCTAGCTTAATGAGAAGGAGGGGAAATACGGTCCTTCAACCCTACATTTCTGAGGTAGTTCTGCTTGGTAGAGTGTGGGGCTGTGAGGAAAAGTCTCCGCTTTGCCTGGTCTGATACGCAGTCAGGGGAATCCTAGAAGGTGTTCTGAGATCTGTGAGGGGAGGGGCTGGGTTGTGCAGCATGAGACATTTCTGCTGTCACCCCGTTTTTGCACGCTCCCCAGGCATACACAGCGCCCACCATTGCTGAGTGTCAATGCCAGGTCCCCACCTTGGCTTTATCAGGGCCTCAACGCCACACAGCAGGGGCCTCAGGAATGGCCACACTCTCCCGGCCCTGCCCAGTGCACAGGTGCCTTGTGGGGGGGGGGTCAGGGGGACTCACGTTCCATCCTCGTTGCTCCTGTAGAACACCAAGAAGGGGTCGGATTTCCCGAAGAAATCTTTCTTGTCCAACTTATTGGCACAGAACTGCATTGTGGCGACATCCTGGAAAGGAGGGCAGGGTGGTGAGGCAGAGGGATCCCAGGGACTGGCAAGGGCAGTCAGGGTAGCGTCTTGTTTTTGTTTTTCAGGACAGGGTTTCTCTGTCTAACAGTCCTGGCTGTTCTGGAACTCGCTCTGTAGACCAGGCTAGCCTTGAGCTCACAGAGATCCGCCTGCCTCTGCCTTCCGAGTGCTGGGATTAAAGGCGTGCGCCACCACTGCCCAGCAGACAGGGTAGCATCTTAAGTATGGTGGCACAAGCCCCAGGCACATAGGCCTAGAGGGCCTGAAGGCTGGGGAAGCAGATGGATCTGAAGTTGCCCTAGGTTTGAACCCTAGCTCTACCACTTTGGAGCTATGTGACCCCAAGGAAGGCAGATAACCTTTCGGAGCCTCTGGTTCCCCTCGCTGGGGTTCGTGGGGTGGCAGTGAGAAGCACAGGAGATGGAGAGGAAGCGGTCCATGTGTAATCCCTCCAGTGCTCACCATGGCGACCAAAGACCATTCTGAGCATGGCCTGCTGAACCTACAGCCTGGCACTGCCCACGATGCCCCATGCCCCCATCTACCTGTATGGTTCCCATACACTTGCGGCTCTAGGCATCCTCTTCCACTAACATGGTGTTCCCACCCAACACTCTAAGGGGGGTGGGCCAAGCCATAAATCGGGGGCCAAAGGCTCATAATGGGGAACGGGTGGGGTGTGGGGAAGGGAATGGGGTGGGGGATAAGGAGAGGTCTACCAAGCTCATCAGGCAGAACTAATTTTGACCCCCAGACCAGCTCCCTGCCCCACTGCCCTGACATCTGTAAGGAGGCAGCCTGGCCCTCTGAGGACCCTGTCCGCCTCCTCGGTAGGGTCACACCCCTCTCAGACCCCCCCCCCTCAGGTTTCACCCTCAGGCTTATCCCACCTCACATCCTACCCTCAGGATGCAAGCCCCTCCCCTTGGCTCTGTGCTCTCCAACTCTGCCCTTTCAGGGTCCTGCCCGCCCCCTCCCCCGCACTGTGGGGGACCCTGACCAGGCATGGCAGATGTCCACTCGATGTTCACCTTTTCACCTAGCCCTTTGTGGCCGCCCCAGGGAAAGCGCCACTGCGCCAAGGGGCTGCTGGCCATCAGCGTCTCTCTCCTCTCTTTTGGAGGTGAATGACCAGTAAAGAAGAAATGGGGATGGAGATGCAGACGCCACAGCCACCAGGCGCAAAGACAGTGGGGAGGCCGAGTCATGCATATGGTGCCAGCTGGGAGTACGGCTACTGCCTGAGACAGCCTCCTTCCTTCCCAGCTGTGCGACCCAGGGCACATGTTCCCCCTTTTTGTGCTCAGTGTCCCCACCTCTAAAATGGGGGCCACGGCAGTACCTACCTCATAAGCTTGGAAAGTGTGGTGGTTTGAATGTAACTGGCCTCCATAAACTCAAAGGGAGTGGCACTATCAGGAAGTGTGACTTTGTTGGAGTGGGTGTGACCTCGTCATTGTGGGATGGACTTTGAGGTCTCATTTATGCCTAAGTCACTCTCAGTATCCCGGATCACTTCCTGCGGCCTACAGTCAGCTCCTCCTCCAGCACCATATCACACCGTGACGACAACGTGCCGAGCCTCTGAACTGTAAGCCACCCCAATTAGACGTTTTTCCCTTTGCAGGAGGTGCCGTGGTCTTCACAGTGACAGAAGCCCTGAGACAGGCGGATAAAGTTAACTGACAGGGACCCAGAGCTGAGACCAGCATACACGGAGCACACGAAATACTGTGTGAAAGCTACCACAAGTTCCTGCTCCTTTGTACATGGCACATGGCGTCTCACCTCCTCCTTGTGTGTTCCCACAAGGCCACACAACATCAGCAGACACAGAGCAGTGTCCCACCAGTCAGCTGACAACCATTTGCCTTTTCTAAATGAGGAAGCTGGGGGTGGAAGGGTGGTACCCTGCACAGGATGGCAGGTGGTGGCTGGGGAGCAGACAGTCAAACACCGGAACCAGGCCTCACATGCATCTCTGATGCCCCCATCTTTGATGGCCCCTGCGGGACAGCCAAGTGCCTCTCATAGACTCACTTCCCTGCTTGCTTCAGGGCAGGCTGATTTCGGCATGGTGCAGTGTGGCAGCACGGCTTGCAAGGCCAGCATTTGACAGCATTTGAGAGGCTGAGGCAGGATAGTAGTTCCAGGCTAGCCTTGGCTACACAAGATCATCTGGGGTCTGTGCCCTCTGGGCTTGTGCAAGCAGGTCACCAGGACAGAAGAGCCTGCTGTACACAGTGGCTGGGGCAGGAGGGCCCTCATCCCCATCCACCTGAGGGGGAGAAGGATAGGGGTCCAGACCTAGCGGGGTCCAGGATCCTGGAGCTTCAGAAAGCTTCAGAAAGAACAAGGGAATGGAAGAAACCAAGCATTCCCAAGGGTGCCACTTCACCCTTGACCCTTCTGACCTCCACATGAGAAACTCATGTTTTCTCATGCAAAGTGGAAGTGGAAGCCTGGGGCAGTTAACCTGCCTGCCCCATCTGCAAGGGTACAACCTGGTTCGTTCAGGACTTTGACCCACCCAGAAAATTCCCCAGGCTTCTAAGTCACCAGGACACATGCACTCAAAGTTCTAAACCTACCCCTTGCCAAAGGGAAGGAACACTGCCCCATCCCACCTCCTGGGCAGGAGGAAGCCTTGGGTCCTAGTGGATTCCTCCCAGAACTGGGGGAACCAGAGTAAAATCTGAAGGTTCAAAAAAGAATTAGGTCCAGGCAGTGGTGGCAAAACCTTTCATCTCAGGACTTGGGAGGCAGAGATGTGAGTTTGAGGTCAGCCTGGTCTACAAAGTGAGTTCCAGATAGATTCCCCCCCAAAAAATAAAGAAAAAGAGGAAATTGTACGGCTTCTGGGTTAAGCGTGGCTGCCTGAGTAACTGAGAAGCTGGAATCGATGTTTTCTCATGGTAGCTTCAGGGAACCACAGTCTGCTTAGGGGAGCCCTGGGGACAGCCCCTGCGAGGCAATCAGAGGCCCAGTCCTGACTCTATGGGGCCTTGTGAGTGGGACACACTCAAGCTGACCCTAAACCAAGTCCACATAGGAAAGAACCCAACAGCAGAGCCCAGGAGCGAAGGCTTTTGCTGCCTTTTGAAGAACCTTGAGGGCTTTGGAAGACCAGGGAGGCAGCAGAAACTTTACATTGCAAGTAAATGTAACCCCCGAGTGTGGCTCAGGGGTACAATGTTTGTCCTGGGCTCATCGCCAGCAATAGAACAAGAAAAACCGTGGCTACCATTTGCAGGGTGTCAATAACCAACTGTCATCTGTCTATGAATGGCCGGGCGGTGGTGGCACACGTCTTTAATCCCAGCACTCGTGAGGCAGGGGCAGGCGGATCTCTGTGATTTCCAGGCAAGCCTGGTCTACAGAGCAAGTTCCAGGACAGAAAGGACTGTTACACAGAGAAACCCTGCCTCAAAAAATCAACCAAACAAATAAACAAAAACCAAGGCTGTATGTAACGTGCCTACCGATTTTTTTAAAGGTATGTGTGTGTGCGTGTGTGAAGGTGGGCATGCTTGTGGAAGGCACAGGGCAACCACGGTATTAGTTACACCTTGCTGAGACAGTCTCTGCTGCTCACTGCTGTGCAGGCCCAGCTGGCCGGCCCTGAAACTCCGAGGACCGACCTGTAGCTTCCTTCCTTGCTGTAGGAACAAAACCGGGGACGACAGCTGCTCTCACTGAGTATCCAGTTCTGACGTGGATTCTGGGAATTCACACTGTGGTCCTCAACGCTTGCACGGCAAGCGCTTTTAGCCACTGTGCATCTCCACAGGGCTATCTTGATGTCTATGTTTCATTTAACCCTATCGACAATCCAGTGAGGTGGGCACTGGCCTTCTGTTTATTTTACACAGACCGGGGTTCAGCAGTCAGGAGATAGAGGTTGGCGGATCTCTGTGAGTTCAAAGCCAGCTTAGTCTACAGAGCGAGAGTTTTAAACCAGGACAGCCAGAGAGGGATACATAGTGAAATGTGCTCGCTCTCTCTCTCTCTCTCTCTCTCTCTCTCTCTCTCTCTCTCTCTCTCTCTCTCCCATATGCACACACACACATGCATGAAAGGGCCTGCTGAGGCTGAGCTCCTGCCATTAAGCCTGACTACATTCAATCCCAGGTAACCACATAGTAGAAACAAAGAACCAATTCCTGCAAGTTCTCCTCTGACCTTCATGTTTGTCATGCGCATGCGTGCCCATTCACATACATGCACAACACATATAAAGTGTAAGCAGTAGAGGGACGACCAAGAAGGTGGAAGCACAGAGAGGGTAATGCTCCTGCTGGAAGTCACACAGCTAGGACAGAGCTGGAGTCACGCAGGACAGCTCCGGAGACAAGTAACTGAAATTCTAAATAATGACCCTGCACCCCCAAGGCAAGCTTAATTATGTTCTAGAACCTTCAATGGAGGAGGCAGAGAAGCGTGAAATCACTTACAAGAGCAAGCCTCTGACTCCAGCTGGGTGACACAGCAGGTTTCCTGTCTACGGTAGATAAGTGAGCCACAGCAGGCCCATCTTGATTCCAGCACACACACAAGCTACACCCAGGGACAGAGCCCTCTGTGACTACTGTACCCCGTCGCAGGACCCTTAGAGAGATTTCCAGCTTGTCACCAAAGCAAAGGTCGCTGATGAGCACTAGAGATGTCCTGGGGGGCAGGAATGGCTCAAGGTCCTGGCCTGGGATGAGGATGGAACCCGAGGGCACATGCTGGGCACATGCTGGGCAATCCGTGACCTGCGTCACAGCCTCTGCCAGGGGAGGGTGATGATCTGAACCCTCCTGATCCCCATCAATGCGGTTAGCAGAGGGATCGAACTCTTGGCACAGTTTGAATCTGAAAAGAGGCAGGGGGGCGGTGCTGATGGCCTGGATCCCAGGGTTCCTGTGAGGGTTGGTTTTGGGGACTTGATGCTGAGTTGGGACTCTCTGAGCCCAAGAGATGCTGTTTCCAGCCTGGGAGCCCGTGGGAATCGGTGGCAGGGAAGATAAAACCCGCTCCCAAGATATATAATTTCCTGCAATTTCTGCCTTTCACCCTATCTTTTTAAAAAGCATATTAAGTTTCTCTAAAACAGCAGGATTGCTTCAATTTGCATATCTCCGCATGTTAATTGCGCCGCCTGCCTCAGAGATTCAGCAGGCAGCCTTTCTCTGCAGCAGGGCCAGGCTTCCTCCAGCACCTCAACCCTCCCAGTCCCAGAAGAAGGCTGAGGAGGTCAGAGGTCAGCAGGCATGGTGCCCACTAAGTTGCCTTGGGTGAGGAGGCAAATTTGAAACTTAAGGGTGCCTCAAAGGCTCAATGATCAAAATAAATGTTTTAACATCACTAAAAAGAATAAATGCAAAAAAAAATCATCCATGATAAACAGAACACTAAAATGTTGAATGAGGAACATTTTTATAAACAAAGCAACTCACAGAAAGTCAGGTAACTTGCCTGGAGTCACACACCTGGCAAAAATGGCAGTTGAGTTCTTAACCACCTTACAAGCCAACCCTGAAAGACGTTTTTAAATGGACAACAGGATCACGGTGTTATCTATTGTCTTTTGGCCTGTTGGGTTTTCCAAATTTTCTAGAATTAGCACAGTCAGATTAAAAAGGCGCAGTGTGTGTGCCCCTGAGTCTAGAATGCGTGTGTGAGTGTGCGAGGGTGGGATCAGGATGCTAGAGCGATAGCTCTATCAGTAAAGCGCTCACTACACAAGTCTGAAGGTCTGAGTTCAAATCCCAGCACCCACTGTAAACTGTTGGGCACGGTTGGCTCAAGATTAACAGGCAGAGAGAGGGCATCAACTGGGCACCCAGCCTAGCCTACTGGTGAGCTCCAGGCTGGTGAGAGCCTGTCTAAAAACCCAAGGTGGACAACACCCGAGGAACGACAACCAAGGTTGTCCTTTGACCTCTGTATGCACATGGACATACAAGCACACAAGCAAGCGCAAGAAAGCACTCAAACACATGCACACATATACATATACACATGAACACATACATGCATGCATATACATGCACAGATACATACATATATACATGCATACACACACACACACACACACACACACACACACACGGTATTACTTAAAAAAAGGAGGAGGGCTGGAAGCAGGCGTAGTGTCGCAGAGGCAGAGGCAGAGGCAGGTAGATCTCTGTGATCTAGCCAGGCAGGGCTACATAGTGAGGCAACCTCAAAACTAACACACAAATAAGAAAAGAGGGCTGCAGAGATGGCTCGGTGTTAGGAGTGCTTGCTGAGCAATCATGAAGCCCTGCATTCAGATCCCTGCACCCACAGGACAAATCACACGGTCTCTTGAGTACCTGGAACCCCAGTGCTGTGGGAATCAGAGACAGGAAGAGCTGGGGTTGTTGGCTGCCAGCCCAGCCTAACAAAATCCACTGCAGGGTCAGGGAGAGATCCTGCTTCAAAGGGGCCAGGTGGACAGTGATACAGGAGGACACCTGATGTCCTTCTCTGGGCTCTGCAAGGGCACTGTATGTAGAAATATGTATACACCCCTTCCCAACACACACACGCACCCCAAATCTATCCAGGACTCTGAAACTACATTCCATCAGGAGGTGACTCCACCTGGAGCCAAGGAGGGTTGATGGAGAGAGAAGAGAGAGGGAAGAGAGGGAGAAAGACGGATGGGGGACAGCGAGGGGGCTGTGCTAGTGTCCACTCAGATACAGGTGGTGGTCACACAGCCTGGGTGCCGGAGCCTTTGTCGGTACACTAACTGTGAGACGGCCTTTGGTCAAGCTGGCTTTCCTTCGTTGTGATAACAGCCAGCTTTCCAAACAACCTGGTCAGCTGTGTGTCTGTGCATTTGATCCACTGAAAGCTGAAACCCCCCGCTGACCACTTTCCTTCCCACACTCTCTGAGCCTGCGCATCTAGGAAGCTGACCTACATCCACTGCTTGGAAGAAAATGAAACAATCAGGGTAGGATGTGAACTGGGCGTGGCAGCACATGTGTACAATCTCAGCAGGAGCGCCGCTGGGGCGCTTGAGACCCATGTGGGATGGATAAGGTGTTCCAGGCCAGCGTGGACTGTAGAATGAGGCGGTGTCTCAAAACTAAACAAACCAAGGCCAGTAAGATGAGTCGGTTGGCAAAGGCACTTGCTGCCAAGTCTGACAAGCTGAGTGTGATCCCCAGGCCCAACACAGTGGAAAGAGAGGACTAGCTGCCCATGCTTCCTGGGGCATATGGACACATGCATGAACACACACACAGAGTAAATGAATAAATACATGTAAAAACAAACAAAAAAAGGATAGGATGTTTGATGCACTATTATTTCACTGTATTGCAGAAGAAACTATATTCAATAAATGATGGTCAACTCCTCCTATGAGGAAGCTATGAAACACTCATTTCTACGACTAGAAACAGGAGCTTGTGGTCCAAATACAAGTTACCATATTGGCTGGTTGTATGGCACACACCTTTAATCTCAGCACTTGGGAGGCAGAGGCAAGAGGATTTCTTTGAGTTTGAGACCAGTTTGGTTTACATAGTGAATTCCAGGCTAGCAAAAGCAATACAGTGAGACCCTATCTCAAAACAAAACAACTAAACAATTAGGTACCAAATTATACCAAAAAAGATGTATATATGCACCTGTTAAAAAGGCAGTGGTGGCGCATGCCTGTAATCCTGGCACTTGGGAGGCAGAGGCAAGCAGATCTCTGTGAGTTCGAGGCCAGCCTGGTCTACTAAGTGAGCTCCAGGACAGCCAGGACTACACAGAGAAACCCTGTATTGAAAAACAAAACAACAACAACAACAACAAAAAATCATCCAAATGTCAGTAACAGTGATTATCTTTGGGTAATTTTTCTGGATCTTCCCAACTTGTACAGAATTAGCATGGTATTTTTCTTTGTTCTATTCCACATGTGTGCACATGTGTATGCTTGTTCTTGTGTGTGTAGGTACAGGCGTGCAACTGTGTGTGCATACGTACTTGAGTGTGTAGAGGCTCGAGGAGAAGCTGATGTTTGGCACCTTCCACGATCACTTTCCATCTTAGTCTATGAGGCAGGTGTCAATCAAACCTACAGCTGGCAACTGTGGCTCCGACTGCTAGCTTGCTTGCTCTTGGGGAGGGGGGTTCATATCCACCTTCAGAGGCTAGTATGACAGGGCTACCATGCCCACCTAGCATCCATGCAGGTTCTCGGGATGTGAACTGTGGTCCCGCTGTTTGTGCAGTGAGTGCTTTAACCACTGAGCCGTCTTCCCCAGACTAATATGGTTAATGTGATATTACATACACATATATATTTAAGCATCAGAGACAGCGCCTTTGTTTTTTGTTTTGTTTTGATTTGACTAGAGAAATTATTTCTCAAACTAAGAAATTATACACTGTGTTTTAGGGAGGATGCTCATGTCTGTTCTAGCACGGGCAACACGCCTTCCCTATGCTTCAGCCTGAATGCCAGAGGACCCACACCCTACACCCACTTCACCCCATGGTTTCCTCTTCTCTCTCTCCTTCCCTCCCATGGCTATCCTCCTCCAAAGTCTGCAGCAATGAGAAACACTCCCCCCAAGTCCCCTAGACTCCTTGGCTGGCAGGTTTCACAGAATCTAGCCCTTCACTAGGCATGGTGATTTTGCAGCACACCTTTGATCCAAGCATTTGGGAGGCAGAGGCAGGAGGATCTCTGAGTTTGAGGCCATCCTGATCTACATACAGAGAGAGTTCCAAGACAGTCAGGGCTATACAGAGAAACCCTGTCTTGAAACCCCACCCAAAAAAAGGGGGGAAAGGGAAAGAAAGAAAAGAAAAAGAACCCAGCCCCTCCTGCCACCATCCCCACTTGCAGCCTGCCTGACCAGTCATCACCTCTCTCTCCTGCCTCCAGGGCCTTTGGATAGGCTGCCCGCTTCCCAGGGAGCTGGTTGCAAGAGCTTAGCTCCTACCTGCTTTTCCACACGGGCACATAATAAATTGCCCACGGATTTTCCTTCAGGACCAAGAATGTCGTGTAGCAGCACGTGTGATAAAAAAGGGGCAGCGGGTCTGACAGAATGGAGAGCCAGGGCAGAGAGGCTGGGACTGCAGGCTGGTGTTTCTCACACTAAATTAGAACAGCGGGCAGCGGGCAGAGCGAGTGAAACGCTGACTTGCTGACTTGAAACAAATGAATTCCTGAGCAGTCTAGAAATGGCTCGCGGGTGGGGAGACCCCAGGATGCTGCAGTATGGAGCTTGGATTTCCTATCCCTTATCAGGAGCCTGGAGGATGGGTACCAATCAAGGTTATCTAACAAACCAGAAAAGCCAAGAAGGTCCAGGCCTTCCACTGAATGTGCAGCCGGCTCCCATCTCTCCGAATTCCACTCCCAACGCTCAAAGCTGGCTTCTTCACTGACGGCTAGAAGCCCACAAACCTTCAGGGCTACCATCCAACTTATCGAGAAATTGTTCCTTATCTATTCTGGTTGAGACAGGGTCTCACTATATAGCCTAGGCTGGCCTGCAACTCAGAAATCTGCTTGCCTCTGCCTCCTGGATGTTGGGCTTAAAGGCAAGCACCACCATATCTGGCCCTTTCTTTTCTTTCTTTTTTAAATGAAAGAGAGCCGGTGATGTAGCTGGGTGGTGGATTGCTTGCCCACCCGGAGTGAGGTCCTGGGTTCAATCTCTAGCATAAGACGTGTTTGTGAACAAGAGCCTCAGGGAGCTGAGGATCTTGCAGGAATACATCAGTACACCTGCTGGGCATGGGGAAATGTGGGTGTCTAGGGGGCTGGCCCTCACCCTGTCAGCATAAGGGCCCCAACCGTATTTGCATCAAATCTGATTGTAAGAACCTTCTTGGCATTAATATTCTACATGAGCAAGGCTTTTCTTTTACTTACTAAAGTAAGCCTGTGTGTGACAGGCTGGCATCCACTCGATCCTCTGCTGTCCCTGGCCACCCACGCAGGCTCCAGGCTGAAGGCAGGAAGCCCCGCGCCTTGCAGACCCGCACCCCACCCTCTCCCTT
Source organism: Myodes glareolus (assembly GCF_982192425.1). Classification (NCBI taxonomy): domain Eukaryota; kingdom Metazoa; phylum Chordata; class Mammalia; order Rodentia; family Cricetidae; genus Myodes; species Myodes glareolus. The sequence continues at coordinate 65,946,005 of NC_142043.1, read as the reverse complement.
TGATCCTCCCACCGAAAGCCGGAGTTGCAAAGCTGCTCACATGTAATTATTTTAATTCAGCCAGATGCTGAGAATTAGTGTCTTTTCCTCGCAAGGATTCTAGGGAAAGAGAGAATTCAGCCAAAGATATGCCAGAGGAAAAGGGAGCCGACAGCCTCTGGAGGGAGGGAGCCCCTAAACCTCCCCAGTGTGGGCACAGCCTCCAGCAAGAAAACTACTGTGTCCAAGGATGAAAGAGGGGGGAGGAGCAGGGAAAGGAAAGAAGAGGAAGAGAAGGGGGAGCGGGGGCGGGGGTCCAAAGGTGGTAAAGGAAGATGTTCACAAGCCGCTGGGAAACCGAGTAACAGCGTCAGCCCACCAAGCCTGTCCAAAGTGCCCTAACGGACGCTATTTAAAGATACACCAAGGAGGAGGTCATTGCTGGGCTAAGAGTGCAGAGGAAACTGAATTTGGACCGTCAAGTGATTCCCATGCAGCCTCTCCTGAGGATGGATGGGTATATATGATATCTATTTATCTATAAGTCTGTCTGTCTGTCTATCTATCTATCTATCTATCTATCTATCTATCTATCTATCTATCTATCTATGAGGATGGCAGTCACCACCCTCAGCACCTTCATCCTCAACAGTTAACCCGACTGCCCCACAGCAGAGGAGCCTTGAAGCTCTTGAACTCAGAAACAGAAAAATGTGTCCTGGTTCCAGGCCTGGTTTGTGCAGCTAGGCCCTCCTTTGACACAGTGTCCGTCATCACTAAACACTCTGCTGGACTTCCCTGGCTAGGCTCTTATCAGATCCTCAGTGCACACCAACCACAGCAGCCCTGCCCAGAGTGTAGATGCTGGGCGAGCCTGCTTCCTGGTGTCTGGGCCTCCGCTAGCCAGCTAAACAGACAGCGAGGGCCACCACCGGGGCCCTCTGGTCACCTCTCGACAGTCCATTCTGTTTCCACACAGAAGTCCCAGGGACAAGGTTGTGAAAAGCCGGAGTTGCTTTTCACCCCACATTCTGCTCTAGAACAGGCTGCCTGGGTCCAAACCTCATCTCCTGGGTGACTGTGTGGCCCTGGACTTCAGCTCCCCAGGCTTCGGTCTCCTCAACCACCGAATGTCAGAAACTTCATACTACACAAGAAGACATAAACAAGTCTACATCTATGAACCATTAGTGTAATCTAGAATCATCAAACAGGCCATGAGAAATAGCACTCTACCTACACAGATGTGACCATTAGTTGTCTCCCCCGCCCCGCCCATTCGAGGAAGGGACACTTGGCCTTCTTTCTTCCTTTAGGGCAAGCACTCTGAAGCTGAGACATACCTCAGCCCCTACTGGTGGATGGCAGCTCTGATCCAGGTGGGTCAGAAAGTCCTGTTTCTCCTCCTTCCCACTGTCCCCAGATACTCAGGCCTCTCTCCCTCCCAACCCCTCACTGGCCTCAGGGATGCCTGGTTTGGTGGCCTGTGGGCAGAGCCCCGAGCTTACAGTCAGCTGATCTGGAGTAGAGCCCATGTGTGCTCCCTCTTGTCTCAGAGAGAAGCTGGAGCTTCCGGTGAAATGAGACTCTCAGGTCCTTCCCATGCAGAAGCGAGACTCATCCCTTGACAGTGGTCAGCACCCTTACCACATTTTCCCTTTGTCGTCAGCCATCGGAGCCCTGACCCCTTTCTTGGTGCTGAGCCACCCTATGGGCCGCACTGCTCCACACTCCTCCAGAAGAGTCAAAACCAAAGGCTGCCGGGGATTGCAGACTCCTGGCTTCCCGACAGCCACACCCACCCGGATTCCTATCCAGACCTACCCACACTCACGTCCACCCATGCACACACACTCACACTGATACCCACACACTCAGACATTTTCTCCCTCTGTGGAACAGAGGGTGCCATCCTGTGCCAGGGGCAAAGAGAACGGTGGCAACCGAATGTCAAGTGTGCCAGGCTGAATGGCTTTGGTCATCAGTGCTGGCCTGGGGCAGTCTGGGCTGAGGGACGTGTATGTGATTGGACCCAGAAGCCTGGCTCTGTGGTGCAGCTGATCCCTCGTGCCTTGGGTCTCACTCTGTTCAACCACAAGGCTGGAATCTTCTAGCTCCGGTATCACGGTCTCATGCCAGTCGGGTCACAAGGAACCCTGTCTACCCCAGCTCCCTCCAGGGATGAGTCATCCTGGATCATGGAGAGGTACATTGCTACTCACCCTACAGTTGCTCAGCTCCTCTGCAGACAGGATGATGGAGCCACACTTCTTCCCTGGGACACCACTGAGGGAGGAAAGACAAAAATGACAAGCCAGACAGGGACAGACCAACCCGACATTCCTGGGTCAGCCGCTCCCAAGCCCGCCCCGTGCCATCCAGGCATCTACACCCAACAGCCCTGAGAACGTCCCCAGAAGTGCCTGGGTAGTGTGGCCGAGAGCATTGTGTGCTGGGGTCAGGCCCTCAGCCTGATGGCCCGCCCCCTGCTCCCAAGGCCCACCAGGGGGGGTCTAAGAATGGCAACAGCACCCAGACTCACCCGGAAGCTTCCGGACCAGTGGTTCTGAAGCTTTCCATCCAAAGACCACTTCTGTGGGCAAAAGACCTTGTGGGCTAGCCACCCTGTACCCAGCTACCCAGGGTCCCCTGGTGTTCCAGCTCTGAGCCAGTCTGCTTCACTAAGGAGGAGCAGCTAAGGATGGGTTAAGGTCTTGGGGAGGGGTCCTCTCTGTGGCTCTTGCCTGCAGCTACCTCCATTTGAATTCCCAGGGCCAAAAGACACCCCACTTAGTGAGGGGCCATGTAAGACAAGGGACCATCCACGGCAGAGAAGCCTCTCCAGGAAGGTGAGCCAGAGAGGGGATCTACTGAGGGTGTTCCACCACATGTTCCTCTTTTCGGTGGAAGTGGGGGGCATGACCCCAAGAACTAGCCCATGCCACTTTAAGGTTTGAGACTAAGTTGGGGGATCATAGGGTCACTGAGGGGGAGAGTCACGTGTGAGGGAAGCTGTGACTAGGGTTCTGGCCCTGCACACACTTGGGAGTGACACAGAATCTGCTTTCCGGACACCCACGCACAGGGCCTGGTGCAGAGAAGGCCCTCGACCACACAGTCTTGCTGTGCCACAGTGGTCGCTGTGGAATCCAGACCCCGTCGCCTGCCCTGTCCAGGGCAGCAGTTGCTATTGTGGAACTCTTTAAGGACCATGGATGGAGCTTTACCCAGCATCACTTTGGAGGGAGACACAGCCCAGGTTTCTCCAAGCTGGGTGAGCAGATGAGGGGCCAACCAGGCAGGTGGCGGTGCTGCAGCTTGGCCCCTACTCTCGGGCAGTCCTTCCCCACACACTGGCCTGGTAGAGACCAGAGTCCTCAGCAGCAGCCTCCTCCGCCCCTGGTTCTCCATCTGTTGCTCTGCCTTGGACTCCACCTTCTTTTTCTGGTCTTGCTTTTCCTCCTCTCTTGCCTCAACCTGCTCCCACCAGCTTGGCCTTCCTCTCCCCACCTCCCTCCCTCCCTCCCTCCGGACTTGATCCCCCTCTTACAGCCGCTATGTTCCCTCTCAGCTCGCTGGTATCCACTCTCCCCATAAACCACAAGCCACACTGGTCCTGAGCCGTGAGGGGTCCACATATGGCTCCTCCAGGCTCTTTCCTCACATGCAGGCAGCCGGGTGGGACTCCCTCACTCAGCCCCAAAGGTCCTAGGCCCACAGGGGATGAAAAAGAAACCAGGATGGAGATGCTCCTCAGGAGAGGAGAGGGAAGACCCATAGAGGGTCTGTGTTGGTCACGTTTTTTATGAGGGCAGCCAAAAGCACAAAGTCGGAGGGGGAACTGGCGAAGGAGACGGTCCTCTGCTGCCGGTGAGCTATGAGAGCAGTGCACGTGTGTATGTGTATGTGTGTATGTGTGTGTGTGTATGTGTGTGTGTGGAGGCGGGGTAGGGTGGGACTGAGCCAAATCAACTCCATAAGGAAGAGAAGGTTGATATTGAATAGAGAAGCCATGGAGGAGGGAGAGACAAGAGGGGTATTAGATGAGGAAAGGGAAGAAAGAGGAACTGAGAGGTCCCAGGCCCACCCACCCTCAGTACATGTCACTCTTTTGAGTCCCTCCCTACTCCCTAAAGTCCCAAGAGCCACCAGGGCTCACCAGGCTCCACCTCTGGCCCAGACAGAAGAGGGTAGGCTGTCATCTTGGTGCCTTTATCTTTCTACCCAGGGATTAACAATAGATCAGGAAATGGGCCCAGAGCAGGCGACCTCTTTAGAACTGACTGAACGCAGAAGGCCACGAAGGCCACAGCTGCATGGTGACCTACCCGTTAGACACAGCTGGCACAGGTTTGCCTGTCCGGGAGTTGAGGCTGAATGCTCCTATCCTGTGGAGACAGAGGAAGAGAAAGCCAAGCGTGAGCCCACGACCCCAGTCCTCATGGTCAGAACACAACCTGCAGATTTTGGGAGCCTGGCTTCTGCCCTGGAAGTCACTAAAACAGGACCAAAAGCCCAGACCACAGGAGGGACACTTCCCAGGGCAAGTCATGCTACCCCTGAGGTGTTCAGAGTGGGGCCCCAGACCAGCGGCCCCAGCGAATGTATCACATGCATGCCTCAGGCCTACTCAGAAACCTTGAGGTGGATTGAGTTTCTCTGCTCCAGGTGACCCAGACACCTGCCGCAGGTGGAGATGGTCTCTGTCACATCATTGGGCCTCAATCAATGACTTAGACCATTCCTCCCACTCGCATGCTGAAGACCCAAACCTCAGCACTATATTATGACTATATTTGGAGACAGGACCTTTAAAAGGGCTGGAGAAATGGCTCATCAGTTAAGAGCAAGAACTGCTCTTCCAGAGGAACCAAGTTTGGTTCCCCTCTTCTGGGCTCCGAGGGAGCCTGTACTCAAGAGCACATACCCACTCACCAATACAGACATACACACTTAAAGAAAAATAATTTAAAAAAAACTTTTAAGAAAAAAGGAGTTGATTAGGAACTGAGGTCACGTAGGTGGGGCCTGACTGTCCACACACAGAAGGGCGGACTCCATGCAGACAGAAGAAAAACTACGGTCATCCTGAGCCAAGGAGAGCGGCCTTAGCAGACTGAACTCGGTCGGCGCCTTGACAGGGCCTGGTGGCACAGGCCCACAACGCCAGCATTTGGGAGGCTGAGGAGGAAGGGTCTCTCTGAGGTCTTCCTGGGCTGCAGACGAAGACCCTGGTCCCCCCGACAGAAAATCTCAAAGGAAGCTGTGTGTGGTAGTGCACGAGCAATCCTGGTCCTCAGGAGGCTGAGGCAGAGGATCTCGAGTTTGAAGCTGCCCTGCAGTGAGGCTCTGTTTGAAAACAACAGGGTCCCCCTCCACCCTCAAACACAACGAAACCAAACCAACGCGGTCATCGCTTCAGAGGTACAAGGCTCTGGTTCTCTGACCCTCTGGGACAGGCCTCTGGATGTACAAATCTCTTAAAAGGCCACTACAGCATCCGAATAGCAGCCACACTTATTCTGCCGCATATTTTACTTTACTATTTATTTGTAAATAAGCAGTAAAGAAATTTGTAAATAAACTCCCGTAGCCGAGTCTGACCTTCAATTTATGTAGCTGAAGATGGCCTTGAACTCCTCCTGCAGGGTTACATGCATGCACCACCATGCCTGGCATCTCCTGTATTTTAAGCCATCCTTAGGTGTCTTATGATACCTAACACAGAGTAAACCATCGGCATAGGCTGGCTGGACTGCATCATCCAGAGAATGGTGGCCAGGAAGATGACAACACACGCTCAGGAATATGCAGCCTTTTAAAAAGCATTTAGTTGATAGAGTACACGTATGTGGAGCCCATGAACACCGAGGATTTCCTGCGCAGATTTCATCAGCACAACACTGACCCTCACATCTGTCCCAGAATAGATGCCCAGTAAACAGGAGCTGCTGGTGGGGTTTAGTCATGAACGGCTAAACTTAGAAACACAAGACCTCCTGGGGGAAAGGACCTGCCTCCCCCGCAGCATTCCCGTGACTCCACATTTCAGATCTTGCTTGTCCTTGGGCACATCTTCTGTAGGAAAGACCCCTCCATCCCCTGCCCAAGGTGGACAGGTGACAGCAGGCAAGAAATGGACCTATAACTGCTTAGGTGTAGACTCAGGTGGGAGCTGGGAGGTGTAGGCACAGTCCTGGGCTTCTCCTTAGCCAAAGGGAGTAGGAAGGTGATGGGAGAGGGCAATTGGGAAGGAGGAGGATGAAAATGCACTATACGCATCTGTGAGACTGTCAAAGAGTAAAAATGATAAATTTAAAATATACAAACTCGAATGAAAGGCCCTGAACACTGCTATTGAACAAGAGCTCATTGGGAATTCTCCTGGGAAAATCCCACTTTTCTCTCTTCCTCTTTTAAATTTGTTTTTGCTACTTATAACTTGTGTATGTGCGTGTGTGCATGTGTATATGTGTGTTTGCACATGTGTGTGTGCACAAGAGGCCAGAGATGTCCAGTCCAGTCCTTTGCAGATGGAGTTGCAGGTGGTTGTAAGCCACCTGGGGTGGGTGCTAGGGCAAAGTTGTACACTACCACACAACGGCTGCAGTATGAGGTTTGGGTTTTTTTTTTTTGTAAGTTTTCAAGATTTATTTTTATGTACATTGATGCTTTGCCTGCATGTATGTCTGCATGAGGGTACAAGATCCTCTGGAGCCGAAGTTAAGGACAGCGATGAGCTGTCATGTGGGTGCTGGAGAGTGAACCTGGGTTCTCCAGAGGAATAGCCAATGTTCTTAACATCTACCCAGCCCTGAAGTGTGTGTTCTTAACTTGTGAGTCATCCTTCCAGTCTTGGGAACTGGATAAAAATTTTGGGCCTCTTTAAATCTATAATTCAAGTTGGGTGATGGTGGCACATGCCTTTAATCCCAGCACTCAGGAGGCAGAGGTCGGCTATCTCTGTGAGTTCAAGGCCAGCCTGGTCTACAGAGTGAGTTCCAGGACAGTCAGGGCTACACAGAGAAACCCCATCTTGAAACAAACAAACAAACAAATGATAATAAATTTATAATTCAACCTTATCTACATAGTGAGTTCCAGGCCAGCTCATGCTACATAAAAGACCCTGTCTCAAAAAACAAAACAAACAAACACACAACTCCACATGCAAAACCTTAAAATAAATAATAAACTAAAAACAACCAACCAAACAACAACAAATCCTTAAAAATTCTAAATGAAGTCTTTGTTGGTTTTGTGAGACACCTAAATGAACTGAGTAAAAGCGACCTCTTCACGTGTTTCCACGACTTTCGAGCCTCCAAGGACAAACGAAATCTACACTCTGCTGTGTTTTTAGGAGTTACCTTATTCTTATTTACATGTGTATGTGCCTGTGAGTATGCATGCAGGTGCCTGGAGTCTAGAAGAGGACTTTGGGTCCCCGGAGCTGGAGTGACAGGTGATCCTGAACCACCTGACGCTGGTCTGCAAAGCAAACTCAGGTCCCCTAAGGCAGCAAGTGCTCTTAACTGCTGAGCTGTCTCAGCCCCCATCCATACCGTTGTTGTGTTTAACCAGTTAAAGACGTAAGTGTGGACACACGTGTGTGTGCCTGTGTGTGCCCAGAGGCTGATCTCCTTTCTTCCATCACTATATAAGCCAAGGCAGCGGGAGCCTGGAGCTTCGCATTCTGTGTAACCAGTCAAGAGCTGACCATGCCTCCGAGGCTGGGGTCACAGGCGGCCAAGTCTGTGGAGCTTGTGTGTGGGGGCTGGGGATCTATTCTTCATGCTCGGGTGCTTTTCCCACGACACCGTCTCCCCATCTTCTTGTATCACAGTTTTTGAAGACTGCCCCAAAGTCTTTAAGTACCATAATCTCCAAAACTGAGTTTTTCTCCTGATCTCAATAAATGGTAGCTATTGTTAATTTTCTGGGACTCCAGAGATGAGACTTTTGAGGGGGAAAAAGAAACCTTTCTTGGGGTCCTGATTCTACCATGTAGTGGCTGAGGAGTTACAGGCAAGGGTCTAGGAGAGTCTGTTCCTTACATACACACCAGACACACACACACACACACCAGTTAGGAACTATAGTGTGAGGACGGAAACCTGGCAGAAGCCAGTGAGGGGTTCATGCTCAGTTCTGTCTGAACCCCCCCTCTCTCCTGCCTGCCCTGTGACCTGGACATTCGTCCTAGTCTGTGCCCGCCCTTGCCAGGGCCCTGCCCCAAGGGCTTCCTCAGGAATAAGGACAAGCCATCCACAGATGCACAGAGGGAATCCTGGCGACTCCCGATCCCAGAGGCCACTCAGAGTGACAGCTCTCCTGTAGACTATCAGAGGTGGGAGGGTGAGAAGTGCCCCCCTTTCCTCCCAGTTCCAGCCTGTTCTTAGCTCCAGCTCACGTCTACACCTACACACTGTGAATAAGTGGAGGAATATGCTGTGCAAATAAATCCCAGGTTCAAATTTCAGCTTTCCCACTTGCTGTCTGTGTGGCCTTAGATATGTCACCTCCCCTGGGGTCCTCTGGTCTCTTACACAATTAGAGAGGTAGGGGTACAAACTGACTAGGTAGTTCTCAGTCATGGCCCCCTCCCACTCCCTGCAGGAATACAAGCTCTAATAACAGCCTGGATCAGTGCAAGAGGGCGGGGCCTGGGATCCCTCTCCTAAAGCCCTGGCCTCTCAGCAGGGTGGGCAGAAGATGGCTCATCACAGGGGGAGACACCCGGCCAGGCTGTACCCCTCCTACACTTACGTGAGGGGCTTCTCCAGGCGGCTCCCAGAGGACCCCACGATCTCTCCAAGGGTGCAGAAGGCCTGGCCCAGGAAATCCTGCATACCAGGGCAGAAGAGACCAGCGTCAGCCACCGCATTCACAGCCACCCCACCTCCCTCACGACGTGCAGTCCTGGACACATGCTCTTTGAGTGAAGTCCAGGGCCCAGTCAGACTATGGCATTTAAGAGAGCCTGGGCTTGCTGGGCAGTCACAGGCAGAACTCACGTGTTTAGATAAATCCGGGCTCTTGGAGTCCACATCGTATCTACAGGAAACACAGAGAAATGGTAGAGGCAGGCAGGGGAGATCCCACTGAACCCTGCCTGGGACCCTGAGTAGAGTCAGATTCCCCTGGGGAGCACTGGGAGCCTTGGAGGCTCCTCCCGCCCGATCTCTGTGAAGACAGTCCTTTGGCTCTCTCTCAGGATTTATCCATTTCCCAGCCTGTGAGATGGCTTGGCAATTAGGGATGATTTCAGCTAAGCCTGATGATCTGAGTTCAATCCCCGAGACCCACACAAAGGAAGGACAACTCTCATAAGCTGCCCTTTGGCCTTCATACTCTGCCACGGCACACGCACAGACTCACACACAAACAAACAAACATGATTAATTTTTAAAGATTTGTGCGTTTCCCTGCACACGTGTTTTATCTCACTAAGAATGGGAACTGATGCAAGTGAACCTGTATCCTGGCTGGGTCACAGGCGGCTGAGTCACCCTATCCATCACTGCCAGTCGCCTGCCTTCCCAGCCTCAGCGTGGTCTGTCTGGGGGCTCTGTACTTAGACCTCCTCCCCCGGGCCTGGTCCCTACCTCCACCTGAGCGGGTTGTAAGCTGCTCCTGCAGCCGAGCTGGTCCCCTCTCCTAGAGCCAGAGGAGCTGTACCCTCCTCTCCCAGGGTTTTGCTGTAACATTTCCTCCAGCAGCCTCCCTCCCCTGCTTTAGGCTCAGACGCACGCACCTGCTGAGGGCTGGGGATCAGCCTCTCCAGACTGTCACCAAACTTCTCTGTCACGTCACGGGCCATGTTTGTTCACACGTCTCAGCCTTTCTCTTCTTCCCATGCTAGCTTCCAAGTTTCTGCCTCCCCCAGCTCCCCTCAGATTTTTGCCAGAACCCCCCAGGAATCTTTCTCTCCGCTCTCTTCTTCTCCAGGGCACTGTCCTCTACAACCCCACCCCTCTCCCTCACAGCCCCTGGACACAAACTCCCTGCCTGGTTACTACGGGGGAAAGTCCTCCTGATGGCCCTGTCCCTCTTTTTGGGCAAACAAAGATACCAGAGCCCGACTTGTCTCATGACTCGAGGAGACTAGACACACCTCCCAACATGGGGAGAGGCCAGCAGGTACCTTGGACGCCAGGGAACAATAGTCAACCAGGTGGAGGCCTGAATTGCCTCCGTGGATGCTCCCCAGAGTCAAGCACTTCACCCAATCAGACACACACACACACACACACACACACACACACACACACATACACACACACACACCAGGCCCTAGTCCCAAGGACTCTACCCCCCTCCCACACCCCTCCAGCGTGAGCCCCACCTTCCACTCACAGGTCAAAACGGAGGTTCTGCTTCTCCTCAAAGAAGTAATCCACAATGAACTTGCGCACAAAGTCTGGGTTGAGTGTGTTATCAATGACCTCAGTGCGTCCAAACTGCAAGAGAAGAAGGCGCTGGTGTAACCGGGCCAGTGCGGTTCCAGCCCATGGCACTAGGCTACAGGCATTGGGTGCTGCCTCCTGCAAGCAGGGCTACATCTCTGTACACTCCCTCCCTCCCCCACCCCTCCCTTCCTCTCCAGGCATGAGCTCCAGGCATCTCTTGCACGGTAAATGGTATCAGACCCAAGTAGCCCTGTGTTCTGGTTTTGCCCTTAGCCCAGGCCATGGGCTCCTGACTGGACTCCCCTCCCACCAGGTAGGTTGTCCCAGTCAGGGCTGCTGCTGTGATGAGGACCGTGATCGAAATCAACTTGGGGAGAAAAGGACTTTTTCAGCTTACACTTCCACATCACAGTTCATCATCGAGTCAGGGCAAGAGCTGATGCAGGGGCTGTGGAGATAGTGGCTTATTGGGTTGCTCCAGCCCAGGGATGGCAGCACCCACAATGGGCTGGCTCATCTTATGGAGGCATTTTCTCAACTGAAGCTCCTTTCTCTCTGATGATGATGTCTTGTGTCAAGCTGACATAAAACTAATCGGCTCACAGGTCCTCCAATCCCTCAAGGCCCACTGCTGATACGACTCTTCTAGGGAACCTTCTAGATAATTCCATCCAAAGTTTACTTCTTGGAGCCACCGCTGAATGTGTATCAACCCTGTAACCACTGTTGTCTCTGACAGGCTCCACAATTAAGGGTTTACTTTTTCGGTTTGTGTGTGACACGGTCTCATGTACCCCAGGTTAGCCTCAAAGTCTCTAAGGAACTGATGCTCCACCTTGAACTCCTGCTTCTACTGCCCAAGTGTCACCCGGGTTAGATGCGTACATGATTGACACCCTCCTGCAGTCACAAGAGACTTGATGGTGGGAGGCAGCCTCCTGGAGGATCCATCTCCTCCTATTGCCACCTTGGAGTGCGGGCTGGACCTGACACACATCCCTGTTTATTTTCTTTTGAGACAAGGGCTCACTAGATAGCCTGGGTTAGTCTCAAGCTTGCTGTGTAGTCCAGGATGGCGCTGCCTTCCTGACACATCTGCCTCTGCCCTAAACACTGGGATTACAGGTGTGTGTCACGTGACCCAGTTTAACAACACATGCCTGATAAGCAAAAGGCACACAAGCTACAAGAGACTGGGCTATCAACCATGGGACTTCCATCTTGGAGGCTCCTGCTGTCTTGCTCGCTCACATTCGTAAAGCTAGCAGCTACTGGAGACTCAGTGCCTTCCCACCTTGGCCCTGCCAACCCCAGCTTCACACCCCCTCTCCTGGCTCCACCTCCTCTGCAAGCCTCACACTTTCTCGGCTCCTATGGACTTCTCCACGCAGGCTGATCCCTGAGGCTTGAGCACAGGGTTCTCCATCTTGCTCCCTTGCCACCATTCCCATGCATTGTCTGGAAATTACTCACGGAGTTTCTCTCTACCCTACAGGGCCATGAGCACACACCGTGCCCCGGACCCCCTGTGAACACTCTGTGCCCTAGTCCTATGCAATGTCTTGTAGCAGGCTTCCCTCTCTTAGAGATGAGAAGATGGAAGCCCAGAGAAGCCAAGCAACTTGTCCAGGACCACACAGTCAAGACTCGCTGACCCAAAGGCACAAGTCAGGTTATGAGTTCTAGGCCACGAGGTGCCACAGGTATGGGGAGATGAGACCTATGCTAAGACTGGTTCGTGGCAGACACTCTGGAGTGGCCAGGGAGGAGCTGAATGAGGGCAGTGTAGCTGCAGCCTCCTCAGGAACTGACTGTGAGGTCCCAGCGGAGGGGGGAGGCTGCCTTGCCTCCTGCACCTTCCCTGCCTTATCTCAGCCCGTTCTATATTCCACAAAGGTTGCTTTTGCAGAGCTGTGGGTCATCCCAGGGCCTTGCCCACGCTAGGCAAGGGCCCTAACGGTGCCAAGAGCCACACCCAGGCTCTAAACAGCTTTGGAGACCTTAGCATAGGCAGACATGGCACTGAACTACAGGAGCAGAACATGAGAGCCATACCAGAAGATTCTCTGTTGCACTCAGAGTCACTGAACAATACCTATGACACGGTGCAGTCACAGCAGCTAAAAGCACCCAAGTCTCGGTGCGACGTTTGGAATCCTAGCACTCACGAGGTAGAAATGGGGGATCAGAGGTCCAAAGCTCTTTACCTACAGTGAACTTAAGAATAGCCTGCACTATTGTTTTTACAGCCCACACCGTCTTTAAAAAAAAAGTATATGTGGGTGTGGATAGGTGTAGGCAGACTGATGGCTTAGTGGTTAAGAGTACCAGCTGCACAATCCTGAGGTCAGAGGTCAGATCCCAGCAACCACATAACAAGCTGGGCATTGCACACTTGCCTGTAAAGCCAAGATCCAAGGTGGGGCAGAGGGAGGAGGATCGCTGTGGCTTGCTGGCTTCTAGCCTAGCTAAGAAAACGCAAGCCCCAGGTTCAGGGAGAGACCCTGACTCGCAGGAATAAGTGAAGACTGACAGAGGCCATCCTACACCCTCTTCTGAACTCTGTGCATGTGCACAGGCACACGTACATGCACACTCACAAATGCTTGTAAAAAGAATGGAATGAAACACAGAGCACCAGCTCAGGACCCTGAGCTCCAGTGCAGGACCCTGAGCTCCAGTGCAGGACCCTGAGCTCCGGTGCAGGGCCCTGAGCTCTGGTGCAGAATCCTGAGCTCCAGCGCAGGACCCAGGGCTCCAGTGCAGGACCCTGAGCTCCGGTGCAGAATCCTGAGCTCCAGAGCAGGACCCCGAGCTCCAGTGCAGGACCCTGAGCTCCAATGCAGGAGCCAGGGCTCCAGTGCAGGACCCTGAGCTCCAGTGCAGGACCCAGGGCTCCAGTGCAGGAACCTGAGTTCCAGTGCAGTACCCTGAGCTCCAGTGCAGTACCCTGAGCTCCAGTGCAGGACTCTGAGTTCCAGTGCAGGACCCTGAGCTCCAGCGCAAGACCCAGGGCTCCAGTTCAGGACCCTGAGCTCCAGCGCAGGACCCTGAGCTCCAGCGCAGGATCTCATCTCTTTCAGTGTCTTTTCTGAGCTACCCTGCAAGTGAGCTACAGACCAGTGAGCTGAGTGCCCAGTGTAACTGGCTACACCCAGCAGACCTAGACAAGGGAGCCTGAGGAACGCAGCACAGGATCGCTCCTCCCAGGCCTGCGTGGACACACCTAAACTACCCATGCACTATTTCAGAATCACCGTGCACCTAGCCATGTGTTGTTTTCACTGTCTCACGGGGCTGTGCAGTTTTGTCCTGTGCTCATTTCATTCTGTGTGAGAATCAGGATTTTTTTTTTAATCCTGCTTTAACAGGTGCTTAAAAAAATACCCACGCTCAGCCCCGCCACAGGACAATTAAAGTCGAATCGAAGTGCGTGGGGCTCAAACAACTGCGTCTGGGAGGGTCTCTAGACACTGCTAGCAAGCCGATGGGGTTGAGAGCTAATGAATGAGGACGGTGGGAGGGAGGAGGAAAACTAACATTTACCGAGCCTCTACTGAATGTTCTGTAGATCAAGTGGCTCATTAAGCTATCTCATTTAATTCTTGTAAAAATCCTGAGGGTTATTACCCGTTTTACAAGCGCAGAAACAAATCAGCAAGGTTAAGTAAGCTGCCCACGGCCACACAGCAAGGAACTCCAAAGCCCATTATATTTTTTACTTCATCAGACTGTTGGGCGCCATCTGAACTGATGAAAATCAGACACTATGGATGGCCCTGCTGTGTGCGAGCAATGAGGGGCTGTGGGGGCACTCCAGGTTCAGTGAAACTGGCCTCCTATTTCTCCTCGAAACTCCATAACCACCTCACAAAGATGGCACCTGCTGCAAAGGATTGCCCACATGCACCCGCCCCTTCCACACAAATCTCCTGTCTTCAGACAAAAGGATATTTTCTCTTAATGGCTTCCTTGCAGGAGGCTTGCAGGTAAACACTTAGGGTTTAGAGACTTCTCTGGGAAGGCCAGACACCCTTCCGTGAAATGCCCTACCGCTCTCTTTCAACACCTCTAGCCTGGCAGCCTCCCCGCAGGGCTGGCAGACACCCCCCTCTCCAGCACAGGCTCCACGGAACACCCCCGACTCCTCACTCCCATCAGGGAGGATGACAGCAGCTGCTTGGAAAATGGTACTTGAAGCTCCGACACAGGGGATTCCCTGGAGACCAGCTCACTGCCAGAGAAGGAGATGGGGTTCCCCTGGAAACAGGATGGGAGGGGGCTCCGAAGGTCCCTGGAACGTGAAGGGGCTTGAAGGATTTCTAGGACTCAGATGTAATTAACATATGCACACCACAACTGTGAAATCAACAGCCAGGGGCTGCTAAGGAAGCTTTCCGGTGCTCATTAGCTGGACTAATAACGGAGACGGGTGTGAGTGCTGAAACTCAGATTTTTCAAAATCGAAGAGGCCACCGGGGTCTCCGTCCGGCTCAACGGATACTCCTGCTAATGAAAGCAGGAATATAACCAAACTGACGATGGTAAGGCTAGGGGAGTCGACCTGGGTGCTGTATTTCACACAGATCTGCTGAGGTCTCCAGGCAAAACGGCCTTGCAGAGACCTAGACAGAGCCTGCCTACATGCTAACTGCTGTGTGCATCTCATCTCGGGGGAGCAGGGGAGGAGGGTAGGCCCCTCACCAGCTGTGGGCATCCATCCTATCATGGGTGAGCAGGGGAGGAGGGCAGGCCCCTCACCAGCTGTGGGCATCCATCCTATCATGGGTGAGCAGGGGAGGAGGGCAGGTCCCTCACCAGCCTGGAGTCCGGAGCCTGGACACCTTCTTAGAATCACTTGTCCATCCCTCTGGTCCATTCTGAACCACTGCTTGGTCCAAACTCTGAGCTTGGAGGACCAGGGAGAAAGCATGAACACCCTGAGCCATGAACAAGCCCCAGGCAAGCACAGGGGTCTGAATGAACCAAGGCTGTGTAAAGCCAGGAAACCAGCACATGGCATACATAGATGCAGGAGACTTATAGACCCTTCCAGGGCATTCTGAGCTGGATGAGCAATGGACCCGGATCAGTGGGGTGGCAGGGGGAGGCTCCCTGACCTCAGGACTGGGACACCTCCTATGGGAGAAAAGAATAAAAAGCACGAACCAGAAGGAGCCTGGAAACGAACGCATTTGCCCTCTGAATAGCTTCGTCCCTAGCAACAAACCCAGCGAAGTTTTTCGAGGAAGCCACTCCCGAGGGTTCAGATGACTAAGCTCCGCGAACATCAATTAAGCGGCATTAACTGCAGATCATCCAGTCCACTGAGACCCTCAAAGGGAGGCAAACCTTGAAACTTCTTCAGGGACTGAATTAAGTGGCTCCCAGGGGCTCTGCCACGCAGAAGAACTGACATTTCTGGGGATAGATGAGTCCCCATGCTCAGGTGTTCTCAGAGCATGTCAGAGCAGGGTGTGCGAACCCTGGTCAGCCAAGGCCTCCTTCTGTGCTCGCTGAAGGAATCAGCCTATCAGGACAATGGCCTGGCCTGATGCAGAGGTGTCAGGCTGTCCTGTGGCTGCTGCCAGCTGGGTTTGACTATGGAAGACCTCAGTTAAAACAGACAGATAGGCACTAGAAGGGCTCTTCTCGGTTCAACATATCCAAGGCACACACACCGTCCCCTCTACCCAGGTACAGCAGAGCCTTCGCCGCCCCTGCAGGCTGCTGGGAGCAGCTCCCCACTGCTGCTTGTCCCAGTACAACACATCTTCAATCACACCCATGCCTTTGAAAGAAACCCCGTATGAAAACCTCGGCAGACATCAGAGGCAAATTCCCTCCTGCTGGGATGCCAACAGGGATTTTCTCTCTCACAAACATAATCTCCAGCCCACAGGTCCTGACCCTTACTCCGTTCTGCTCAAATCCACGGTGCAACATTTGTGTCATCTAAGAAATGGGCAAAGGCTAGCTGAGAAAGGCGCTTGCTACCAAGCCGGACGGGCTGAGTTTGATCCCAGGACACATGGGGTAAAAGAGAAATGACCCCTTAAGGAAGGTTGTCCTCTGACCGCTACAAGCTTCCTATGGTAGACGCACCCCGCCCCCCCCCGTAAATGTAATAATTTATCTTAAGAAATGGGGGGGGGGGTTAGGCATAGTGGCACATGCCTTTAATCCCAGCAGCACCCAGGAAGCAGAAACAGTGGATCTCTGTGAGTCTGAGTCAGTCTGGTCTATACAGAGTTCCAGGACAGCCAGGACTACATAGTAAGCACTTGTCCCAAAAAAATAAAATAAAAAGGAAAACAAACAACCCTTGCTTGCACTGACTTCAACAACCTTCTCAAAGAGGATTTCAGTGCTGTTGTCCCATCTAAGGGCTTCCATGGGGACAATGAGGGACCAGCCTCCCCTGCTTTGTGGGAAGTGACCCTGCTGGGCCCATCCACATGAGTGCTGGAGCAAGGGCTTGTGGAAAGGGGAGGTGGTCCACTCGGGATCAGAGGTCGAGGACCTTCTCCTGGCTCTGAGTGGGCCTGTGATTCTGCAGCCAAGTGCAGGAGTCTGTGGGCTCACACCTGGATCATCTGGGGAGAAGAGCCATGGGTTTGCTGGGGTTCTTAAACAGAACAAGGCGTGCACAGAGCTCCATCTCTGCCTGCAAAAGCAGATCCCATGACCACAGCAAAGCAAAACCATTCACAGCAGAGTCTGGGGCCAGGCTCCCAGGGCTCATACTCCCGCCTGGGTGACCCTGGCTATGTCTCTTCACCTCTCTATGCCTCAGTTATGGAGTGACTTACAGAAGACTCTTGGGACTTAGGCATACTCTCTAAATGACCCCAAGCCAGTCACCCAAAGAAAGTGTCTCCCATGTCCTTGCACCTTCTCCTCAGGTGTCCCCAGGTCTGATTAGTTGGCTTCTTTCTTCTACCTCAGAAGCCTGTCCTTTATACACACAGGGTTCCCCTGTGCTGGGGGCCGCTGAGAGCCCTTCTCTGACGGGGCAGGGCTGAGGGGGTATGAGGTGGGTGTTTTCTCCTAGAAGCCTGTTTCATAAGGAATCAGGTCCTTCTCTTACCTGGGGCCCTCCCCACAGTGACTGGTCCCTAGTGCCCCAGCTCTGCATGAGGTCAGGAGCCCACAGGAACACACACACACACAGAGACACAGACTGCGTGGCCCGACAGGCAACATACACAGGAACCCGGGAAGTGCCTGCTTTGTTGCTTCCAGGTTTCTAGAATCTGGGCCCCTTTCTCCTCTCAACCACCTGGCAGGCACAGCAACAGAAGGCACCTCAAGGATGTTGCTAGCACTGGCATAATGCTCCCTAAAATGCCCACAACCCAAGGGCATAGGGGGCAAGAGTCAGAACAGCATAGTGGGATGGCCAGGCCATTAGCCTAGAACCAGGATGACTCTTCAGGGGTTTGTGGGCACCGCCCCCCTTTAAAAAAAAGATTTATTTATTCAGTATATTGACAGTGTTCTGCCTGCGTACATGCTTGCAGGCCAGAGGAGGGCACCAGATCTCATTACAGACAGTTGTGAGCCACCATGTGGTTGTTGGGAATTGAACTCAGGACCTCTGGAAGAGCAGCCAGTGCTCTTAACCACTGAGCCATCTCTCCAGCCTGCTTTAAAAACAAACAAACAAAACTGTGAACCACAGAGAGTGTCCCCTGTGGCTCTGGAAGAAGGTAGAGGGATATTCGGGAAGGCTGCCTGACGGCTGTGTTGAATTGCCTGATACTGACAATGCGCAGGCTGGGCACAGTGCCTGTAATCCCAGATCCCCATACTCCCGTAGATGAGGAGCAGGATTCAAGGTCTGTTTAAGCTACATAACGAGTTCCAGTCCAGCCTGGGCTACGTGAGACTTTATCTCAAAAACCACACCCTTACACAGGTTTTGCTCTTCGCCTGCCTGCTCTCGCTGTCAAACCCATTCCTTCTGGCATTAGGGCCGACCTCTTTGGGATTCTGGGATAATCTAAAGATCAGCTGAGACATCCAGCCTCATGAGCCAAACAACTCAAGGACTCTAAAAACTTCTGGGGCTTATTTTATATTATGTATAATATATAATACACAATCACTATATTCATTCTATAAGATATGATAAGAGCTGTGTAGCCCTACTGTGTGCTAGACACTAGACTTTTCTCATGTATTGACTTAGTCTCATAACTACTTTATGAGGTGGTAGCAATGAGATCCCTGTTTTACAGACAAGTAAACAGAAAACTGGGGGATTCCTGAGGTCACACAGCTACTGGGCATAAAGACAGAATTGAAACCCAGGCAGGGTGGTTCCAAATCAATAAGGAATTGATATGATCACAAATCAACAGGGGCTGGGGGGCCGGCTTAGAAGGTAAATCACATGCCACACAAGTGTGAGGCCCTGAGTTTGAGTTCTCAGAACCCATATAAAGCTCACATCTCTAAGTGAGTCCTATGGCAATAAGGGGAGAAAGGGGAAGCCTGGAAGGTTTGGGCCTTCTAACCTGGTGTCCACAGCAGTGAACAGCAAAACAGACCCTGTCTCAAGCACGGTGGGAGGCAAGGACTGACGCCCAGGATTGACTTCTGGTCTCCATGTGCACTGCAATGCGCACGGACTGCACTCACACATGCACACACGTATGCACATATGTGCATGCATGCATGCACACGTGCACACATACACACTGAAGTTTCCTGTGGTTGACTGACAGGTTGTCCCTAGGATTTAAAAACTTGATAGCTGGAAGAGACCACGTCCTTTCAATTAACCAATGAGAAAGCAGAAGGAAAAGGGCCTCAGCAGTCTGGTCAAGGTCGCACAGCTAATTAGAAAATGGTCCTAGAGAGGGGCCAGGGTGTTGTGGACTGTTTGTGCACTATGTGAAGATGTCCTGCTGTGATTGGTGTAATAAAAATCTGGATGGCCAATAGCTAGGCAGGAGAGTATAGGCGGGACTTCAGGGCAGAGAACTCTGGGGAAGAAAGGCGGAGTTGCCAGCCAGGCATGGAGGAAGCAGGGTGGGCAATACTGAGATGAGGTAACAAGCCTCGTGGAAGGAGGTAGATTAAAAATATATGGGTTAATTTAAGTTATAAAAACTAGTTAGAAACAAACCTAAGCTAAGGTTGAGCTTTCAAAATTAGTAAGTCTCTGTGTCTTTATTTGTGAGCTGGAGGCCCAAAGAAGATCTGACAACACCCCGGTACGCCAGCTACCAGCCCAAGCAACTGCCAACAAGGCCCTCACTCGGGTTTCTCTCTCCATCAAATCTTCCTCTTCCCCCAGCTTCGTCTGTGACTTCTCTTGTCTTCAAACACTTCTCCACAACCATGACGACACTTAGTTCCCCCAGTGACCCCAGGAAGACACCCTACGGTCTCCATTTTACATAGAGGGTGAGGAGTGCCAAGAGGCTGCCAGGGAACCCAGCGGGCAAGAGAAGAGGTACATCTGCACAGCCCCCTGCCTCGGTGGTGAGTGAGCAGCTCTCTGCAAGCCTGAGCAACAGTCACTCCCCACACACTTGCCTCACACACTGCCGCTGGGAGGGAGCTTCTGAGACATCCCCAGCTGTAGAGCTCCTGGTGGCTGGGGACAGGAGACCGGGAGCCAACTGACTATCTTCCATCCCAAGCTCCCCTGCAATTTTCATATAGTACTGATGGCTCCGAAATTAGGGATTTAAAAGCCTGGCTGCTGAGCCCAGCCCTGACTGATCATGAATCACGTTCACCAGGATTAAAATTAGAGGCCAAGAAAGAGTCATAGCTGCCTCCGAAAGTAGGAAAGGGAAGAGGTGTTGCCCAAGGCTGGGAGCTGGGCCTTGCTGTGGACCCAACAGCTGACTGCCTGGAAGGACAGAGGGACATGAGGACCTGCTTCTGTTCGGGTCTGCTGTTCTGAGTCTGGAAAGTTCTCCGTGAATGGAATCCCCAGCAGAAGTCGTGTTGGGCAGGGGCTCAGGGCCTCCCACACAGTACCCTATTCTGTTTGGGCATCAAGGTGTGGAAGATGGGGAGGGGGTGCGTGATTGGGATACTTGCCCAAGTGAGAAGGCTCAAGGCCTTCCTACCTCTGGAGCAGGAGAGAGAAGGTGCCTGCCTAGCTGGGACTGTGAATTCTAAGCTGCTTATAACGAAAGATTTCCTGCCAAAAGAACAAACCTCAACTCCTAATTAGCCATTGTTCCATATAATCTGTTAAATGGTCCCAGCTCCCTGAGGGGAATAGCCATTTGCCAATGAACTTGGTTGCCAAGCCACCAGCAAGCCAGTTTCTCCCACACTGCTCCACCCTCCTTGGCCTCGCCAGGCTGTGGGAATGGGTGAGGGCAAGCAAGCCCAGAGGAAGGTTCCAGGGTCACGGTCCTCCAGCTCACCCCAAATTCCCACATGCTATCGGTGTCCCTCAGCGGAAGAACCACTGCCGGCTGTGTGTGCACCCGGAGAACCTTCCAGTACGAACTCATCTAATCCTCCTAAGCGCTGGTTAGCCAAGGCCCTGCCCGAGTTCTCCCAGGTAGACAGGCGGAAACTGGTCTGGCGTCTGACTTTGGAACCACTCTGGCAAGAGCTTCACGGCTGTAAATGGCTGCTGGAAGCTAAGGCCTCAGAGGACTTAGCCACACCAGGGCACCAGGCCTAGAACCTCCAGGCTACCAAAAACACATATTCCTTTCTGCAGATGAGGGCTTGAATACCACCCAGAAATAATGTCCGCTCTCAGGTTGAAGGAGGGGCAGGAGTCCGCCCTCCCCGCCACAGCAAAGTCCACTTCGAAACTCAGTGGCCTGGGCAGGGATCTGAGCTCAGAAGAACAATCTAGCCTGCCCTCTTCTGCAAGTTGCTGGGTGAAACAAGCGCCCAGTGAGCCTCACGTTTCCTCCTCTGTGAGGCAGGGAGAGACAAGGGAGTAGAGACACTATGGCTAAGTGTCTATGGCTAAGGAGCATGCGCAAGGATGCGGCCATGCCTTGGAGCATGCGCAGTGGTGCAGCCATGTCAGTTGTCCCTGCTTAAGGGAAGGAAGGGAATAGAAAGCTTTTTCTCTGCCTACCTGAGAACACAGGCCTCAGTACAAACAGGCATTGTACCATGGGTCCTGTCATTTAATCCAAAGTCTAAGGGAGCTAGCACCAGGATTCCATTCTAGTAACGACAAAATCGAAGGCAAGTGACCCATGACAGTGCCTTGTCAGGTCAAAACAGGTTTGTGTTTTTTAACTATTACATTCATGTATTTAGTGTGTGGAGAGTTGTGTGTGCTATGGTGCATGTAGAGGTCAGAGGTCATTTATTTAATAATTTAGCATTTAATAATATTTAATATTACTAATTTCACTGTTATTGCATAATTAAAATTGTTTGATATTATGCATTATTTAATAATATTTATCATTTAATAATAACTGCAGGAGTCAGTTATTTCCTTCTACCATGCGGGCCCCAGAGATGGCCCTCAGGTGGTCAGGCTAGTGCAGACACCTCCCCCCTCCCGCAGCCATCACACCGGCCCCAACGGTTTAAAAGCATAGTCTTAAGATCGTGCCAGGTGCTCGTTGGCAACGCCTGCCCTCTTCTGCAATCTATCCTGTGTGACATGGCCAAAGCCGACACTCCGGACACAAACCAGGCTCATCCCTCACCAGAAGCACTTCCTCAGCTCTACTCGGGAGTTCCTTCCACAGCACACACAGCCCTAGCGAGGACCAGCTCCTGTGACTCTGAAGACTGTACCCCTGACTCCTTTCACAGAGGCAGCAGGCTCCCAAGGGCTGGTCCTTTGCACTTACTGTCCCCTCCCCCACAGGCATGCGTGGGGCCACCTGGGATTTAACTTTGTCACCCAAATTGGTTTGTTTGACGGGGCCTCTGTGGGTGACCACTCCCGTAACAGGGGCCAGGTGCCCACCCTGGGCATATCAGAATCATGACCTTAGGTTTTTGTTTTTGCTTTTGTTTTTGTTTTTTTTTTTGTGTGTGTGTGTGTGTGTGTTGGGTAGGTGCACATGTGTGTGGGTGCCCATGGAGACCAGGAGAGGGTGTCAGAGATCCTGAGACTAGAGTCATAGGCTGTTGTGAGCCACTCAACTGTGGGTTTGGGGACTGAACGTGGATCTTCTGGAAGAACAAAAAGCACTCTTAACTACTGAGCCATCTCTCCAACCCTAGGACATTAGTTTCTAATTTCCTAGATCTCCTAAGCCCATTTTAGAGATGAGTAAACTGAGACTCAGGCAAGGTAAATGCCTCAGTCATCTATCAGAATACTGGAGTTGAGTGGGGAACCAGGGTTCCGACATCAAATTCAGGGCCTCGTCCCACAAGGCTGGGACTCTTGACTAAATTAAATGTTGTGTAGAATCTAGGTGGCCGGTGAGCCACCCAAAGGCCCACTAGAAAACTAGGGACCATGTGGGAAAAGGTCTTTTTGGAAGAGTCACAGCAGCTCCTCCCACTCAAGTCCTCCCTCGTCACCCACACGGACAGTGACTGTGGCTTACCCAGGACTGGGAAACCAGCTAAAACGTCGCCATACAACTGTAATGCATCATCACCCCACGGACTCCAGCAAGGCACACGCTGGAGATAAAATCACATGGTTAGGCTAAGGAGCTGAGAGACTCTGGTGAGAGACACAGGCATTTCCAAAATCAATGCGAAGGAAGCAGAAAATACCTGCCACAGAGGTCAGCTGGACAGTGGGCGGCACCATCCCTGGCTCCGGCCTGGACCGTATGAGAGAATCTGGCAGGGCACTGAGCACGCATGCGTTCATGTCTCTCTGCTCTGGACTGCATGAGACCTGACTAGCTGTTGATCTCCCCCCCACCCCGCCCGTGACCTCCCTGCAGTGATGGACTGTAATCTGGAGCTCAAACAAACCCTCTCCCCTTTGTTTGTTTGGTTGGGTTTTTTGGCTTTTCAAGACAGGGTTTCTCTGTGTAGCCTGTTCTGAAACTTCTTCTGTAGACCAAGCTGGCCTTGAATTCACAGAGATCTGCCTGCCTCTGCCTCCCGAGGGCCGGGACTAAAGGCATGCGCCACCACTGCCCCTCTTCTAAGTTGCTTTTTGCCAGGATATTGGTCACAGCCACAGAAACGAAACTAGGGCACCATCTATGGCATTTGTGTTGCAGCAGCTCCCTGGACTAAGCAGGTGCCCACCACGAAGCATGTGGCAGCATGACCTTGTGAGGCACATCTGGCAGCCCCAGGAAGACCATTTCCAGCTGGTGGTAAGTGTTAACGGTCTGAGATTGCTCACTGAGCGGTGTTCTGGGGGAAGCTCTGAGTGGCTGTGGTGGCCTAGGCTGCATGCCCTCCCTGCAGGTGGTATGGGGGTGATTGGGCCACCCGAGGCTTTGTTTCCTGTCTTTTCCTTTCCCTGGGGACCTCAGTTTGGACAGGCAGCTGGTGAGGGAGGGGCAGGATTCCCTGCCAACTTCCAAGTTCAAGGGCTTCCCAAGTGATTCGTTCTGAGATTCTACCTCACTGGCCACCTGAGGACTTGCAGGAGGCCCAGGCAGTGCTCGATGCAGATAGTGCTCGATTTCCTAGGCTAAAATTACATCTTAGAGTCAGTTTTCATAAAATGTGGTGACAGATTTAGGTGCTGAGAAGATGGGGCTTTCTCAGAAGGCACAAAAATGACCCAAATGGTTACAATCAGATGAAAGCTGACAGACAGATGTGAGCACAGCCTCCTCCTTCCCAGGACAGGGTGTTGGCGGGCAGGGTAAGATGAGGCTCCCCCTTGACTCTCCTGGCCTCAGTAGGCTCAGCTCACATCCAGTGTTCTGATAAAGAGATTGGCTAGTCCCCTTGGGGCAATGAACCTGCAGGTGCAGTGGCCAAGCTGGCCTCTGCCTACTAGAAAGTGCCACCCCTTCCTAGGGCAGTGATGAGTACAGGGACTTTCACTGTAGGGTCACACAGGGCACCTAACAAGCAGGGCCCTGATGCCCCCTGATGTTTGAGCACATCTTCCCTTCCCTAGAGAAAGTAAGAAGCCTGGACTCTCCTACCCTTCCCCATGAGTTTGCTGTTAGCCCTAACCCCCCTTTATAAATAGATGACCCCCTCTGATTCTGAGGGGCCCTCCTATCCTGCATCTGGATCTGAAGACCCCAGCCACCCTCAGATGGACAGTCAAGAGCTGCCTTCATCTGGAAGCTGCTCGCATCTTGAAGCCTCCTGCCCTGTATGCCATCTGCCTGGGCTCTGTGCTGGGCCATATCTGGACCCCTTTGGTTCCATGGCCACCTTTGTCCACACGGCTCTGTGGCTGAGGAGGTGGACTAACTAGATGGCACCAGTACCCAAAATGGGATATAAGCTAGAAGCCAGAAAGAGTGAGGAGGCCTGAGTTGACTGTGCCCCTCCACGAGGTTCCCATTTCTGGTGAGCAGTTCTCTGGAGCCCTAGAACCACCCCCTTCACACTGTCAGTCAGTAACCAACCACTGCCATTCCTGGGACTGCCCCACTCCCCTTAACCCACGGCTACAGATCAAATCCTGATGCTCCCTAAAGCCCATGTGTTGGAGGCTTTGTCTCCGAGACCTTTGGGAGATGGGGTCTTAGGGTCTCATGCCACTGGCGGCTGCTCCTGAAGGGGACTGCAGGACCCCAGTCTCCCCTTCCCTATGGTTAGATGTGAGAGGTTTTGCTCCACTGTACGCGCTCGCCACATGGCAATCAGAGGGACCAGCCAAGCATGGGTCAGGACCTCAGAAACTGTGAGGTAGCCAGGGTGTGGCAGCCCAAGCCTTTAACCCAGCACCCGGCAGGCAAAGCTAGGCAAATCTCTGTGAGTTCGAGGCTGGCCTGGTCACAGCAGAATTTAGGCCAGTCAAGACTATGGAGAGACTGAAAAAACCAAAACAACTGTGACCTAGAACAGAGCTCTTTATGAGCTAATGACCTCAAGTGTTTGTCAGTGCAATGGAAAGCTCGCTAATGGCACTCATTCGCCCCTCCTTTAAAACCACGGATGATTTTTGTGGTGTGTACGCACCTCTGTGAGTTTATGTGTACTCCGTGCATACAGGAGCCCACAGTCTGCTAAAAGAGACAAGGGTGGTTGTGGGCGCCATCTGGGTGCTGAGAACTGAACCTCTTCAAGAGCAGCCAGTGCCATCTCCTGCCCTCCACCCGGGTCACGTTCCCCCAAGGACACGAGGGTGGCCCTGTTCTTTCGGCTCATCTTCTCGCCTCTGAAGCCGTTTTCACTACTGTGTGCCTGCGCTATGCCCTGACGTCCTTGAACTCCAGCGTGCCTCAAGAATCTAAGTGTGCCCGCCCGCTGACTGAGCAGGGTAAAGCACACGGAGACCACAGCCTACGGCCAGCCAAGAGATGGAACAGACGATGCCAAAGGCTCTTTCAAACCACTTCCTTCTGTTCTTTGAACCATGAGGCTTGGACATTAGATTCATGTGTGTCTCATGGTGTCTAAACACATCCAAACACAGGACTCACTGGGTAAAGGTACTTGCCACAAAGTCTGACCACCTAAGTTCAATCCCTGATACCTACATGGTGTAAGGGAGAACCAATTCAAAGTAGCCCTCTGACTTCTATATGTGCCATGGTTTGTGCATACCCACACACGTGTGCCATGTTATGCACACACCCACACGTGTGCCATGGTGTGTGCATACCCACACACGTGTGCCATGTTATGCACACACCCACACGTGTGCCATGGTGTGTACATACCCACACACAAGAATAACCATAATTTTAAAAGAATTTTTAAAAATCCAAATAGGGCCAGTGAGATGGCTCATCTGGTAAAGGAGCCTGCCAGCAAGTCTAAGCAGGGCTCAAGCCACAGGACCCTCTTGGAGGTTGTCCTCTGACCTCTACAAGTATGTCATGACACATGACACCCAACCCAAATAAATAAAATCTTCTTTTGTTTGTTTTTTGACACAGGGGTCTATGATGTAGCCCTGGTTGTCCTGGAAACTTGCTATGTAGAACAGGCTAGCGCACGTGTGTGTGCACGCGCACACACACACTGCAAACACCCAGGACTGCACTCAAACTTGCTCTGTAGTACGCCTACTTTTCCCGCTCCCTACCCCATGGCACCTGCTGACACCTCACATAAGCATTGTAAACGTTGACTAACCAACCCGGAGAGCCACCAGCAAGACCCAAACTCAGGCGATGTTCCATAGTGAATACCATGTGTCAGGCACCAGTGATCTTCACCGCCGACAGTCTGTTTTCCATCCCATGCCATATCCTCACCTCTGTGTGTAAATTCAATTCAGGTGCCACCTCTCCAAAGGCCAGGAACCCTGAGCAAAGCTCAGGTGTGTCCACGCCCTGCCCTGCATGTGCGTTTTTGACCAAGATGGGGGTGTAACCAAGAGGCTTGGACAATTGGAGGCCCTGGACCGAACAGAGACTGTTTTCAATTATGGAATGTAATTAACAGTTTGCCAGGCAGTGCCCTTCAGAAAAGGTCCTTCCAGACCTGCTCTAATGAATCACCAAGCCACGTGTGTATTCCTGGTGCTCAAGTTGGGAAGCTCGGCCAAAGGCCTCCAAAGTAATTAGTCCACTTAAGAAGGCTAAACGGTTCTCTAGCAATCTGGTTTATGCTTCAACGGGTTTCAGGGCTTAGAAAATGAAGTCACAGCAGCCCGAGCTCAGTGGAAGGAGTTCCATTCCTCGGATTCAATCCACACCCTCCGCTCTTTGCTTCCACTAAGCCTGGCAACTCAGCCTGAGTCCTGCTCTTCCCAAGACCTTTCTGAGGGGACATGTTAGGGCTTTTGGAGACACCAGGCAGTCTCTGTGCAGAGCCCCCCTCCCAGGAATTGATGGAGGGGGAATGAAGAGATGCCAAGGCTGCGAAGGCCACACCCTCAGCCAACCCTGCCTGGTCCTGTTCATTAGCTTAAACTGCAGAAGGAGCGGCCAGACCTTCAGCTGCCTTGGGCAGCTTGGACAGTCACAGGAAGTCAATTTCAGCAAAGAGGCCAAAGAAACTGCATGTTCCCACCCTGGAAGGAAACAACTCTCCCCTGCACCCCTCGCTTCGGCCCTGTCCTTTCAAGAATCAGGAGGGACAGTTTTTGTGCCAAACAAGGAAGACAGGCACTAGCCTCCACCATCAGATTCTCTCCTCCCCCCACCCAGCTCATTCTTCTCCTCTGGGAGCTCAATGAGGGGCAAGGAGGCAGAGGTGGGGGAAAAGCAGCAGCCGCCATTTCTTATCGGCCTGCACAGGTCCAAATCCCCATTCCTAAGCTGTCCGTTCCTTTAGCAACATGTCTGAGGTGCCTGCTGCGTGCTGGGTACTGTTCTGGGCGCTCAAAATGGAACAGTAGTAGGCCAGGAGCTTGGAAATCCCCAGCTCTGTAGAGCTGACATGTGGCAAGGTAAATACTGACACCAGAATCTGGTCGATGGTAAAAGGTGATCAAGGAGACCAAAAGGGGGGTATGTGAGATGTATGGGGGAGACTGAGACCCATAAAAACTTCATGATGGGAGGCACAGGTGTCAGGATCTGAAGAACTCATGGGGTATAAGAAAAGAGCGTGGCTGGGTAGCTCGTGCAAAGGCCCCGAGGAAGGAGGAGCTCCAGGTGCACTGGACAGGGTGGTAGGGAGACAGAGGGAACAAGTAACAGGAGGGGAGGTCGGCCATCCAGGTAAGGGATGTCAGAATGCGTGAGCTTGGCGGGCCCTGGAAGGCCCAGGTCTACTTGCAACCGCCGGACAGCTTTGGGCACAGAAAGGACAGAATGTGATGGGCTTGCAGCAGGACCCTGCCAGCAGCTGCATGGAAGGAGACAGAGGGATCTGGATCTCGTGCACCTCCTGAGGTCACTGTGGCTCAAGAGGCCCTTTCCACTACACCTCCCTGACAAGGGACAGAGGCACACAGCGGGATCTGAGCACTGGAAACCGACCCAGGCTGGAAAAGCGTGGCTTGCAGTGGGGTGTAGAAGCCAGGCTGAGGAGTTGGGGCTTGATCCAAGCAGAGGAGAAGCCGGGGAAGATTTCTGAGTAGGGGTCCCCTCACTGAAGCTGCTCACATTAGCCAGAAACATGGGAGGGAGACACAGGGTGAACAAGGGAGCCCCACCCCCGGCACCAAGGGGAGCAGTGTGAGCCTGGATTCCTCCCTTTGTGCCCGGGGCATCCCCAAGGACAGGTTATGTCTCCTCACTTTGGGGGACCTTGAGAACAGGACTGCTGTGATGACCAATTTTGCCATCTTGATTGGGTTAAGAAGAGCCTAGGAGAAGAGCGAAGTGCAGCCCTGGATGCCTGTGAGGTTCATTTCTAGAGGCGTAATTAGATGGCTTAATCACTGACGGAGTCAAACTTTGAAAAGACTCTTAGCAGGAGGTGCAACTGTGGAACGTGGGTCCTGGCTGGAGGAAGAGGTCACTGGAGGGCATGCTCTTGGGGGCTACATTGTTTTAAATTTTTTTAATATTTATTTATTGGGTTTTTTTTTTTTTTGAGACAGGGTTTCCTCTGTGTTTAGGCTGTGGAATGTTACTTTAACAACGTGAAGGTGTGTTACATTTGTTTACGCTGTATTTGTTTAACAATGTAAGAATGTGTGTTTAATTATGAAAAGATGTGTTGGCCCGGCTGCGGTGACTCATGCCTTTAATCCCAGCACTTGGGAGGCAGAGATGCGTGGATCTCTGTGAGTTCAAGGTTAGCTTGCAGAGTGAGTTCTGAGACAGGCTCCAAAGCTACTGAGAAACCCTGTCTTGAAAAACCAAAAAGGTTGCATTTGCTTCACCTTGCCTGCCTAAGGCACCTGATTGAACTAATAAAAAGCTGAACAGTCCATAGATAGGCAAGAAAGGATAGGCAGGGCTGGCTGGCTGGCTGGCTGGCTGGCTGGCAGAGAGAATAAGGAGGAAGAGAAATCTAGGAACAAAGAGGAATGACAGGGAAAGAGAGAGACACCTGGGGTAAGACACCAGGCAGTCATCAGACACTAGAAACAGTGAATATAAAATATACAGAAGGAGGGGGCTGGAGAGATGGTCCAGCAGTTAAGAGCACTGATTCTTCTTCCAGAGGTCCTGAGTTCAGTTCCCAGCAGCCACATGGTGGCTCGCAAGCATCTATAATGAAATCTGGTGCCCTCTTCTGGGGTGCAGGTACACATGCAGGCAGAATACTGCATATGTAATAAATAAATAATCTTTAAAAAATATATACAGAAGGAAAGAAAAGCAAAAGGTAAATAAAGAAAAAGTTAATTTGAGTTAAAAGAGCCAGAAATGAGCCTAAGCTAGGCCGAGCACTCATAAGTTTGTGTCATGACTTGGGAGCTGGTTGGTGGCCCAAAAGAAAGCCTGGTACGGCTGGGTTAAAAAGTAATAGACTCATTAATCTGGTGGAGGAAACATTAAGACAGCACTGCACTCAGGCTATGGCGTGGACACGCCGGCTGCTTTTTAGCCAAGCTCACAGGGAGAGCTAGAAGAGCAAGAAGCAGGCAGAGAGACCTGAAAACCACAGCACAGGCAGAAAAGAAGCATGTCTGAAGCCATGGATCAGGAAGGTGTAGTGTTAGAGAGATTCCAATACAGTCCCACAAAGAAGCCACACAAAATGTGGGGACAACAGGGAGATGCCTTGAGGGTCCCCACCATGGCAGGTGAAAGCTTATGAACCCATAAACTCACCTGAAAGACTTGAGGTGCCTGAGGCACGGAATGGGGGCCTAGGAAGTTGTTTCTACAGTAATCCACCCAGAGTCCACTGTGGCTGGTCCAACAGGACCCAGCCAATACTCATGTGGGCAGCTGACCTTGGTGTGGGCCGTGTGAAGCTGTTGTCATTGGCATTCAGAAGGGTGACAAGATCACGGAGGCTTGCGCCCAGGTTTCAAAGGAAAGCCCATGAAGCCGAGCAGTGTAGGGCCAGGTCTGAGTTCCTGTGAGCAGCCCTGGAGAGGGTGGTTATGAAGTTGAAACAGTGGCGCTTGACTGACCCCAGGATGCTGGAGTTGACAGAAACGTGGGGCGTCTGCTGAGGAAAACTCAGGCAAGGAAGCAGACATAGTCTGAGAGAGGTCGTGTGGCTGCAAACAGCAAGACCGTGAGAGAGGGCTCTGTCATCAGGTGCACGGAGCCTACAGGACCTAGTGTTCACTTTGCTGGGTGGCTCTGGTGGTCTTGCTTTGGCCTGGACCTTTTTTGCTCTTCTCCCACCCTCCAGTTTGAAAGGGAATGTGTACTCTGGGCCACCATATCTTGAAAACGTGTTAACTTGTGTTTTGTTTTTCCCCACACAAGTTTACAGCTGGGAATTGCCTTGAGTCTCTTGTTGGGACTGTTAATATGGAGGCTGCGGAGGATGAACTAGATGTGAGCCTTTTGGGGGTCGGGGTATATTTTCAGTAATTAACGCTGTCAGCTTAACGGATTGAGAAGCAGGTAGGTAATTGGCAAAGTACATTTCTTCTTCCTTGTCTTCTTTCTCCTCTTTTATTGATACAGGGTCTCTCTCTGTAGTCTTGGCTGTCCTAAACTTGCTCTGTAGACCATGCTAGCCTTGAACTCACAGAGCTCCTCCTGTCTCTGCTCCCCAAGTGCCCATATTTAAGGTGTGCACCCCCACAAACGCTGAAAGCACATTTCTATGTATGTGTGTGGCGGGGGGAGTTCCCAGGGATTATTAGTTAGATGATGAAGGTTCTGATTTAATAAACAGATTTTTTTTTCTTTTTAATGAGAGGTTTAACCCCCTGCATTCAGATTTTGTATGGAATGATGGCGGTGGGGCTGGAGTAGAGGAAGCAGGCCAGTGGGGCCATGTCCCTGCGTGCTCTGTCCTTCCTGGGTATTTCCTCCATCCTCCGCTTCCTGTCTTCCATGAGGTAAGCAGCTTCCCCTACCACGTGCTCCCCCAAACAAGTGTGCGGGGCCAAACAACCATGGTTAGCCCCTCCAGAATGTGAGACCACGTTCATCTTTCTTCCTTTAAGCTGTTGTCTCGGTTACACAAAGCAGCTGACATAGTCGCGACTCCGCTCTGGCCAGAGCTACCCAAGGACAGGCATGGCCTGCTCTGCCTTTGATCTCTGTGCCTTCTGCTTGCCCTGCCAGCCTTTGGTACTCGGGTAGAGTACCTACAGAGGGTTCACTCTGAGGGCAGATACAGCGTTGGTGCTTCCTAGGTGGGGAAGGGGTGGCACCTACCTCCCGCCATTGCTTGTTCTCCATTCCTTGAGTGTACATGACACACACTGGGGAAGAGAAGGAAAAACATGAGTTAAGATCCCAGGCCAAGAGGAAAGTCGAGGGTCAAGAACCTCAGACTGAGTTGTTCTGTTGGGTCTGGGGAAAGGGCAGGTATCTGTCGAGGCAACTGGGGTCTTGGTGAGCCGAGGGTAAGAGCCCGGCCTCCAAACCTAAACCACAAGTAGCTTTGTTGTTTCCGTGGTACTTTGACATCCAGATCCTTGGACAAGCACCCTACCATTGAATTACATCTCCAGTCCCACAATGGGTCTCTTTCTCCACAATAACCGGCAGTTGGCTTGGCAAAGAGGCCTAGGACCTCAGCGTGACTTGTAGGGGGGATCTCAAGTGCTGACCATTTCTACACCATAGAAAGGCTCCCAGGTGTGAGACACGTGAACAGGTGGGCGTGATGGAGGGCTGAGTGGCAGGCGTGGTGAGGATGGCACCTGAGACACTTTGTCCCTTCAGATCCTGTTACTGTCACCAGGTCCTCTTTACTGATGGGGAAACTGAGGCTCTGCAGAGGCCAAAGCCCCATCCAAGATCATGTTCGTGGCCAGCACTGCTCAGGACTGGAGCACAGTCCTCCCAAACCCATGCTCGTTCCCCCAGACCGCAGTCAACATAAGTGTGCCACTTCCCACAGGGACAGAGGCCTTTTTGCCCTAGGCTCCCCAACACCTCCCGAGATGCTCTGAGGTGCTGAGACCTCACGAGTATGGGAGCAGAACAGGGCCAGCTCCTCAGTTCTTTGGACACCACCACGCAGCGCTCTCCAGCGCTGACTCAGTGGCCCCTAGGCCTGCACAGCTCCAGCCCTCAACAAGAGCTGCTGGTGGCCTCTGTCACTAGTCACCAGGCCACTGTGTCACTGGGATGATTGTTGCTGTGGGAGCAGGACTTACGTGGATCAGACTTGGAAAACATGTCTTTGTCCAAGAGGTTCCTGAAAGAGGGGAGAAAGGAGAAATTAGTCGGGATGGAGGAGACAGGTGAGGCCTAGGCCTGGAGACGGCCTCTGGCCCAGACTTGGACACGATGGAAAGGGAAGACAGGTCCCTCAGCACACTTGATCAACTTCACTAAATGCCAGGAACCACACAGGGTGCCACATGTCTGCCACCTAAGCACTCAGGTGGAGGAAAGACAAGAGACTAACGGGTTCCAGGCCAGCCTGGGGCAATATAGTGAATTAGAATAGCCTGGGCTATATGCAATCCTGTCTTTAAAAAAAAAAAGAAAAGAAAAAGAAAAGAAAAAGAAAAACTCAGAAGCTGAGAGGCCCTGAGGCGACTCCGGTCCAGCTTCCCTAAGATTCAAAGTGCTCCCCCCACCACACCACAGCCACAGGTTCTCCAGATGGCACCACGGTGCCCTGGACCCTGGTGTTTCTCACTAATCCTCAGTTGGCCTCAGATACCAGCCCTTTTCAAACATTTCCTTGTTGTGGAATATTTTAACTGGACAAAGTTGTGTTACATTTGTTTGTGCTGTCTTTGGTAACTGTGGAAAGGTGTGTTACATTTGCACTAATTAAATAAAACTAACCTGGGCTCAGAGAGGCGGGGTTAGCAACCAGTTGACAGGAAGCAGCAGGGAGGAGCTTAGCATGGTTTTCTTTTAGTTGGGGTGTTGTGGAAGGGAGCAGCTTCAGGGGGCAGCAGCAAAGAGAGAAAGTTAGCCAGTTGCTAGTCTGTGTCTCTGAGCTCGCAGGCTTTCACCCCGGCCTTTGAATCTTGAGTTTTATTACAACGAGAGAGATGTCATTAGAACTGCCTTTAGCGGTAACAACAGAGGCATTGTCTGGGGGTCAGCACTGGCTGGGTGTTGTCCCAGTCGAAAGGAAGAAGCTGAGTTGGGGAACCATGTCCTATATAGTGTTTCCCTCTACAGCTGCCACCAGGAAGCTACATAGCCCAATGGAAACTGTCTCCAGTGGATCAGGGATCCATCCGTTCTGTCCTAGAGGCTTGTCAAGCATTGCCTTTCCCCCAAGCCCCTGGAACTCTAGGACGCAGAGGCTGTCCTTCATGTTACCTGCTCACTTCTGAACAGTAGTCCTGATGCAGGACAGTACAGTCAAAGGCAGCAATAGCTAGGGCATACGTGGCCAGCCTCCACCATCCCTGGTGACAGCCTCCTACAGGCTGGGGGGCAGAGCCTGGACAGATTCCTCCAAGGTCTGAGTCTCATCCAAGTCTGGGGGGCTCAAGTTTAGACATTGCTAGGCGAGTGAAAGAAAGGATTACCCCTAGGTTTCAGCCTAGAAGAGAGGTGGGGAAAGGGGGAGGGAGAGAGGCGGAGGACCAACAAATGGACTTCTCCGTTTTGTAGCTGAGCCGTAGGCACACAGACTAAGAATCGGATGTAGGGGATGTAGCTCGGTAGTAGAGCGCTTGCCTAGCATGCACAAGGCCCCATGTTCAACCAACAGTACTGCACTAACAAAGAACCCACACACGGTTCCTGGCTCCGGTGATTCCCTGTCCCACCGGTGATCCCAGCACATGGCACGCTGAAGCAAGAGGACGTCCACCAACTGGAGGCAGCCCTGGGTTTAACCCAGAGCAGAACAGCAAGGGCTGTGCAGGGTGACACTCAGAGCGTCCTCACACTCCCCACCCCACTTAGCTACAGACAGACAAACTGCATTTTGTGCAGAGGTGATCTGGCTATCTCATGCCTCGGTTTCCCCGGTTATAAAAAGGGGCTCAGTATAGTCCAGGGCTGCTCAGATGGATAAAAGCATATTAACTGGGACTTACAGGTTGGTCCTCAGGCTCACAAGGTAGAGTCATAGCCACCTGCACCCTTTCTGGTCCAAGAAGCCAGACCCAACCCTGACCTGAAGAGGGAATATCTCATCATCTGAGCCTGACCCCCAGTTTTGGCTCCGCCTCCTGCCCCCATTGGCTGTGAGTACTCTTGCCTGGGTTCCCATCCTGATCCCCTCCCTGATGCCACCCATTGTCCCACTTTGTCCCTGGAGTGGGGTGCGTGGTTAAGCCATGGGCTGCTCACTCCCTGGGGCTCACTTCACTTCCCAGGGATAAAAAGGCAGGCTCTTGGGGCCCTTCCCAGAGACTGGCTTTGTAGGTCTGGAGTGGGGCGAGCTCATATTTAACTAGCTGTTGTCCTACCCACCAGCCCCCTCTGGGGTCAAAACCCTTTGTCTTAGTGCCTTGGTGTCCCATTGGACAGCAAAGACCCCAGGGCCCCTTGCTGGGCCCCTGAGAATCCCTCACAGTTGCCAGGTCCCCGCTAACCCTCACCTACCCCACTGAGAACTTCTGGCTCAGACAGAGGGAGCAGCCTGCCCAGAGGCACACAGCCAGAGTAGCCTGGAGACCAGGCCTTTAGCTCTACACAGAGCCCCAGCCACCGGGGCACTGACCAGACCAGACCAGACTAAACCAGATCTTAAGTGTTTTTTCTCTGCTTTCTACTTTGGGAAAGCTCAAAGAGGGGGGAAAAAATCCCCCAACAGTCAAAATGTATTTTTCCCCCAAAAGAGCATAAAATCCTTCAGCTGTCTGCTCAGCAGCCTGGAGCTTCGCCTCTTTTGTTCCTTAAACCGAGGCTGGAAAAGCAGAGTCAAGGCCTCTGCTTCCTGCCACCCCCAAGGACTCATTTCCAGCTCAGGAGGTTGGGAGAAACAGTACCAGGCTGTGTGGCCCTCCCAGCAGAAGGTGATGGAGGACCCTCCCTAAGGAGCTGGGCAGTGACACTTCCCAGCACAGGGGCCCCAAGGGAAATGGGCGGGGCTGAGGCAGAGCCCCAGTCTGAGGGGAACACCCTGCCCTTGCCTGAGCTGTGGGTGAGGTAACTACATCCCCTGGTTCTCTCTCATGGATGCACTGAGCTTGCTCTTGGCTGTAGCTGAGAAAGTACATTAAGAACCTGTACTTCAGCTATTCCTGGCCCAGGGTCCTCGACGGGGACCACGAACCCCTGAAACTAAGCAAACTGATGTTGGTCCGTGTGTATTGGATGCAAGTTTGTTGCTGCTGCTGTTGCCCAATTCTCAAATTAAACCGTAAGGCTGCAAAAGTTAGGAGGTGGCTAAACCTGTGAGTGTGAGGCAGGAGAATCATAAGTTCGAGGCCTGTTTGGGCTACCTAGTGAGTGCAGGGACAGTATGGCAACTTAGTTGTCTCAGAAGAACATCAATCAAAAGGGTTACAGTTCAGTGGCAGGGCACTCACTTGGCATGTGCAAGGCCCCAAGTTCAATCCCCAGCGGAGGGAGGGAGGGAGGGGAAGGGAGGGAGGAAGGGAGGGAGGGGAAGGGAGGAAGGATTCTCTGAGCTGGGAACAGTGGTACACACAGGGAATCCTAGCACTTGGAAGGCTGAGGCAAGATAGCAGCCAGTATGAGCCTGGCCTCTAGTGCTTAGGGACAGATGAGTTGACACCAGGTAGCAATGACAGACGCAGAGAGAGCCCGGGACCTGAGAGCACATGGACATCACCTTGTTTTCTCAAAATCAACTTCACATCAAACATCTAGTCAATGGAGTGGATGGGGGTGTGACCACTCACACACAGGCCAGATCCCTTGTCAGGCACTCAACCCGGGACACTGTTCACATCCCAAGAAGGGACAGATCTGGAGCTGCCCAGGAACACCCGTGTCACAAAACTTGGGCTCTCCCAAGCCCACGTGGGCTACCTGTGCCCTGTCCATCCCACTGATGCAGTAGAGAGGAGTGGCAGGACATCCATATCCTCCGGCCCTCACAGGAGGAAGGAGGACCTGAGTGTCTGACACCCACCACTGCCTCCACATCCCACTCATTCCCTGCCTGGCTGTGCCATCTCCCTGCCAAGCAACCATGCCAGCTCTAAGAGCAGTTCTCACAAGGTGCCCAGAGAGATTTCTAGGGCTGGCAGTGTTTTTCTGCTGGGAGATATTGGCGTAATTGACCCTGGCAAGATGCAGGGTCAGGGGAGAAAGCTGTGGTCTCAGAAGCTGCCAGGTTAAGTTACCCTGGAAAGTCTCCCCACATTTCAGCTTCTTATCGGTCCATGAGGGTCACCCCTTTGCTTCTCAGAATAGGTGTGAGCCACCAGCCACCAGTTTACACCAGAAACCAGAAGAGGCCCCACCCTCTCTTCCCCTGGTGCCACTCCTGTTCCACCCAGTGAGCTCGAGCCACTTCCCACCCTCCCCACGCCACCCTCTCCCCCCTCCACTTGGCCTGCCTAGCAACACATCTATTTCCTGATGTACCCACTCCTCACCAGTCTAGGGTCTGCTCAGCAACCAGAGGTGTGTTCGTAAAGGTTAATCCTAACCACCACTTAACAAGATCCATCCCCCAATGCTGTGAGAACAATAAACCAAAGCTCCTTCCTGGGGCCCCCAAGCTACGACCGGCTCCCTGCTGATCTCATCTGTGCACCCCGACTGACCGCTCATACTCTTCCAGCCACACTGACCTCCGTGTCCTACAAGCAGAACAAGACCTCTCCTGCCCCTTGAATCTCTCTTCTCCATGTTCCTCTTGGGTCTCAGTCCCTGTCACCTGCCTCACCATCTGGAGCGACTGAACTTGCCTGCTGACAAACTCATGGATGTTATCTGCCTAATAAAGATGCACATAGGATAGAATTAGTGGAGTATGCCTTTAATTCCAGCACTTGGGAGGCAGAGGCAAGTAGATCTCTGTGAGTCTGAGGTCAGCCTGGTCTATGTAGAGAGTCCCAGGACAGCCAGGGCTACATAGTAAGACTCTCTCTCAAAGGACAGAACAAAAATGTTCACAGCTGGACATGGTGGTGCACACATGTAAGCCCAGCACCTGTGAAGCTGAGGTGAGAAGATGGAGGTGGCCTTGTGAGAACAAGGTACACACTGCAGACTGTCTCACAGAACCAGTGAGGCATGGTGCCCAACGGCAGAACAATTGCTAGGGAAACTGTCAGGCCCTAGGGTCTACCGCCAGCATTGTGAGATGCGCGCGCGTGCACACACACACACGAACACGCACATGTGCACGTGTGCTCTCACACACACATGTGCACACACGCACAAACAAGCACATGTACATGTGCACACATACATGCATGCAAACACATGCACATGCATACACACACATATGCACGCACAAACACGTGCACGCACACACATGCACAAACACGCACATATACATTTCTTGTGAGTTTTATGTCTATTTTTTTTTAATGACAGTCATTTGAGCCTAAGAAATGGTTCCACAGTTAAGAGCACTTGCTGCTCTCCCAGAGGACCCAAGTTCATTTCACAGCACCGTTATCAAGTGGTTCCCCAGTTTCTGTGGCTCCAGCTCCAGGGATCCATGTGCTCACATGGGTCCTAGTGTTGACCTCTAGAGGTCTGGCTCCTCACATTCTCCAGCAAGTGGACAGGCAGGATGCGGCTGCCCCCAAAGTCATGGTGCTGTTCTACTGAGACCTGTGGGAATTGCATGGGTGGGCAGGAGGGAAACTGAGGGCAGAGGTGCCCAGCAGGGCTTGGCAAGAGTGTACAACTTGGCTTTTCTTGCCTGTCACACTAGGAGGAGGAGAAGTATTCAAGGGTCAAGATGACTTCTTGGAAAACCAATTCCTTGTCCCCAAACTGGCTGTCCCGACCTGAGAAAACGAGGAGTCAGACATCAAGAGGTCAACACTAGGCCCCTCCCCTTGTAGCCTCAAGAAGGCCAAATAGTCTGTGGCGCCATCTTGGAAGTCGTGGCTGCCCATCCAGCACCAAAATTCACACAGGTCCTGATGTAATGGAGACTCCCTTATTTCAAAAATGTCAGCAGTGAACGTGAGGTCCAACTCTGGCCACTCTCTGGGAAGGCTATGGATCTGTGCAAGACTGCGTTTTTCGGAACGAAGCACCTTCCCAGAAAGACCCTTCGCTCTGCAATGTGTTTCCTGTCTTCAGATGCAGTCCCGACGCTGAGTACAGAAGCAGAGGGTTTTGTAACAGTGAGGCTTGCCATTTGGACAGCAACCAAGT
This sequence comes from Myodes glareolus, assembly GCF_982192425.1. Classification (NCBI taxonomy): domain Eukaryota; kingdom Metazoa; phylum Chordata; class Mammalia; order Rodentia; family Cricetidae; genus Myodes; species Myodes glareolus. The sequence goes on along the minus strand of NC_142043.1, from coordinate 65,907,355 downwards.
AGAAGGGTGGTGGGGTTCTTCCTGGCAAAGTGGCTGACAAACCAGCCCTGAGACGGCTTACCTCTAGACTCACTTCATCTGAGAACACAAGTTATTTCAGGTCCAGGCTACGAGCAGTCAGGTTTCCTGTTACGCACAGACAGCCAAGGGCTTCCTACGGAGCCTGTCAGCTCCCTGAGCTTCCTCCCCCTTCCCCTCTGTTCTCAAAGGAGGGTCAAGCTCCCCCACCTCCATCAGCCCTTTAGTCTGAGCAGAAGGAATGTGAGCAGGGAGAGGCAGATAGGAACCTACCGCCCTACAGTAAGGATATGGTGGAAGGCTGGCTTCTGTTGCCTGTGTTCTGTCTCTCTGAGCAAGTGAGGCCTTTCCCATGCCTGAGGGAGGACCTGTCTTACCTACAATAGCTGCTGCTCGGGTCCCACCATGATCTCCACAGAGCCTGACCCTCCTGACATCTGAGGGCACAGGCTGTGGGTACATATTTCCAGACCCTGCTGGTGCTAACCTTGGGCGCGTGCCTCCACCTCTCTGGGCCTTGATTTCCTAGGCAGACCAAAAAGAAACACTGCAATTTACTGCAGAGGATTGTCGGGGAACTAAAAAGCCACAGTGGGGAGGCCAGAGAGATGGCTTGGCAGTTTAAACGCTTGTTCTGCAAGCATAAGGTCTGGAGCTGGGGTCTCCAGAAACCCACAGAAATGCCTGGTGGGAATGACAGCCGGCAGTAACCCCATACCCAGAAGCTGGAGACAGAGGATCCAGGTTACCTGAGAGACTGGCTCAATGAATAAGGTGGACAAGCAACCAAGGATGATTCCTGACATGGACACACAGGAAGACACACAGACAGATGACAGACAGACACACAGATACTAGGGGTGGGGGTGGAAAGAGAAAACCAAAAGCTCCAGCAGCTGGGGCAGGCAGAAGTCCTGTTCCCCACGAGAACACTGTGGAATCCCTCCCCTTGACGTGGGCTGGGTGTGGGGAAGTGGATCCTGGGTTTGGGTGGGGACAAAGGAAAGGTATTCCTTCTTATGTGTCCAGGGAGTCACATCTCGCCGTCACAGTCCTTGGGTGAGCTAGCCTTCTCCTAGCCTTGAGGAGGTCAGTTGTCTTACCGTGGAGGCAGCTTGCTGGGACCACAGCCCCCAGACGCCTGCTGAGGGTCACTCTGGTCCTCACCAGCAAGACAATGAGCCTCCATTCTGCAGCAGCCTGCAGTTAGCAAGCCTGGTCAAGGATTATACCTCGGGTGAAGTCCCAGCCCTGGGACACGGAGGTGGGAGGGGATAGAGTCAGGGGTTCAGGAAACCGCGGACATTTGTTCCACAGCAGCTGAAAGCTAAGGCTTCTAAGATGGTGTGATGTGAGGGGCCAGCTTGGATGGCAACTGCTACTATAGATGCAACAGGTATGGGTCTGTCTATCAAGGATACCAACTGCTCAGCTGGAGTAAGCGTCCAATCTGAGCCACGCTCACCCTTTCCTGGCTTTGTTGAATATCTGGGTGTGGTCAGTTGTCAAACAGATCTCCTTTTTCTAATGCTGACTTACTCTGCCATCAGGCCCTCAGGCTCACCCCCCCCCCCCCACTGCCATCTCCCCTGCTGTCAGAGTGAACTCACACCTGCCCCAGGACACAGCCCCAGAGCTGGGCTGACTCTTTGCACGGGGATGCCTATGTTAGCTTGAGCAGGCAGTAGGAATCAACCTCTGGGGCGGAAGAAACCTAGCCACCCACTAGCCCCCACCAGCTGGTGGGGGAAGGAAAGCTGTGTGAGATCCTGAGTAGACATCCAGCCTGCCCTGGTCTCAGGAGCCCTCACACGCCTCTCCAACACGACCCTGCCCAAGCACAAATGCGTCCAGTAATGGGAAAAATGCAAGCCATTCTTTCCAACCACAGAGCTGGTGGAGCTCCCAGCAGAGGACAGGGATGCTGACCTGGCAGGGCCTCTGGAGGAAGAAGGGGTCACAGGACAGGTAAGCTTTGAATGGGCCTGCAAAATGGCTAGCATTCCTAGTCAAGAACTGTCTGGGACAGACCGTCAGGAGGAAGAGCGCCAGGCTTGAGAGTGTTTAAATCACATTTTGTACTACATCTGCTGGAATCTAGTTCCGTGAGCCAACCTTCCTCCAGGGATCACTACATCAAGCGAACTCCAGGGCTCCACATCTCTGTAGATGTGTAGACCTTGGTTACTGTGTGATGTCAGCTAACTGGTGACACCAGCCACTGTTCTCAGAATGACCCATCAAATTCCTATAAACTGACAGGGATCACTATGCCTTTTACAGAGGTGGTAACTGAGGCCAGAGGGGAGAGCCAGCTCATCAGAGATCCCAGGAACAGAGCTGGGTGTGCCTCAATAGTAGTGTGCTTGTGTAATATGGATTTGATCCTCAAAAGTCTGGAGTGTGTGCATACACACACACACACACACACACACACACACACACACACACCACATCACAGGAAAAGCTGGGATTTGAACCCAGGGAGATAGAGCCAAGCTTTGCATAGACCAGGTTAGCCTGGAACTAATAGAGACATGCCTGCCTCTGCCTCCTGGATGCTGGGATTAAAGTCAAGCTCACACTTGTTGTTGTTGGGTCTTATTTGTAGGGGCAAGGTCTCTCTAGGTAGCCCTGACTGTCCTGGAACTGGCTATGTAGACCAGGCTGGTCTTGAACTCACAGAGATACTACTGCCTCTCTCTTGAGTACTGGGATCAAAGGCATGAATCATAATGCCTGGCCAAGTTCACATTCTTAACCATGTGTTAAACAACACAAGGCTGGCTCACCCTTGGGAGTGGACCACAGACTGACGCAAGATGTTCTTTACAGGGGCAGATGCCCTGATGTGTCTACCCATGGTGTCCTCTGCCTTCTGCACACAAACACTAGGTGCCAGCCAGGTCCCTGGGAAAAGTATAGGACCGTGCCCTGAATCAGGCAGTCTTGCTCTGCTGAAAAGCCCAGGTAAGGCACAGCAGAACAGGCCCCAGAGCAAGGCAGAGTTTCCAGGGTTGGATCAGGGGAGCCAGAGAACTCATCAGCCATCCTGGAACACTGTCCCCAGCTGACCATCTGGAGGAAGTAGCCAGAAAAGGTCACTGAAATGCTCAGGGTAGGGTACCCCAAAGTCTCCACTCCATAAGGTCCAGTTAGTGCTGTCCAGGCTGCAGAAGGGACTCTAACTGGTAAGCAAGGACTAAAGGGTACAATGGCCATGCGGGCTCTTCAGGTCTCTGCCCGCCCCTGATCCTGGACCATTGACTCCAGCCAAACCAGAGGTGGATCCCCAGGTTCAAGGCCACCCAACTGCTTTGCCGTCTCTCCTCTCTGCTCCAAGTGGCCCTTCTGTCCTCATCTCTCATCATCAAAACCACATCTCCCTCGTTTCCACTTCAGGAGAGCAGACGTGGAGCCTGACCGGGCCTTCGACAAAATGTGGATATATCCCTTCGGAGGATGGATACCAGGGTCAACCCAAAAGCCAACCTCTGGGAGCTCTCCCGCAGCAGGTACTTCTCATGCAGGGTGTGGACATTATCCACCCTCTGGATGCTTCTAGGAAACAGAGAGGACCAAGAATTTCTGTCTCGGGCTGATTGCCCTAGCCACTTGCTCGGTGTGGCAGAGCCCCTCTGTATCTACCACGTCATCTACCTGCAGCGTTTGTACCCACGGCGCGTCCTAAGCACAGTGTGTCCTAAACAGCGCAGTTGCCTCTGTGGACCAAGCTTCCTGGGGAGGAAGCAGATGGCAGCTGGGAAACTGAGGCTTAAAGTTTGCCCCAAGTGGCACGTCAGGGGTCCCCCACAAGATGTCTGACGGCAAGTCTCACTGCTATCACCCTTCCTCTCCATGGCGTGGAAGGCTTTCGGGGGGGGGGGGGCCCGTCACAGGGGCATCCCTGCGTCCCATGTTCACACAGAGGCTCTGCGCTCAGGGTCTGAGGGACGGAGAAGCCAGTGCTTCAGGCTGGCATCTTTAGGGACAAGAGGAGGATGTCCCTGGAAATGGGAAGCACAAAGCCTTTCCGGGTAGGGAACAGGCTGTTCGGAGGCCCTGAGGTGGGAAGGCTCCCAGAGACAACTGAAGAGCCTGAAGGCGACAGGCGTGATTGAAGGAGGGAGGCAGGGCTGTGTGCTGGAGGAGGGCAAGCTGCTGCTGCTGACAGCTGAGGAGGTGAGGCTGGTGCTAACGGGCCATCAGGAACCTCCCAGCAGAGTGTCTGCGTGGGGACGAGGTGGGGGCGGGGTGGACACACAGTAGGCCCCTTGAAGAACCTGGCTAGGGACACCGCCTCAGCAGTCCTCGCCTCAAGTCCTCAGGAAGTGCCTCCCCAGAATCCATCCTCAATCACAGCCCAGGTCAGCATCTCAGGCTCTACCTACACTTCCTCGGCGTCTCAACTCAAGTCACTCATAGCTGAGAGCGCATGAGGGTGGACAAAGCCTAATCCAACAGCGACCTGCAAGAAGCAGAAGTGAGTGATCCGGAACAAGGGTACAAAAGGTGAGCTATATCTAGACCACAGTGTCCCTCACGGACCCGTCAAAGCAGTGTGCCCACAGTCAGCCACAGGCCTCTTCGCCCTCGGGGCACCCAGCTCCTCCGAGAACTTATTCCCAACCTGTACGGTGTCACAGGGGACTCGTGGGTGGCAGCCTACAGAACACACTCCTGCCTGCGGATTCTGACATTTTCACCATCAGCCCTTCACTCCTTTGGTCTAAGATTTTCCACCGAGTTACTGGTTTTTAATGGCGCCACTCTTAAGTTCGCCAGGGCTTCCCGCACTGTGAGAGAGTCCCGGCTGATCTTTCTTGAAAGAAAAGGCTTTCAAATCCTGGGTTCTAAGAGAGTGGAGGGGGGGGAGGTTGGGGCAGAGACCAGAAGGAGGGGAGAGGGAGGTCACAGGAGGCACAGTGGGTCACGCCTGGGAGGGATGGAGTCAGTCACTCTCCTCCTTTTGGGGAAGGGTAAATCAGAGAGCGCCAGAGCAAGACCCTGAGGCAGCTCCTCCCCTTCCCATTCGGGTTCTGGGACCCCTGTTCCTGTGTCTTCCTGCTGTCCTGGAAGCAACAGCTCTGAACACAAACTTTCTGGGAACCTGACCCCCGCCTGGCTCCCATTCAGCCGTCACCACCCGCCACTGGGAAGGGGTCTCTGAAGACCAAAGATAGGCATGGGGCGCCTGAGAGACCAGGACACTGAAAAACGACTCGCTAAGCAAAGGAGGGAAGCTGTGGAGACAGAGGAATTCCGACCCGGGGCGGGGCAGAGGGGACCCGGTCGGCGGGAGGCTCACCTGCACGACACGGTGATCTCCACCTTGGTAGCCGGGATGCTGCCCGCCAAGGAGTCGAACTCGCTGAGAGACGCCATGTCCTCGGGCTGCTCCATCGCCCACTGTCCCCCCACCCCACCCCAAATTAGTCAATATTCCTGGGCGATTCACGCCTCCTCCGGAGCGGCTGGAGCCCTGGGCTGGGCGGCCAGGGGAGGAGAGGAACGCGAAGAGGGGGCGTGGGAAGTGCGAGCGGGAAGGGGGCGGAGAGCGGGGGCCGCGGAGAAACGGGGCGCGGGAGCTGCTGCGGGGAGGCGGGAGCCGCGGCGAGGGAGCCGGGGCGCAGCGGGGAGGGGGGCCCGGAGGGGGCGTGGGGACTCGGGGGGTTAGGACCGCGCCGCCTCGGGCTTGAGGCGCAGCGCCACGTCCTCTGCTAGGGCTTCGGCTCCGGGGCGCCCGGACTGCGGGAAAATCAAATGTGCCCGGAGTCGCCGCCGCCTCCCGCCAGCCTCGCGCGCTGCGTGCGGGGTCCGCGGGCGCCGGAGGGGCCGCCCGCAGGGGCCGGGGCGGGGCCGGGGCGGGGTCTGCGCGGGGCGAGTGTGGGAGCGGGGTGTGTGTGTGTGTGTGTGTGTGTGTGTGTGTGTGTGTGTGTGTGTGCGCGCGCGTGTGTGTGCGCGCGCGTGTGTGTGCACGCGCGTGGCGGGCGTGGAGACACGGCTCTGGATGTCGGGGACAGGGTGCGCGCCGCTCTGCGCCAGTCCCCCACCCCACTTGTCCAGGGTTTGCGTGCCTGGGGAGGTCCAAGGGGCACCTGTTTGGGCAGTATCCAGGCAGGGTTCGAAGAAGAGGGCTCTGCTGAGTGTGCGTGTCACCACGCAAGGGTCTAAGCCTAGAGCTGGCTTTCCATCTCCCGGTAACGAGCCTGGTGCCAGGAGGGCTGGTCTGGTTTCCCACGCAGGTAGGGTGGGTCAGTGGACACTTGCCCATCCACCTCTGGTGCCCGCCGACACTGGTCTTGGCCAGTCGCCCGAACCTTTACCCAGCCCCTCCATCTTCCTCCTCCCATCGTGACCATAGGGACTGAGCCAACCCCCAGGTCTGGAAGCTTCCTCCAGACTGAGAGAATAGCCTCAGCTCTCTGGGCTTTGCAACCAGCTCTCAGTATAGCAGGCTCAGAGCCCCGGCTTTGGGTAGAGAGGGGAGGTCAAAATATCTCCCAGGCGGTGTCATCCCAGCCAAGCCTGGAGCCTCCTGTCTGGTCAGGCCTGCCATTTGGGCTTGGGGTTGCAGCGCCAAGGGGGCTCCTGGAGGTTGTGCACATAGTTTCCTTCCCAGAAAATCCACCCGTCGCCCTCCTCATCCTCAGTGTAAGCTTTGCTGAGAAGGAGCTTTCTACTTCTTCGCCTGCCACCCCCCCCACCTCCCCCACCCCCCACCCCCGCTGTCACCATCCGTGGTGGCCTTCTGACAGCCAGGCACTCGGAACAGATCCACACGTATGCTGTTTGAAATCAGTTTTCAGTACATCAGTCAGCCAGAGTTGAAACAAACAGAACACCTTCCCTGGGTTTGCACAAGTGGTTTCTGTTTACCTATAGCTCTAGATCAGTAGGACTCGGTTCTGTCACCTGGGGTACGCAGACACTGGGATTCCCTGAGGAAACAAAACAAGAAGGAGTAGGGGGACAACAATGACTCACTTTTGGGTTGAGCCTGGGATCCACTCTGGGCAAATAACAACTCGGTCTTCACTTCTTTCTTTTCTTATTTTTATTGTTTTTCAATTTTCAATTAATTTCAAATCTAGAACGAAATCCAGCTGAACCACAAGTGAGCTGCTCATCAATATATGTCTGAAGCTATTGTTCGATACGGTAATGAGATAGAGTGAACAGCGGAGCCAGAGAAGCTCCCACCCGGCCAGCGCTCTGTGTGTGTTCTTAGGATGAGTCCAGATTCTAACGCCATATCACGGGATGGTACAAAAGATAAAGACGTGAAGGAACTTGCCAACATTTATGACTAGGGCTTTGTTTTAAAACACAATTCTAAATGATTGGGCAAAAATTAGGTTACCCTTCACCACAGGTGTGCTGTGGCAGGGGACAAGAGTGCAGCTCAACAGGTGCCCCACCCTCCCCTGGCTCCTGTTTGGGGTGGTTGCTCAGCTAGAAGCCTGTTGATGACCTTGGAAAGTGACAGCATTTGGAGCTGTGACTCCAGGGTGTCATTGCAGAAGCATGGAGTCTATATTGTCCCATCCCTACTAATTGTGGTGCTTCTGTTGGCTCTCTTTGGCAAAACAGAACAGAGTGCATCTGGTTGCTTCTTTTGTTAAGTCCTGTCCTAGGCTGGAATAAAAAGACAATAATAAATAAATGAATAAATAAATAAATAAATAAATGGCCTGGTGTGGTGTTGTGGTGGCACACACCTTTACTCCCAGCACTCCAGAATCAAAGGCAGGAGGATCTCTGTGAGTCTGAGGCCAGCCTTGTCTACAGAAAGAGTTCCAGGACAGTCAGGGATATGTAGAGAGAGATCCTGTCTCAAAAATAACAACAAGGGGCAAAAAGACATGGTATCTGTTCCTGAAAGTCCCAGGGTAGTGAGGCTTCAGGCCATGCAGACAGAACTGGGCAGCATTTAGGAGTGCTGCAGAAACTGGCGTAAAGGGCTAGGGAGCAGGGGACAAGCAGAAAGAGAGCCTTCAGGGGCGGTGACAACGCCATGACAGTGAGAGTGGGCTCAGGCATGGGTGCTAGAATCTTCCCTGACACAGACTGGACAGAAGTGTTTGAGCTGTCAGGGGAAGCAGGGCGGCTGGGAGGGTCACTGAACCAGCATAAACACTGGGTCCCAGCACTCTGCTCAGACCCCGTCTGCCCAAGCAGGGGAATGCCAGCTGTCAGCTCCATGGCTGCACCGCTCCAGAGGGACACACCTTCTGAGGCTTCTAGCCTGATCCACAGAGTACCAGCGACTGTCCCAGAGCCAGGAAGGTCTCGGGCTGAGCTGCAGACTTCAGCGGGTTGATATGAGCACAAGTGCCATGGGCTTAACTTCTGCAGCAGAGGGAGGCTGAGCTGCATTCTTCAAGGAGACCTGTAGAGCCCAGGTCAGAGATCTGTGCCTGGCAATCATGGTGTGCATGTGCGTGTGTGTTTGTGTGTGTGTGTCTGGAATAGAGGATAAAGGTTGGTGGAGGTAGCTGCGTCCACAATGCTAGGCTCTGGTTGCCACCAGCCTGTCCTAAAGGGAGCGCCAATGGTAAGGTGCTCTGAAAGGCACCTCTCTGCCCCATGGTCAACCAACCAGTGAGGTCCAGAACCTGCTGGTGAGTCTCAGGAGCATGGCTTCTGGCCTGTGCTCAAATGAACCATTCACTCCTACACCGAGCAAACCCCTTGGGCATTGCCCTTGGATGAATTTGTTCTCTAGAAGGTGAAACAGTACTGTGGTCACCGGGCCACCTGTGACATCCAGACAAGCCCTCTGGGGACCTAACACATGCCCTAGACTGGCTCTGTGGTCCTGAGACTCGGACTAGAAGCAACCTTGACCCTGGCCCACCCGCCATGTAAGCCCCGCCACCCCTCTGATTAAGAACTACAAGCACGGAATGGGCCGTGCCAGGAAGATGTCGGATAATCAGCATCAGCACTTTGCCTTCGCCATCCAAGACTGCGGACGGCCTTCCTCTGACCTGATTCGTGGTGTTAATGATGGCAGAGCAATTTTGAGAGGCAACTCGCCGCATCGATAAGGAGGAGAAAGCACTGAGGGCCGAGCTCCTTGCAGAAGAGGCAGCTGCTGCCTCCGCCCTCCTCTCCCCTCCCCTCCCCTCCAGAGGCACTTTGAGTAAGTGCTGCCCTGGGATCTGCCCTGGAGTGTGCAAGGGGACAGAGGATGGTAGTGGGGGCGCTCGCAGTACACCTGAGAACACTGTCTGCTGGGTGAACACAGCCTTGGGCTTGGCAGGTGTGAGCTGCACTTAAGCCCCCACTTACCTGCTTACTTGGAAGTCTTAAGCAGCAGACAGCTTTGTACCACTGTGCCTGGCAGCCTCAGGTGGATAAGGAGAGCCTCAGGGCGGGGGGGGGGGCTTGAAACCACCATAGCAATCCAAGTTCTGGGACCTTCACAAGCAGGGGGTGCACTCAACCCACATGTCACATGTCACCCTTCTGCTCAAGACCCTCCCTGGCTGTCTTCCCATGACCTCTCCAGTTGCATCTCCTCTGTCACCTCAGTGACCACAGCCAGTCACACTGGCCTCCTTCCTGGGCCTTGGCACCTGATATCTTCTTTCCCTTGCCTGGAAAGACGTTCCCAGTCTGCTTTAATACCTCAGCCCTTCACAGAGACCTCCGGGAACACTCCCTGACACAGGAAGTCACTTGTCACTCACCCCTGCCTACCTCTATCTTTCTTCCTCTTTTCCAGTAGGAAAAGTTTCCCGCAAACTGTTGGTTCCCAGCACCCGAGGCCAATGCAGTCACAAATAGACCACACGTGGCAAGTGCTTGGTTCATCCGATGAATGACTGAGATTCCCACTCTTGCCCTTGGAAGTGCTGAGTCCTTCATCAGGGCCCCCAGAATCCAGGCACCGGTGCCGTCAGAGGACTGTCCATCACATGCATCATTAAATACTGATTCTGCATATGTCATGAACGCAGCTAAGGGACTGTGTGTCAACAATCTGGCTGACACTGTTGGGGTCTGGGGCCCGAGCCTCACAGAAAGGAAGGGATTTGGATGTCTCCATCTTATTTACTGAGAACCTGCCACGAATACACAGCGAGAATCTCACATCTGCCTCCCACTCAATCCTCACAAGTGGAGCCACTGTCGTCCCACTTAATAAATCTCTGCTCCTGCTCCACTTGCTGCACCCGACCGTCTCCAGGGTGCAGGGCTGGGGGGCTGCACCCGACCGTCTCCAGGGTGCAGGGCTGGGGGCCTGCACCCGACCGTCTCCAGGGTGCAGGGCTGGGGGGCTGCACCCGACCGTCTCCAGGGTGCAGGGCTGGGGGGCTGCACCCGACCGTCTCCAGGGTGGAGGGCTGGGGGGCTGCACCCGACCGTCTCCAGGGTGGAGGGCTGGGGGGCTGCACCCGACCGTCTCCAGGGTGGAGGGCTGGGGGGCTGCATCAGACCGTCTCCAGGGTGGAGGGCTGGGGGGCTGCACCAGACCATCTCCAGGGTGCAGGGCTGGGGGGCTGCACCCAACTGTCTCCAGGGTGGAGGGCTGAGGGGGGTCACAACATGTAGAAGTTCCATGCAGGGCAGGGCAGGGCAGACCCCCATCTCTAGAGTTTCCCTCCTGAGGAAGCTGCAGACAAAGGGGGGGGGGCATTGGCTGCATTTCTACAAGTTAGGAACCTGTCCCACTTCATCGACTTTATTCTCCCAAGCTCACAGAGCTAAGAGGCAAGGGTGGGATGCAAGCCTAGGGTCTGGTAGGTCCAAACCCTGACGCTGTGCAGACGTTCCTGATCCTCAGAGGAATATCCATCTCTGGGTCTCACTATATCCCAGCATAGACAGCACAGCCTGTCACCGCCCTGATTGTCCTCCCTCACAAACTTAATCCGGTATTGGCTTGGTGCGATTGTCATGACATCACCAACCTCGGTACTGCGAAGGGCTTAAAAACGGCTCTGCTGATCTGGAAACTGAGGCCCATGGGGAATAAGAAATCTCTTCAGGGTCATTTGCCCATGAGTAATTAGCAATAAAAGCTAATAAAAGCTCAGATTCAAATTAGAGTGTTTTGTTTTTGTTTTTTGTTATTATTGTTCCTTTAGGAGACAGGAGCTCGTATAGCCCAGGCTAGCCTCAAACTCCCTATGCTCCTGGTCCCACCTCTGGAGTTTTATGTGGTGCTGAGGGCTGAGCTCGGGTTTTATTTGTCTCAGGAAGCCCTCTCACAACTGAGCTATATTCCCAGTCTAGGTCCAAGCTGACCTCCAGCTGACTGTGTAGCCTTAGCTGGCCTTGAACTCCTGCTATCCTCCTGCCTCAACCTCATAGGTGCTGGGATTTTAGGCCTGAATCATCTTACCTCAGCTCCTTCTAGGAAGGATGGTTGCTGTAACTTTCATCTTAACACACAAACATTTGACCCCACAAGGAGCTCCATGTCCTCGCCCCTGCCAACAGGCTCCACACCAGCTAACTTGGAGGCCCTGGCCTTTCCACGTTTCTGAGTCCCCCTCTTCTGGATTAGCCTGGACTCCAGGATCTGACCAGTGCTGCTCTCAGTAGACGCTTCTTTCCTCTCCAGCTTTGTGTGAACACACACGCACACACATACAGACACACACACACACACACACACCTTACCATGATTCCATTGCCTGGCCTTACCTGACCTCAGCCCTCCCTCTTTTGTTGCTGGGTCTAAATTTTCATCCTTCTCCTCCCTCCCAACTCCCCTTGCAGCGCCAGTGATGGAAACGGGGGGCCTTGCCCATGCCTGCAAACACTCTGCCACTGAGCTATGCCCCCAGCTCCTAATTCCGTTTGAAAACAGTTCCCTCCCTGGCGCGACAGACTGGCTTGCTTTTGGGGCTTGCAGGACTCCCTGCTCCATGGAAGACCATCTCCCCTGGTTTGAGCGTCTTAGGAAGTGGAAGACTGACTGACTCCTCGCATCTGCTCTCTCGAGCTCAAAAGCAAACTTAGCCCCTCCCTGTACCGTCAGCCTCCCACCAGCGAGCATGATGTCTCCCTGACTGGCACACTCAAGCCAGCCGAGGAGGAGCAGGGAGACACAGCCCCTTGGCCAATTCCATCCCTGGAACTCTGACATCCCCCCTACCTGGCTCCAGAGGCCCTGGTACTGCCTCCCTCGGGCACCTAAAAATGGCACAGGGGTAGGGGGGAGCTGTCGCTGTCCCACAGCCCTGATGTTCCGTCAACCCTGCGCCCTAGCCTCTGTCCTAGCTGTACCTGCACTAGGGCAGCCTGTGAAGCCACCAAGGATGAAGCATCCTTTTCCTCCCTTCAGCTCTAAATTGATTTTCATGCCAAGTCACTCATATTTGCTTGCCTGGCTGCAAAGGTAACTGAAATGTGCACAAAATGCCACGAGCCCGGCTTTGTGTGCGAGCCGACGTCCCTGCGGCCCTGCCCTGGTGTGCCTACTGGAGTCTGCAACTGCCTGCGTGATTTCCCTGGGTTTATTAGCTCTGCCTCCCACCCCCACCAGTTCACCAGGCATACTCGGTGTGGCCTGTCTCTGATCGGGAGCAGTTGCTCCAATTGAGGGTAATGTCTGTGCTCGGGTCTCCGGTAACTCATTCCATCAGTGCCTGCCTGTGTGTGCTCAGGTGGCAGGCTCAGGAGCTGCCGACTGCCCAGGGCAGGCTTCTCACCACCACCCTCCTGCCTCAGATCGCCGACAGTAGGGTCCGAGGTATACTTCTCGGCTCTAGGATCCATGCACAGCACATGCAGGCACACACTCATTCACTAATAAAATGCTCAGTGTGCCCGTACCCGCATCTCCTCCGGTGTCCGTAAGGAGAGTCCAGTTAAGACGGCCTGCTGGGAGCTCCCAAGAGAAGCAGGGACCATAAAAGCACGGTGAGATAGCTCTGGGCAAAGGCACTTGCCACCAAGTCTGATGACCTGAGTTCAGTCCCCCAGAACCCATAGCTGTCCTCAGATATCCACACCCGCATACGCACATGATAAATCAATAAACAAGCAAAGAAATAAACAATGTAAGATCCCAGGTACTTAGGTCAGTGGGCTTCGCATGAGTGTGGGCCGCTCACTTTGCAGACAGTCCGAGGCTAGGGAGGGAACTTCCCACAGCCAAGGGCTGCCCAATTCTAGCTCCAAAAACTGTTAATTTTCTGAGCTGCAGGGAGGAGGGGCAAAGGATATGTAAATTTCCACTGTGACAGGGACAAAGCAGACCATCGAAGAGGGGACTCGTCACTCTGCCACCCTGCGTGGGGGATCCACTGGGACCAGGAGTGAACAGCCAAGTCCCTCCTCAAGCCTACGTCCCCAAAGAGGGACACAGAAGCACAGTCTTCAGGATGAGTGTGGCCGAAGACAACTGGGAACTCTGGATTCTTTCCTTTGATGGCTTTTCTTGTATGCCAACCCTGGAATAGTCTCTTGCAATCAATTAATGAGAAAGCAGAGGTTCCTGGCCCCTCTCCCACGCTGCCTCTGCCCGTACTAAATACACAGGGCCCAAGTCTTAATGGAGCCTGGCCAGATCCTCATAGAGAGGAGACTGATTTCCGCAAGCTGGGCGGAGTGGCCCAATAAACACACCAGTCAGGAGTACGTGTGTGCCCTGGGCCCCAGTAGGCCTGCTTTTGGGAAGGGGCCTGAGATGGCGGAGCAGGCAGGGCGACGCCCCTGCGAGGCCGGCTCTTTCCCGGCCCTCATCTGCTCCCTCTATATGCTAACCGCACAGCTAGGAATCCCCACATCTGCTCCTAGCTGCTAGCTTTGGCTCCCTCATTCCATTCCTTCACTCACTCTACCGGGCTTTGCGATCCTTGGCTTTGGTCCTCAGTTTGCTCTTCCAGAAATGGGTATAACGAGGGCAACCTCTGAGGTTGGGTGTTAAAGACAGAAATACACAAGTTGAGCTGTCTTCTCAAGTGAAATAATTTTCTGGCTGGTGTCAGTGAGGGGCTCCATATTACCATGGAAAGAATGACTTTGCCACACAGGGGAGGCCTAAACAGCCAGGAGGAGCTGGAATTTTAGGATCAGGTATATATATACACAGTCAAGCCCAGCCCAGGCCTCCTGTAACCTGGGCATGGGAGCTTCTGCCTAGACCAACCGACGGAGCTAGACCTCTGCAGCACTCTTAGGCTTACTCTGCTGGGCTCACATCTTGATTCTAGTCTGTCACAATCTGAGCAATCTTTGGTTTTCCACATCCCAAGAGCAGCTGGCTTGGCTTCGTAAAACCATGATAGGTGTTGGTAAGCTTTTTGATGCTGCTGCTAGGCTAAACCATATTCATAGCGGCCTCTAGTGGCAGACTCCCAAAATAGCAAGCTAAATGCAAACTTGGCAGCTGGAGGAAATCTTCTCAAATTGACCTACATTCAGACTTGAAGCTCAAAAGGCCTAGATCAAATGTTAGCCTATGAACGAGGAGACCAAATTCCGAAAGGCATGTGGTTCCCCAAGGTGACACAAAGATTTCGCACTCCCGGATCCACACACTTAGAGACAGGGTCTTTAATACAATGATTGTGATTTTAATGTGAGTGTGCTTACTGTGTACACAGTGTGAGCAGGAGGGTGTGGAGGCCAGCAGAGGGTGGTGGATGCCCAGGGATGGGAGCTACAGGCAGCTGCGAATTGCCATATGGGTGTTGAGAGCAGAATCCAGGTCCTCTGCTGCAGAAGCAAGCACTCTTAACCCCTGAGCCTCCCCTCCCACCCAGAACAGGAGTCTAATTATTCCCCCTGGAGACAGGCATCTCACTCACTACGTAGGCCAGGCTAGTCTCAGACCTGCCACTAGGGATTCTGAATCACTAGTTTGGAAAAACAAGCAGGAACCTAATTTCTCCACAAGACCAAAGCAGCCTTACGTCCCTGTCCCTGGCTTTCCCTCTCCCGCTGCACTTTGTCCAGGGTCGCTGGGATGTCCTCTGTCCTGGCACTTACCTAACTCAGACATCCATTCTATGGAATGTGGCTCTGAGGGCAGAAAATGCTTCTTGGCAGGAAGCGCCCAGCCTGAACAGATGTGCTGGCCACGCTTCCTCCTCCACAGCCGCAGCGTGGTGCCAGAGGGGCCACGGAGAGACTCAGATTGGCTCGAGGATCTGGGGGTAGGAGCCATTTGCCATTTGTGGGAAAAGCTATTTTGACATATTCTGGAGCCACAATCCAAAAATAAACGAAGCTGAGGACTTCCAGAGGGCTGAGTGGAAAAGGCTTTGCTGTCGCGCCAGTCAAAGCCCAGGGCTGTGACTCTGGGTGTAGCTATTTTTGACAGCAAGCCTCCATCTTTTCCTGATGGAGAACATTTGATTCACTCAGCAATAACCTCAAAGCGTCACACAGGTGCTGGGTAGGCAGCATGGAATAGGAAGAAGACCGGGCCTTGCTCTGAGGTCGGAGCAGGGAGGAGAGAGCTGTGAGTGCAGGCTCCTGGCAGACCGGCAGAGAAGCTGGGGGCGGGAGAGGTGGGGTGCAGTGGAATGAGCAGATGCACACGCACACTCAACGCACATAGCCTGAGGTGTGTGGTGGCTTTAGTGTCTATTACCAAAAGCTGGCTTTAACCAGTGTTCCCAGTACAGATCCTGCTCTGCACACCTGTTCTGCGTGAGCAGAAGTGTGATTCCGTTGTTGAGGAGCCACAAGTTCAAGGCTGGCCTCTGTCCCTATTTTTGGAAAGGAGGATGGAGGATCAAGGTCATTCCCAGCTACACGGAGTGATACTTGTGAACCTGTCACAGTCAACAAGGTCCATAAGTAAAGACGTGTTTCCAGGTCCCCTCACAGCTGTACTAGGACCCCAGGGCTTCCTCCCTTCACTGCCACTTGGCCCACTGTGCCACCTCAGTCACTGTGTCAGGAAGCAAAGCCACACAGTATTATGCCTCAGGGCAGACTGTGGCCCTAAGCACACCCACCCTGTGCTAGCTAATCAACTCGACACACCAGGGGAAGAGGAAACTTAACTGAGGAACCGCCTTCACCCGGCCTGTGGGGCATTTTCCTGATTGTTGATTGATAGGGGAGGGCACAGCCCCCTATGGGCAGCGCCATCCCTGGGCAGGCGGGCCTGAGCTATTTAATAAAGGAAGCTGAGCCCGGTAGTCGTGGTGGTGCACGCCTTTAATCCCAGCACTCAGGAGGCAGAGGCAGGAGGATCTCTGTTGAGTTTGAGGCTAGCCTGATCTACAGAGCTAGTTCCAGAACAGCCAGGACTGTTACACAGAGAAACAACTCAAAAAAACAAAAAAAGGGGGGGGGGGTTAGGATGGCTGAGAAAGCCAGTAAGCAGTGTCTCTCCCTCCGTGGCCACCACTTGAGTCTCCTGGTCCTGTCTTCCCTGGATGATGGGCTGTGACCTGGGACTAGATGAAATAACTCCTTCCCTCCCTGAGGCTGCTTCTGGCCAGTACTCGTCACAGCAGTAGAACCGGGTCACCTTTAGCTCACCCCTCCCTCAGAACACTAGGTGACATCCCTTGAGGCTTTCTTTGGTTCTGCCTCTTTCCAGTAGAAGCTGCTCCTGCATGGGGGAAGCCGATGGAGACACACAAACCTGGCAGTGTGAATCCTGAAGACAGGAACGCTACAGCACTCCTCAGCACCACCAAGATTAAAATGGCCAAGAGCATGACTTTAGTCCTAGAACAAGGGGCTAGAATTCTCCAAGTTCAAGGTCAGCCTGGTCTATATAGTAAGTTAAGGCCAGCTACATGGTGACACTCTGTCTCAAAAAAGGGAGGGGGTTGACAATCTAGAAGAATACCGAGACCACAGCACTGATTTCAGCCACCAATGGTACTTTATTCTGGAAACGTCTATGTATTACAAAGTATTAACATCCTTCCTGTCACCCCCATGGCCCCTGCAAATCCAGAAAGACAAAAGACAAAGATGTCATGTATAAACACCTCTTACCTACTTTCTCTAAAGCCCTAAAAATGTCACTGTGTGTAAGCAAGGTTCTTGAAGGACTGGCCTTGTGTTCAGTGACTGCCAGTCCTTCCCAGGGGGCAAATGGCCAACGCTTCTGCTTCCATCTCAAAGATCCGTTTCTCCATCATTATACATTATCATTCCCCACTTGACATCTTCTTAGCAATTTAATTGTTGGGTGCGTTTTTCATTTGGCAAAAATTCAAACTGGCTTTGCGTGGGATGTTTAGTGTCAGAAGCGGCAGTGTTGACGCTCAGGCTCCGAGGGAGAAGAGAGAGCTGTGCATATTCCTGGAAGAGCACACGCCGGAGGCTGGAAGGGGCTGTACAGTCAGCGCCACAACACCGCCTGCTTTCCAAGTCTGTGACTGCTGACCAGAATACAAACGCCCCAAAGACGAGCCCTCTGCTTCACTTGTCCAGAGGGTGTCAGAGTCGATATGCATGACCCCAACACATGGCACTCTATGTCATCCAGAAGATGGCTCACTAGGAGCATCTTAGAAGACCAGGGTGTGCCCGAGACAGCATCTCCTCTACCCAGAAGGGTACGCCTTAAGGATCTTCACGTCATCCACAGGACGGTCCTGGGAGTTTGTTTCCACCATGCCTACTCGATTCACCATTCCTATACCCTGGCACACTCGGCCAAAAATGGTATGTTTGCCATCCAGCCACTGAGTGGGGGCGAGGGTCACGAAGAACTGGCTGCCATTGGTGTCTGGCCCTGCATTGGCCATCGCAAGAATCCCAGCCCCTGGGGGAGATGAGGAGAGAGAAGAATGTGAACAAGGACCCTCAGTCCACAGGGTGGCAACACTGTCAGCAGATACAGAGGACTGCAGGCCCATCTCCATCACCAATTCGGGACCCACAGCCTCTTCCTGGAACAGGGCGGACACTTCCTGCACCACCCAATGCCTCTGCCTCCGTCTCCAGCTCCACCTGTGCTGCTCCTCACTAACCCTGGCCATGTCACTCGTTCCTCCCAAGAGCTCAGCAAGGCTTGAAGACTTCAGCTGGCCTTACTTTAGCATATTTAACAGTGGCAGAGTCCAGAACACAGGCCAGGGGTCAGAACTGCCAAGAACTCTCAAGAGGCGCTGTTTTCTTTCATCTGCCAGGGCATTCTGTGGCGCCATGGCTGGGCAGCTGTCTGGCACCATGCCATGGTGTCAGACACACACCTTGAACCACAGCCAAAAAAAGCAAGCTTCTAATATGCATTTCCTCTCCTGCCCATCCAGCCAGATTACATACTTACCAGTGAACTTCAGGTCTGGATGAAGTTCATCTTCAAACTGTTTCCCATAGATGGATGCGCCACCGCGGCCTGTCCAATCAGAAGACAAGTAGTGAGTCGGCCAGTCCCACAGTCTACCGCACAAAAAAAGCCAGAGGTCAAAGGACTTTTCAGAGTACAGAGAGGAATGTTATGGACAGCGAGCACCCCAGCCCAGCCTCTAGTAGACACATTATAGTGGTCCAGTCACTGGCTTCATTCAGGTAAGACAGTAACATATGCTCGTTAAATTGATGTTCATGTCAGCATGCAGGAAGCACAGAAGAGCATCCAAAGGGGCAGTGGCACCAGTGTAGCCAACTACTCACGCCCCAACAGGGAGCATGTTGCTGAGTACTCCAGCAAGAGTGCCCAGGCCCTGAGCCCAGTGCCCACTGCAGACACTGTTAACCAACACACCTTCCCTGCTGGGCTTAGCTTCTGCCCACAAATCCTACCAACCCACCACTCCGGGCACCTGCTGTAGAAGGAGATGGAAAGGGACAGCTATTGGCTCAGGGAGGGACGGGGATGGCAGTGCTGTGCCGAGTGGAACAGCATCACCCAGGAGGAGTGCACAGAGAGGACAGGTGGTGGGGTAAAGGAAAACAAAGATGACCAGCTAACGTCACCATCACCAAGTCCAGGACATCAGCGCTGGTGCTCGGCACCTAAGCTCGGGCAGGGTCCTCTCTCAGAGCAAAAGGGCACAACTGAAGGTGGACATGGAAGCCTGCACCTGGAATTCCTGCAGACAGAGGCAGGAGGTTGGTGAGCTTAAGACTAACCTGGCTACAGTGCCTCAAAGAAAAGAAAGGAAATACGGTGTTCACATAGGAACACTAACAGGAGGCCGGCTTTCACCAATGTTAACTGACTACACGCCAGCCACGGCCTGGCTCAGCACTGCTTTGTCCATGCTGAGCAGGCACAACCATGCAGCAGCGTAGAGAGAGCTCTGGCTCTGAGTCACCTCAGCAGGTACCAGGCAGAAAGCAGGGTCCGCCCTCCCCAGACAGACTGCTACAGAGGAGCATGCCACGGCAGCTGACACAACGGTACCATGGGTCTGCTTGCTGGATTTTAGTTTGTTCAGTTGTGAGACAGGGTCTCACAGTGTAGCCCTGGCTGGTCTGGAACTGCTCTGTAGCCCAGGCTGGCCTCAAAACTCACAGAGATCCACCTGCCCCTGCCTCCCAAGTGCTGGGATCAGAACTGACTGCCAGTTTTGTTTGTTTTTTAAGTCTCTTGCTTTCCTCCTCTAGGCTGTCAGAAGCCTTGTATGTAAGAAAACCATGTTCTCATGCCAAGAGGAATGGGTAAAACCCAACAGGTCAGGAGAATCCTCCCACCTAGGCCAGATTAGCTCCACTTCTGGAAAATGAGGGATCGAAACCACTATGCACAGTCTCATCCAGCAAGTGGTGGCCACACTCCCACCAGCACTTTAGCCCCTGAATGCTCCCTCCCTCACTTCCTCTGCACCTGCCAAGTGGAGCCCTGTACTCCAAAGCCCAGGCCTTAGCTAGGGTTTCTACCGCTGCGATGAAACACCATGACTAAAAGCAACGCAGGACAGAGCTTATTTTGTTTACACTTCCATGGCACAGCTCCTCACTGAAGGCAGTCAGAGCAGGAACTCAAACAGGGAAGAAGCCTAAAGGCAGGAGCCGATACATAGGCCATGGAAGATGGCTGCACACTGGCTTGCTCGGGCTGCTTTCTTATAAGCCCACCAGCTCGGGGATGGCATCACCCACAATGGGCTGGGCCTTACTGCACCAATCTCTAGTTAAGAAAATGCCTTACAGGCTTACCCACAGCCTGATCTTATAAAGGCATTTTCTCAATGGGAGTTCCTCCCTCTCCAAAGCCTCTGGCTTGTGCCAAGTTGACATACAACTAGCCAGCACAAGAACCAGAAAGCCACCGCAAACACTAAGATAAAGGCCAGTCAAGAGTCAGCGACACGGCAAAGACTTTAAATAACCAAGGAGTCCTGAGGGCAGCCCTCAGAGGCCCTTTCAGTCACCAGGCATCTTGGGAATGACTAGCTGGGTTTCCAGAACACCATTACTCAGAGCTTGCTCTCCTTTCATAGCCCAGTTCAACTCAGAGGGTTTGCAGGACACCCTGGAGCAGACGCGCCTGTGGGCATGAGGAATAGGGGAGTGGCAGCCAGGCAGGGAAGGTGGGGTGTCCTCAGCAGGCGAATCCCTGCCTGTGCAGATGCTCATCAGCCGAGCCAGGGCCCTGCACAGGCTCCACAGGCCGGGGTCGGTCTAGAACAGACAGCCACTGATGAGCGATGCACTTCTGGCCTCTGTGAAACACGTATCCAACATATAGATGTTAAACACACGAAAGACAAAAATAACACGACAAACTTCGAGGGGTTCACCTGACCCCCTTCACCAGCCCCGCATCCCCAGTCCTCTCCCAAGCGCCAGCAGCTCCTTGGAGAACACCATGACCTCACCAGCAAGCTCTGCTCTACCAGGGGCTTGTCAAGGAAGGTCATTTCTTTAGCCACTGCAGACGGATATATTCCTAAACCAAGCCTGCACGTATAGACAGACATGCAGAGGAAACACCCATACTCAAAATCAAATAAATCTAAATGAAGGGTGTGTGTGCCCAGTGCACCATCTCGAGTGCTCGCTGGCCTCGCCTCAAGGCCCCACCTCACTGTCCGATATTTCAGTCTAAGACACTTGGGTTTGGGGGAGAGCAGCTGTGAATCCCTGTCTTGCACATGCCGGGCACGTGTTCTAAACCGGGCTATGCTGTGGCCCCTCATGCTGCTTCCATGTTTCTCTAAAGTTGTCCTAACTTCAGGCTCACAGTGGCTTCTGCCCTCCATGTCTGGCCACTCTGCCAGTTAAAGCTTGCAAATGTCTTCTGGATGACATTTTTATTACACTTATTTGTTATGTGTTTGTGAGTGTGTGCACATGCCCACCATGGGGCCCATGTGGATATCAGAGAAATATGTTTTCCCTTCTACCACGCAGGTCCCAGGGATCAAACTCAGATCACCAGGCTTGGTGGCAAGCGCCTTCACCTATGGAGCCACCTTGCCACGTCTCACTTGTGTAAGGGATTCTGTGAGGCATGGAGATGTTCACAGGTGATCTGAGCTGGGCAGTGGTGGTGTACACCTATGATCCCAGCACTGCAGGCAGAGGAGGATGGAGCTCTGTGAATGAGACCAGCTCTCATTCTACATGTCTGGTCTACAGAGTGAGTTCCCAGACAACCAGGGCTATATACATAGAAACCCTGTCTTTTTTAAAAAAGAAAAGAAAAGAAAAGAAAAGAAAGACCAAAATAAAATAAAGTTACCAGCTCTCGGCCTTAGCACCATCTTCCTTGAGACCCCTGTATCCTGGGAGTGAAGTGGAGGAGGATGCACAGGCTTAAGCACAAGAGAATGAAGACAAGATAGGGGCCCAAGTAAATGAGCTCGTGCTCCCATAGAGGCTGAAGGAGCAGAAATGAGGGACGCTGCCGGGCAGTGGTGGCACACGCCTTTAATCCCAGCACTCAGGAGTCAAAGGTAGCCAAACTTCTGTGAGTTCAAAGCCAGCATGGTCCTACAGAGTGAGTTCTAGGTCAGCTAGGGCTACACAGAGAAACCCTGTCTTGAAAAACCAAACCAAAACAGGATGGATGGATGGAAGGAAGGAAGGAAGGAAGGAAGGAAGGAAGGAAGGAAGGAAGGAAGGAAGGAAGGAAAGAAAGAAGGAGTTAGGGAGACCGAAAGCCAGGACACTGGTACAAGCTCCCGACACCGCCTGGGAGACTGACTGCCCCTCACCCCCCACAGCTCTGCTGGCCGTCAGCCCTCAACCTAGGCCATTCTGGAGCAGTTGTGTCCCCTACTCATGGCCAACTGTAACTCATGTACAACAAACCATCTTTCTTGCTGTCTCAGCTGGAGAACAAACAAATAAATAAATAATGCTGTCTCCGAGACTCTCCAGCCTCCCCCACCCCCAAAAACCCTGGAGAGGAAGAGACTGACATCTACGGCACCACACCAGAAGCGTGGGCTGACACAGCGGTTACTATGCTGGTGCTACTTGTCCCCGTCCCGCCCATGGCAGGCAGCAGCCCGTACGGAGGACCACATGGGCAAGCGACACCTAGTCAGCTGATCATTAAAGCTGCTCCTCTGGTGACAAAACCTCTGAGGGACACTTCAGGTCACTGTCCCCTGGGCTTTCCCAGCGCTTTCACCCCAGCTTCCCTGGCCTCAGAGACAAGCACAGGGCAGCTCCTTTGCAACCAGCTGATGCCCATGGCCCAGTTCTGTCTTACGACATAAACAAGCCTGTAGGTCCTACTTCCAAGGAGCCAGCACTTTCCGTACAAACACAGATGAGCCCTCTCCTGTGCACAACCTTGTCTCGTCCTTCTTCAAAGGCAGCTGCAGCCCTCTTGCAACCGTAGGACACAAGTCCAAGACCAAAGGCCAAAAGTTAAGGGCGGCCCATAGGAAGACACAGCAAGCTCAGCCCTGACACTGCTGGGATGTGGGGCAGTGAGAACTGCTCTCTTTAGGACATTTTATAATATGGAGAAACAACGTGGACATAACAGCTACCACGTTGGTTACTTAGAGCCAAACTGAGCACCACCTGATGCTACACCCACTGAGTAAGAGGAGGGCAGACGCCCTCTCAAAAGTCACACAGGTGCACAGGAGCAAGCATGGCAGGTACCAGGGTTGCTGAGCCCACTAACCAAGGGAAGCAGCAACAGGCACCAGATGGGCAGTCAGCCTGGCCCATCCCTTCCCCACCATTCCTGGCTCTCCTTGCTGTCCTTGTTAGCTAGTTCTTACTCCTCCCTGTCACTTCTCCCTCACTGTGGCCAGATCATCCACTACCATGTACCCAAGGCCACACCTGTGAGGAAGCCCACACCTACAACCTTCCCACCTCAGCTTTCCCTTCCTGTCAGCACAGCATTAATGCTTCCTATTTTAAAACCAGAGCAAAACCCCAGCCCCACAGTCCGCATCCTGGGTCCCCATCACAGGGACATCTGGTTTACCTCCACTCTGATCTGGGGCCTGAGAGCTAGGGAGCACTACCCTCCGTTCATCCTGAGGACTCCCCTCACAAACTCATCTCCATTGAGCCCTCAGTCCCCTGCCCCCATCCCAGGTCCCCAGCAGCCTCTCACAGCTTGTATCCCGGTATCCCCCTCCCGGCAGTTCCTTCTCCACTGGCACCTTCTTCCTCAGGGGTCAGGCTGATGGCGTCCTGAGAACACACCTCTTCCCCTCTGGTTCTCTCCCCCAGGTAATCTCTGAACACCTAACTGCCTGGGTATCTGCTTCCCAGGGATCAAACTAACACAGTTGCTGTTATCCTGGCCCAAACTACAACTATCTCCGCTCGGCCGACCAGGCCCTGCCACCCTCTTAAACAGGGAGCCTCTTCATGTAGGAGCTGGAAGACCCTGCTCGGCCCTGCTTGACATCCTCCGTGAGCATTCCACCACACTTCAGCACTCAAGACAAGATCCACAATCCACACCACCACCTCAGAGGACACTCCGTGGTCACTGTTCCCCTCCCTTCCTTGTTGTAGCTTGCAGCCTGCTCTAAGGCCCGAGTGCTGGTCCTCTGCAGTGCTCCTGCCCCAACTCTAGCACTCAGAGCTCCTCTCGACCTTCAAAGAGGCCTGCCCGATGTGCACCATCAAGACAGAACCGCTCCATCCTCTAGCCCAGCAGTTCTCAACAGGAGTTGGCTGTGGCCCTTCGGACACTGGGTAACGTCAGGAACATTTTTGGTTGTCAGAACTGAAAGGTCCACTATCTAGTGGGTGGATGCCAGGCTAGGCCGGCTGCTAAACATCCTTCAGTGCCAGCCCAGTCCGTATCAGAACTGTCGCCTCAACCGATAACGCCAAGGGGAAGACCTCTGCTCTCTCCCCGACAGCCACTATTTCCAAGTCACTTGTCATACCCGACATCTCATCGGAATGGATCACCTTTCACCTTCTCATTCGGGCTTTCTCCCTGCTGGACTGCAGCCCACAGTGGCCAGGCCGACAGCAGGAGTCTAGCAGACACCTGTGAATGCTAAGGGAATTAATCTTTTGCACTGTTTCTGTGCCAAGCCTTTGCCAATCACTTTACCAGCATGCAGCTCACATAGCTACCACAATAACCCCAGAGGAATGGACAGCCATGCTTCCCACCCCCTGACAAAAGCTCTGCAAAGCCACCTAAGCTGTACATGTGACAAGTGACTGTGTAGGGCAGGACTCAGGTCTAACACATCGGGCCCCACATCCCTGCTGGGCACCTGGATGTGACCAGACCCCAGCTAGACTCAGCTTCTCAGGTATTTTCTTCTTACTCCAGTCACAAGGGTCCCTAGTGCCAAATGAAATCTGACCATGCCAGATCAAACTGGTACACTTGGTTGGTGGGATCTGCAGTAACTGACCCCATGCCTTTTCCCACAGGCGACCAATCTGCCCAGACTGTTCCTTCCCTTTCCCTATACATGAGGTCTGAGAGTGACTCACAAGGCCTTGGAGCCATCCAATCCAGTCTCAAGAATGAACTGCTGACTGAGTTCCATCCAGGACCAGTGGAGCAAGGAAGCCCCCGATTCCCAGGACAGCAGGCTCTCCTCCACGCTTCTCTGCAGAAGTGTCAAAGCACATGCCCTCAACTTCCCATGAGGGAAGTTCTAGATTCCTCAAGGCTCACACCCAACGCTCCTCTCTGGTCTAGTCCTGCTCCATCGGACCGGTTCCCTCACTACAAACTGTCAACTTGCCTGACATACACAAACCACAGAACGCCAGCACAAAGTTGTACGTTCATGATGTCACCACTTTCCTGTTTCTTAAAATGAACAGCTTGTTTCCTGTGTGTAAGGAGCCGCCAGGATGTTGCCTTGGTGAGATAGTGCCAGCAGTTCTACAGCCTGGAGGTATACAAATCCTTTGATGTTGCCACACAGGCCAGTGTGCTTGGAACCTTGTTTTGCATTTCAGAGACTTGGTTTCCTGACCTGTGCTGTGGCCTTGGGCCCTAGCAGAATGGCATCAACCAATCAGCATTCGAGCCTCTCACCCTAGAAAAGCGGCTGTCTTTGGGTTTTTCGCTCTCTCTCTAAGCTCTCTCTAATCTTTCTCTCGTCCCTGCGCTCTCTCTTCCCTTCCCCCAATTTTCCTCAACCGAGTGCTCCGAATAAAGACAGGGAAGGAATCTCGTTTTCGTGGCCGTTTATTCCTGCTGGTCAGGAAGCTAGGGGCTCCATAAGGAAAGAGCCTGCCGCGGCTTCTGGGCTTCAGTACTCCTCATGGGTCCTGGAAAGGGGCAGGATACCCAGCAGACTCCTAGCAAATATTTGCTCAATGGGCAAAATTAACAATGGCTCGCTGTTCCACAAGACAAACTTCAGGTGTTCCAGGGGCTACCAAGAAGAGAGATGAAATCAGAGGAGGCTGCCGCGCAAGAAATCGCGTGCAGTTAATCGAGGCTAAGAGCATAGCAAGATGACCTCAGACAAGCTCGGGAGGGTGTCATCTAACTGGAGGTGAGGGAGGGCAAGCAAAAACAGATAGAAGGGTCACAGAAAGCCAAGGAAAGGGCTGATGCTGTTGTTCCAATGTGGATGGTGTAAAGGTGGGAGGTGTGGCTCTGAGGGAAATGCAGAAAGTCAGGGAGCATCTGAACTAAGAAGGTACTTGAGAATGGGTGTGAGGAAGGCTGGGGAGGAAGGCGCCCAAGCAGCCAGGCTGTGCACAGCAGGATGGAGAGCGGACACCCAACTTGGAGAACCTACAGTGCTACCTGCTACCTACTTGCGACATTTAGCAAAGAGCTGTCCTTCGTTGGCTGGGAGGCACACCTAGTGCCTAGGAGGGCCGCCTCCTGCTTGCTTTTCACAGACTTGCTGGCAGGCTGCGCAAACATTTGTTATACTTGAGCTTGAGGCATTATTGGAAATCTTTTGAGTGCTTCAATTTCATTAAAAGTACATCATGGAAATGTGACATTAGGAAAGATGGCAGAGTAACTGCAGAGACAGGCGAGCACTGCGCCAACAGTTCATTTCCGAGTCGCTTCCCGTTCACTGAGCGTGGGCTCTGGGCACGCTGGTGTTACAGACTAAAGTCCATTTCATTAGAGCAAGAAAGGGAGCGAAGCGGAGCATGGAGCATGAGGCGCACGCCTTGAATCCTAGAACCTGGGAGGAAGAGCAGGTGGAGATTTGTGAGTTCGAGGTCAGCCTGGTCTACAAAGTGAGCTCCAGAACAACCAGGGATGGTTTTTTTGTTTGTTTGTTTTGTTTTGTTTTTTTAAAAAAGGAGATAAGTCAACAAGGAGAGACATGAATGTCAGCATAAATCCTGTCTTGCCTCAATACTCAGTGAAACGAACAAAACACAAAGATTTTTCAACAGTTTGGTGTGGAAGAGCACACCTTTAACCCCAGCCCTCGAGAGGCAGAGGCAGGAGGATTTATGAGTTCCAAGGCAGTCAGGACTACACAGTGAGGTCCTGTTAGATAAAGAGAAACAAATGTTTTTAAAATTCTGAAGAGCTGGCCAAGGAAAGAAAGACTCTGGATTTGGAAGACTGAGAGCTGAGCCCCGAGAAGTCCCACAGATCGCAAGGGCAGCAGGAACAGCCTGAGGGCAGATGCCCATGCGCGCATCCACATACCGAGTGGGGCAGGGCTGGCTACCTCCCAGGGTCATACTTGGGGGATGAGTCGGAGCCTGGAATGAGGACAGAGGAACCCTGGCACAACATTTACTGAAATCTGGGAAGACAAGACAGACACTAGCCTTCCCACAAGAAGCAACCCAATTCCTTTTCAGCCTGGGATGCAGTAGAGAGCCAGCAACCTTGAATTGCTGTGGGGCAGTGGGGAAGACACATGCCCCACATAAATTCAGATAAATGACAGGCAATGACAGGCATCTGTTTACATGTACCTGAAAAAAAAAAAAAACAAGGTGGGGACAACATACGTGTTGATACCAACAACGACAGAAATGGCGTGGGCAGTGTGGCACAGCTCCAGCAAATGGAAGGCAGGAGGGCAGTACCTCTGAGGCCCTCAAGACATGAAGGGCCCTGCTGATCCTAGAGAGGCACAGAGACAATGAACACACTGAGGTGAAAAGACACAGCTAGGCTGAGGACACAAACGACACCAATAGAGTTAGCACTGCTACTGCACTGTTGGGAACTGCGGACCCTCAGACCCGGAATTTTCTATGACCCCCTGCCTGCCAGAGTAAACAACTTGTTTTTCTATGCTATGTGCTGCTCTAGGCACAGGACACTCATGAGTTCCTGATGGCAGGGGAGTGGTTTCTGGTGGGCTTGCAGCTGAAAAGTTCTAAGAGTTAGGGCGTGGCCATTAGTCAAGGAGAGCCCCATATAAATTGCCCTGGAACACACTAAAAAGGGCATTCTTGTTTCAAGGATGGCCCGTGTCTCTGTCTGTGTGTGTTTCAATCTCCAGCCCTTTGTCCAACTCCTGAACCATCCCATAGTGCAGGCAAAACACTACACTGAACAGCGAAAATGTCTACAATAGACACAAATGACAATTGAATAAGGCAGGTGAGGGTCTGGAGGGTTTTAGCAAAGATGGGAAAAGGAAAGAAACCATCTCACTGACCATAGGAAATGTGAGACATGGAAGAGAAAGGGCACGATGCAGCCGCTTCCTGGAACACAGTAAGCCAGGCTAGGAGGTGCTCCTGCAGGCTGCTCTGACTCTCTGGACGGAAGGGAGCACATCTGGCCTTGGATTCTCTGCAACTGCATTCAAACCAGACTTTTCTGCAAAGGATCTGAGGGGATGAATGTGGCTCTGATATGATACTATAACTACTCAAGGTCTTTTTTTGAGTACAAAGGCAATAGGCAGAGTCTGAGACAGGAACAAACCCAAAAATAAAACCCCCTCAGTTCTTTTAATAAAAAGCAAGAAACAGAAGCCTGGTAAGAGATGGAACCATGGCCAGAGATGGCTCAGCCAGGAAAAGGGCTTGCTATGCAAGCCTGCCGACCCGCGCTCAGTCAAAACAACTGCTGTGCGGATGGTCATCTGTAATCCCAATACTCTCACAACAAGATGGGATGCAGAGACAGAACCTGCTAGAAGCCTCCAGACCATCTACCCAAAGTAGGCTGTGCAGCAGAAATGAGAGAGAACTACCCAACTGAGAAGAACCAGCTCTAGATAGTCCTCTGACCTCAACAAGGGAGGGCACACATACACATGCACACACATGCACACGTGTGGAAAGTCCTTTTGTATATGTATTCTTTTTCTTGGTTAATGAATAAAGAAGCTGCTTGGGCCTATGGCAGTGCAGAATAGAGCAAAGTAGGAATTTTAAGCAGAGATACAAGAGAAAAGAAGGCGGAGTCAGGGAGATGCCATGTAGCTGCCAAAGGAGACAGACGTCCAGGAACCTTACTGGTAAATCACGAGCCTTGTGATAAAATATAGGAATGGGTTACTTTAAAATGTAAGAGTTAGTTAATAAGAAGTCTAAGCTATTGGGTAAGCAGTGTTGTAATTAATAGTTTTTTGTGTGATTATTTTGGGTCTGGGTGGCCTTCTTAAAGGAGCCTCCAATAAATTGGTACCCAATGTGGGGCAATTACATCCGCATAAAATCAGAGAGAGCTAAATAAGAAAACCAGTTACACACGGCTTCATGGTAGTAACATTTTCTCAGGTAGGCTGTTTGCTAAAAGCAAGCAAAAACACAATCCCTAAAAAAAAAAAAGAAAAGAAAAGAAAAAAAAAAAAGCTTCCTGGCTCAGCAGTAACAGCAAAAACTGTATGGCTCCTTTAAGAAGGCTTCCTGGTTCACACAAACAGCTCTGGCTCTTTCAGGAGGCCAGCACTTAGATGGGGTCTGTGAGCAGCATGTTACACACTGCTTCATGGTCATGCAATTATAATTCTTGCTTGATAACTATTTTGTTATATGTTACTTTACTATGTGAAAGTTAAAACCTTTCTTTTTATTTGGACAGAAAAGGGGAAATGGTGTGGAATGTCCCTCTATACATGTGTTGCTTTTATTGGTTAATGAATAAAGAAGCTACTTGGGCCTGTGCCAGCGCAGACAAGGCAGGAATTCCAAGCAGAGATAGAAGAGAAAAACAGGCAGAGTCAGGGAGACACCATGTAGCTGCCAAAGGAGACAGTCGCCACAGAACCTTACCGGGAAACCACAAGTCTCATGGTAAAATATAAAATAATAGGAACGGGTTAATTTAAGATGTAAGAGTTAGTTAATAAGAAGAGCCTAAGGTATTGGCCAAGCAATGCTGTAATTAATATAGTTTGTTATGTGATTATTTCAGGTCTGGGCAGCGAGAAACAAACAAGCAGCCTCCATCAACACAAGCACTCTAAATAACTGAGCGGCTGAGTACCACCAAAATGGAGACTCCACAGGTTTGTTTTGAATATAAAAGAAAAAAACAAAACCAACAATAAAAATTCAGGTGTGAGATGTGGCCCAGCGGTTAAGAACACTTGCCACATTTCCAAAAGCCTGGGTTCAATTCCCAGCACCCACACGGCAACTCACAATCATCAGTAACTCTAGTTCTCGGGGATTGGTCTTCACAAGCAGCAAGTGTGTACATGGTGCAGAGACATAAATGCAGGCAAAACTCATACACATAAAATAATAATTTTTAAAAATTACTATGAATAGATATTTTTTTAAATTTAACAGAAAAATTTAAGATGGGAGAATAAGAATAAACAGAAATTTATAAATACTAACTGCCTCATCCTTCACAAGAGGGAGTCAAGTTGTTCCATTACTACACACAGAATTATCCAAATCCTACCCCATCATGTACTTCCTACCTGGGTGGGGATCCAGGCCTGCATTCTTTTTTTTTTTTAAATCTTTTTTATGTTGGTTTTTTTTTTTTTTTTTTGGAGACAGGGTTTCTCTGTATAACAGCACCATTGGCTGTCCTAGAAGTTGCTCTGTAGACCAGGCTGGCCTTAAACTGAAAGATCTGCTTGCCTCTGTCTCCTGAGTGTGCCATCACGCCTGCCTGGGGCCGCATTCTTGCCCTTTCATCTAATCTCCAATAGCAGCCAATGACCTCTGAACAGAGGCCAAAGCCTGCCACTGTGCTCACAACACAGCAGTGGCTGTGCCCTTCTCAGGAGGTTTCGTCTATTCTTCCTTCTGCAAGGGCTACACAGGCTCCGCCCCCACGTCAGAGCTCCAGCAGCATCCTTCCAAACCTGACTCTCTTATTTGTCTCTTTGCTCACAGTTGTGTCCCCAGAGCTTCGAGTAGGTGCTTTGACACAAAGCCCATGCTCAACGCTTGTCAGATGAACGAGTTAATAAAGGAATCCAGACTTTATTTTCCAAGACCCAGTATTGTCTTTTTTCACCTGTGACTGATCGAATTCCACGCCACTCCGGGTCTAGCAGTATCATCAGCTCTTAGTGAAGGACACAAGAAAGTCCTGAGAAACTACCATGCTGCGGAGTGAGGAGTCTCTCCAGTGAGTTAGTTACATATGTGCTCGGAAGAAGGCAGGAACCAGCAGCAGATTCAGTGAACCAGAGCCAGCAAGTGCCTATAATCCAGCTGTGGGAGGTGGAAGCAGAAGGATCAGGAGTTCAAGGACAGCTTGGGCTACCTTGATACCCTATCTGACAGCGAGACGGTGGGGGGGCAGTGGCTAGCTATCAATGCTGCTCAGTTGGTAGAGTGTTTGGGGGAGGGGAGTGGGCAGTGTTGCTACCGATGCAGCTCAGTTGGCAGAGGGCTTGCCCGGTGTACTGGAAGCCCTGGGGTTCAATCCCCAACCCTACAAAAGCTGAGCATGGTAGCACACAGAAATCCCAGCACTGAGGAAATAAAGGTAGGAAGATCAGAGGATTAGGTCGTTTTCAGTGAATAGGAGGCTAGCCTGAGCTATAAGGCCCTGTCTCAAAGAAAAACGAACCAGATTCAGCACATGGAAAAGCAAGCCGAGGCTGCCTTACCACGCAGGTATGACTGAGTGAGATTTGAAAAGTGCAGTAGCATAACTGTACCTGTCCCTGTTGGGTCACCGCCTTGGATCATGAAGTCCTTGATGATCCTGTGGAATTTGGTGCCGTTGTAGTAGCCCCGCCGAGCCAGCTCTGCAAAGTTCTTACAGGTCTTCGGAGCATGCTTCCAGTACAGCTCCAACACAATGATCCCCATGCTGCAGTAGGGACAGACAGCACAGGCAGTCAGCAAGGTCGCGGCAGGGAGCCGCGTGGGACTTTATAACACTTTTGTTGTTCAACCGGTGAGGCATCAACCTGTGACCAGAGTTTACACTCAGAAGGAAACAACCCACAAGGCAACAAGGCTACTGCCAGGCACCCGAGTGTGACACGCAGGACAGCTTCTGCCTTATATTCTAAGCAAAAAAAAAACAAAAAAAACAAAAACAAAAACCTGCAAACAAGGCAGGATTCTAAGTGCATATACCGATGCTCCAAAACCAACTCTAAACAAGGAAAAGGGCCTCGCACACCATCTGTAGATTTAAGAAAAGATACTAAAGTGTGGGAAGTTTATAGACATTTACATCAGTGGTGGTGGATGTTCATAAACACCTTTCTAACTTTTATATTTTTGGTCATGTAAATATATCACCTAGTAAAACCACAGTTGAATAGAAAGATAAAAGCAGTTTGTGCATTCAAAGGAGGGTCAGACAGGGCTGGAGGTGGCTCGGCTGCTAAGAGCAGGTACTGCTCTTACAGAGGACCGGAGTTCCATCCCTACCACTGGCTCCGGCACCAGGGGATCTGATGCCTCCAGCCTTTGCCGGAACTTGCACTTATGTGCGCACATCCGCACACATAAAGATGAAAGGGAAATCTGAAGGAAAGAACGTGGAAAACAGACTCTGAGGCTGCTTACTGCACGTGTCTGCACACACCTGGTATGGGTGTTTTTATTGTCTCCCTCTAGAACCTCTAAGGACAAAACAGAGCAAGAGATAAGGCAGGGGTAGTGGGACTCATGCTGTATGTCATCACCCACTGAGTTCTAGGGATGTGAGGGCTGAGTTGAGTCAGTGTGGCCCAGACACAGGGGGCCCAGCAGTGTGAGCACTCCAGTAGAGCCCAGTGGGAGAGCCACACACCTTTCTAATCCCTGTACTCGGGAGAGGCAGGCATATCTGAGTTTGAAGCCTAGTCTACAGAGTGAATTCCGGACAGCCAGAGACAGGGAAACTGTCTCAAAAATCTAAAGTAAATAAATTCATTATAAATAAATAAATGGGGGGCTGGAGAGATGGCTCAGTGGTTAAGAGCATTGCCTGCTCTTCCAAAGGTCTTGAGTTCAATTCCCAGCAACCATATGGTGGCTCACAACCATCTGTAATGAGATCTGGTGCCCTCTCTGGCCTGCAGGCACACATGTAGGCAGATATTGAATGCATAATAAATGAAAAAATATTTTAAAAATAAATAAATAAATAAATAAATAAATAAATGTATATAGAATGTACTAGAAAATCACTTTCTGGCAGTCTTCCTGTCTGCAGTTCATCCTTCTGCTGGCTGCCAGCAAACACAGGTCCAGCCATGCTGTGGGAGGCAATATCTGAGGAGTTCTTCCCCTGGGAGCTGACATTTGCGTGAGTTTTTTCCTTCCTATTTTGTGTGTTGATGTGTACTCTTCTTAATTACACTTATTTATTCTGTGTGTGTGTGTGTGTGTGTGTGGCTATGAGCGTGTGTGACACAAGTGTAGAGGTCAGAGGAAGACTGTCAGGAGCCAGTTCTCTCCCCCGCCACAGCAGGGATCGCATCCTCAGGCTTGGTGGCAAACCCCTGTATCTGAGCCATCAACCAGCCCTACTAGGCGTTTTCTAAATAAAATGACAGCGAATGGCAGGCATGAAGTACTTACATAATTGATGTGTCCCTGAGCAATTTCAACTTCTAAATATCTGTTCTCTAAGAAAAGTTATAGTAGCCTAAGAGTCTGTGTGTACAAATATGACCAATACCACAGAAGCAGCATCTGTCACAGTAGGAAAACTAAGAATAGACTGGGCGGTGGTGCGCACCTTTCATCTTAGGGCTTGGGAGGCAGGGGCAGGTGGACCTCCATTATAGAGTTCAAGGCCAGCCTGGCCTACAAAACAAGTTCCAGGAGAGTCAAGGCTACATAGAGAAACCCTGTCTTGAAAAAATAAAAAAAAAAGAAAGCAAAGAAAAAGAAAGCAAAGAAAACTAGAAGCAACTTATAAACTCTTGAAAGGCAGCTAACACAGGAACTACCGCACCACAGGCAGCTACACACTGTTGTGCCAACTCTGCTGAGATAAGACACACACGTGACAGAAATCTGGACAACCATCAACAAGTTGTCACTAGTGGTTTCCTGGAGGGAAGCGGCTTTCATGGATTACCCCGCATCTTTTACACTACCTAGAGTTAACTGTCAATGTATTTTGTGATTGACGCTGGACTGATGCTGGAGAGTGGTGGCGCACACCTTTAATCCCAGCACTCGGGAGGCAGAGGCAGGTGGATCTCTGTGAGTACGAGGCCAGCATGGTCTACAAAGTGAGTTCCAGAACAGCCAGGGTTACCCTGTCTCACAAAAAAAAACCATTGCTGACTCTTGCAAGTTGTCCTCTGATTTCCATGTGGTGTGCACATACACCCCTACACACATACAATAACGAAATAAATGTAGGCAGGCTGACCAGGCTCCAAGCAAGGTTCTCTCCACTGTGAAACTCAGGTTATAGGTAAATCTGTAAAAGGTAGCATTTCCCCAGTTAAAGCTGGAGGTGTGTGTGTGTGTGTGTGTGTGTGTGAAACAATGCCTTCATGATAGGAGCTGCTAGCAAGATTAAACCAAATGGAACCACACACCGGAGGCCTGGCACTAGTAGGAGGTGCCTTAATTGTACTGTTAGGTCACTTTATCTTTTTCGAGCTGGGGTCTCGTGCAGCTCTGATTAGCCTTGAACTCTATGTACAGCCAAGGACGACCTTGAACTTTCCCTTTCTTTATCTCCCCCCCCCCACTTTCTGAGATAGGGTCTAACTGTGGAGCCCTGACTGGCCTGGAACTTGTTAGGTAGCCCAGGCAGGCCTTGAACTCGAGTTCTGCCTCCTGGAATTAAACACAGGTCTCACAACCCCAGGGAATACACATCTTTTGCCCGTGGTGCTGGACTTTCAACTCAGGTCCTAGTTGTAAGCATTCTACCTGTCCCTGACGCAGAGACCGAACTTCTGATCCTCCTGCTTTCACCTCCAGAGAGCTAGGATCGTAGACAAGTGCCAACCACACCATATACGCGGTCCTGGAGACCGAGTTCGGGACCTCAGCATGCTAAGCTCTCTACCAAATGCACCACTCAGCCCAAAGATCAAATTTCGTGGAGAAAATTCGTCTTCCTCTACTTTCAAAGCAATCTGTTCAAACGGCCCTACTATTTTTCCCGTAGTGTTCACACGTCCGTCTCCTTCACCATAATACACTGTTTTATCTTGTTCTGGGTCCTCAAAAGTCCAGGTCCTACATGCGTGGCTTGTGGCCTCCACACACACTTGTTGAGAGTAAGTGGGTGGATGAATGAATGAATGAAGATGGATACAGATAAATGAACTAATGAACCGGGTGGGAAAAAGACAGCAAATACGTTATCGAGATCTCCCGCGGTGCTGGAGGGGCTCCCCTGAGGTCCCTTCAGAACTCACGGGTACTCCCGGCCGCAGCTCCATGCCGTCCACGTGCGAGTCAGGCCGGCCTCCCTTAGCCTGGCCGCTGCGGCACGAACCCACGTCTCCTTCTTGGCCAGTCCGGCCCCCAACCCTCACCTAGTCTCCAGGTAGACGTTGGGCGGCTGCCATGTGTCAGGGGGAATCGCCGCCATTCTGAGCGAAGAAGGTATCCTCTTAGCAATTGCTACTTCCGGCGGAGATCATGGGGGACCCGTCACAGGTACGCACACTTCCGGTTCCCGCCGATCAGCCGGTTTTGATGGTAGGGTTTATGGCACTGGGACAAGGAAGATGAAGCCTCTCTTTTGAGGCTGGGAAGGGGCTTGCAAGATGAGCTACCCAGTACAGGGCCACAGACAAGTGCAAGATCCTTCTGCGGCGATTCGCGCCATGCTCCGGAACGGTGATTGGTCTGTTTAGACACGGAAGGCGGGACAACCGTTTTCATTCTGATTGGCAGGATGTCCAAACATTGAAGAATTTTTTTTAAGTTCCCTAACTGGGTTGGCTCAGAAACGAAGTATATTATTTACTACGTAGTCCTGGCTGTCCTGGAACTCACTAGGTAGACCAGGCTGGCCTCGAACTCACAGAGATTCGCCTGTCTCTGCTTCCCGAGTGCTGGGATTAAAGGCGTGCATCACCACACCCAGCGCACTTTCTTATTTTATCTGTTTCACAAATCAATCCTGTGGATAACACTATTCCTGTTTTTCAGATGTGAAAACTGAAACCCTGCAGTTAGGTGCCACGTGGCAAATCTGATCCTCCAGACTCAAAGTAAGGACCGTGTGGAAAGAGGAAAGGGCTTGGGAAGAGGATGACAAGAATTAAAATGACTGCATCCAGCAGTGTGGCGCACGCCTTTAATCCCAGGGCTCCGAGGCAGAGGCAAGCAGATCTCTGAGTTCGAGGGCTGCCTGGCCTACAGAACGAGTTCCTGGACAGCTAGGGATACTCAGAGACGCCCTGTCTCAAAACAGAAAACAAAAAAGACTGACTGACTGTGGTGGTATACACCTTTTATCCCAGCACTTGAGAGGCAGAGCAGGCAGATCTCTGTGAGTTTGAGGCCAGCCAGGGCTACATAGAGAAACCCTTTCTTAAAAACAAAAACTAGCTTTCAATAGGTTTCCACAGGGTATGCACCTGTGACCTCCGCACTGGAGGGTATGCATCTGTGACCTCGGCACAGGATATGCATCCATAACCTCTGCACTGGAGAGTAAGCACCTGTGACCTCCTCACAGGAGGCTATGCACCCATGACCTCCGCACAGGCGGGTATACACCGGTAACCTCCGCACAGGAGGGTATGCACCTGTGACTGCCACACTAGGAAAGCAACGACCTAGAATGCACGGAGCTGGCTGGCCATTCAGTCTGGCCCAAACAGCTTGCTCCAAGTTCAGTGAACCACAAGGGAAATGAATGTTTTACATTAAACATCCCATAATTAACAACAGAGAAGCAGGGAAATATTTACATCGTTTTTTCTGTTCTAAGATGCCTCCTCCCTCCCACCCGCCCACTTCCAACACAGCAAGGCGAAAACAAAGCAAATGTAAACCCTAATTCTCAATTCCCAGGAAAACTGAGCAAAAGATATTACAGAAAAGAAATCTGAACCCTTAATGCAGCGGACTTATAAGCCCAACAGAGCTGGGGGTAAGAGTGCATGGGGAACTCTCCCATCAAAGGTTAGATAAATAAAAATGACTTTGTAATTATTTAGTGTGTATGTGTATGTGCCTGGATGTGTGTGTGTGCGCCATGGGCACACATGAGCCCACAGAGGCCTGAAGAGCATGTCCGATCCCCTAGAATTGGAGTTACGTGCGGTTTTTTTTTAATTGATATTTATTGAGCCCTACATTTTTCTCTGCTCCCCTCCCTACTTCTCCCCTCCCCCTTTCAACCCTCCCCCAAAGTCCCCATGCTCCCAATTTACTCAGGAGATGTTGTCTTTTTCTACTTTCTACTTCCCATGTAGATTAGATCTATGTAAGTCTCTCTTAGTGTTCACATTGTTGTCTAAGTTCTCTGGGATTGTGGTTTGTAGATTGGCTTTCTTTGCTTTATGTTTAAAAACCAACTATGAGTGAGCACATGTGATTATTGTCTTTCTATGTCTGGGTTACCTCACTCAAAATAATGTTTTCTAGCTCCATCCATTTTCCTGCAAAATTCAAGCTATCGTTATTTTTTTCTGCTGTGTGGTACTCCATTGTGTAAATGTACCACATTTTTCTTATCCATTCTTCAGTCGAGGGACATTTGGGTTATTTCCAGGTTCTGGCTATGACAAACAAAGCTGCTATGAACATAGTTGAGCACATGTCCTTGTGGCACGATTGAGCATCCTTTGGATATATACCCAAAAGTGTTATTATTGGGTCTTGAGGAAGGTTGTTTCCTAATTTTCTGAGAAATCACCACACTGACATCCAAAGGGATTGTACCAGCTTGCATTCCCACAAACAATCCAGAAGTGTTCCCTTTTCCCCACAACCTCTCCAGCATAAGTTGTCATCAGTGTTTTTGATCTTGGCCATTCTTACAGGTGTAAGATGGAATCTCAGAGTTGTTTTGATTTGCATTTCTCTGATGACTAAGGATGTTGAACATTTCCTTAAGTGTCTTTCAGCCATTTTAGATTCCTCTGTTGAGAGTTCTCTATTTAGGTCTGTACTCCATTTTTTTTATTGGATTATGTGATCTTTTGGTGTCCAATTTCTTGAGTTCTTTGTATATTTTGGAGATCAGACCTCTGTCTGATGTGGGGTTAGTGAAGATCTTTTCCCATCCTGTAGGCTGTCATTTTGTCTTGTTGACTGTGTCCTTTGCTTTACAGAAGCTTTTCAGTGTCAGAAGGTCCCGTTTATTAATTGTTTCTCTCAGTGTCTGTGCTGCTGGGGTTCTATTTAGGAAGTGGTTCCCTGTGCCAATGTGTTTTTCCCACTTTCTCTTCTATAAGGTTCAGTGTGGCTGGCTTTATGTTGAGGTCTTTGACCCTTTTGGACTTGAGTTTTGTGCATGGTGATAGATATGGGTCTGTTTTCATTCTTCTACATGTTGATACCAGTTATGCAAGAGCCACCTGTTAAATATGCTTTCTTGGGCTGGAGAGATGGCTCAGCGGTTAAGAGCATCGCCTGTTCTTCCAAAGGTCCTGAGTTCAATTACCAGCAACCACATGATGGCTCACAACCATCTGTAATGAGGTCTGGTGCCCTCTTCTGACCTGCAGGCATACATGCAGACAGAATATTGTATACATAATAAATAAATATTTAAAAAAATAAATAAATATGCTTTCTTTTTTCCATTTGATATTTTTTGCTTCTTTATCAAAGATCAGGTATTCGAAGATGTGTGGACTGATATCCGGGTCTTTTATTTGGTTCTATTGGTCTGTCTGTTCTTATGCCTCCTCCTTGGGCATGGCTTATCTCAGGCTTCCTTTCAGCTCCTCTCCCTTTCAGCTCCTCTCCCTTGGGAAGCACAGAGC
This sequence comes from Myodes glareolus, assembly GCF_982192425.1. Lineage (NCBI taxonomy): Eukaryota > Metazoa > Chordata > Mammalia > Rodentia > Cricetidae > Myodes > Myodes glareolus. Next base: position 65,868,794 of record NC_142043.1, on the reverse strand, counting down.
AGCATCCTTGTGCTTAGAGATGTCTGTCTTTCTGGGCGCCTCTCTTCCTCCATCCTCATGGCTTAAGTAATTAATATATATATATATATGTACATATATATGTATATGTGTATATACACACACACACAAATACACATACATATCTTTAGAGCCAGGCCGTGGTGGTACACACCTTTAATCCCAATACTTGGGAGGCAGAGGCAGGCAGATCTCTGTGAGTTCAAGGCCAGCCTGGTTTACAAGAGCTAGTTCCAAGACAGGATCCAAAGCAACAGAGAAATCCTGTCTCGAAAAACAACAACAACAACAACAACAACAAACACCACTGAAAAAAAAAATCTTTAAAAAAATCCCCAACTCTGCTTTAAATTAGTTAGGCTTGAATCTCTGCGGTATCCACGTCATGAATCCTGGCGTTTGCATAGGGGCTGGAGAGAAGGCTCAGCGGTTAGGAACACTATTAGTTGCTCTTCCAAAGGATCTGAGTTCAGTTCCCAGTGCCTGCATCACTCTGCTCACACCTGTCTGTAAGTCCAGTTCCAGGGGATTCGGTGCCTCTGGCCTCGGAGGACGCATGTACACACCTACACGGAGACACATGTACATCAGTAAAACGCGTAAAAATACATTTTTTAAATAAAAAGTTCTAACGTCACAGACAATTCGGACTAAGGAATCCGGCCTCAAATGCTGACTGTCACTCCCTATCTGAGAGAAATCACCAGTATGTTAATCAGTTCCATGGCTGGTACAAGGTTAAGGCTTGTGAGAATGCTTATGTTACAATAGAATGTTGAAGCAGTTTCCTAAGAGTACAGCGCTTAGTAATGGCCAATAGACACAACGAGGAAGAGTGTAAATGTGAGAGATTTGAGTCAATAAGTCTAGTCTAGTCCTGAGAAGGCGCAGTAGCGCGGGGCGGACACCAGAGAGCGCAAGCGCAAAGCTTTCCAGATATCGCGAGAGTTCCCCCGCGCCCTGCGACTTCGCCGGATCTGTTTTGGAGCGTGGGGAGCGAAGAGGTTTCCTTTTGTGTTCGGGGCCCGACCAGCGGCGTGGGAATCGCTTCCGGGTCGCGCTGCCGGAAGCAGGAAGTCGTTGGCCCATCCTCCTCGCCCGGCGACTGGTGTCCCCGAGGCGGGAGGAGCCCGAGAGGGCGAGGGCCCGCATGTGAGTGACTGGGGCCCGTGGCCGGGAGGGGGGGGAGGCTCTCCGCGGCCGCCACAGCCTCGCGCCGCCCCTCCTCGCCGCTGCCGCCACCTTTCCCCTCCGCTCCCTTCCCCCGGCGAGAGCCTCCCCGCGTTCTGCTGACTGACACCGTCCCCCGGCCATCCCTCGGGGTCGACTCCCTTCAGACATCTTTCGGAGGCTCCACCGAGGAGAGGGAAACGAGGTCTCCGACCCTGCTTGAACTCGGTTCACAGGCGTCGCGGCCGGTCCGAGAGCCCTCACCCCGCTTGCCACCCTCGCCACGGATCCATTAGCATCACGAGAGCCCGGCCCCGACCCCTTGTCAGATATCTTCCCCTAATGGTTAAGGAGGAGATACTTTTATTTTACAAAAACGTGGACTTAATGTGATGAACCTGGCGCCTCAGCTTTCAGAAAGGGACGTGTCTTGGTGTACTGACCTGAGTAAAAGAACTGTGTGCAGTCGCCTGTCAGTGCGAGAAAATCACCTGCCTGGTGTTTTGTCGCATTTTAAGACTTAAACTTGCAGGCCACATGTCGTGAGTATGCTGCTAGAAACAGAAAGGGACACGTTTCCTCTTCACAGTGTCAAGGTTTATCGAAGAGCAGACTCACAGATTGGGTTCCACTGGCTGCAGTTCTGCCAAGAGTTCGAGGTTTCCCTTGACAGCAGGCCATTGCCCCAGATAGGTTTATTCCAGTCTTCCCTGGGGATATTCACTCTCACGTGACACTACACAGCCACAGTAGTTACGCCTCTCTATGGGATATTGAATAGCTGCACAGCAGGTAAGGAGGCCACGCCGGGCAGAAGAGATTGTTACAGGTGTAAAGAGAAAGATAAGTGTTCAAAGATGTGAGGGTCTCAGAGCTGAGGGAGGACCTGATCTAGGCCTTGCCATTGGGGTGAGCTGGGGGTGGGTGGGTGGAGGACGATCCAGAAGGACAGAGAGGTGGCCACATCAACAGGGGGTGGGGGGTGACATGACCTGGCTGGGCTTGAGCTCTGTGATAGTTCTCTGTTAGCCCTTCGGGAACACACTGTAGGCAAATGTCCAGTCGGTGGGGGCTGTTGCCATTACAGTTCCTCTTCATGGGGTCCAAGTTTGGGTGCTGGTTCTTTGCCTCAGTCTCTGAGGATCTGACAAGTTCTTGTGAGTGGTTTTCCTGGGTGAATTCAGTACACTTAGTGCTCATAGGGTCCCGATTTATTCTGATAGGTTAGTTGATTGGTTTTTGGTTTTCCTCCCTGAGTGGCCTGGAACTCACTCCAACCTCTGCCCGCCTCTGCTTCCCAAGCGCGGACATTAAAGGCTTGTGCCACCACATCTGGCTACTCTGATGAGTTTAGGTGAGAAAGTCTGTGTTGTTTATGCCTTAAGAGAGGTGCCAACATGTCGTGGTGCCATATGCGCAGGGTATAGTCTTCTGCCTCTGCGTTTGCACTTAAAATGAAGCCAAATGCTGGTTAGGAAGTGGAATCGCTTAGGGCAAGGCACAGCCTGAAAGCTGCTGTGCACACAGCATATAGTAACAGAGCAGGGCACACACAGCTTCATCACACCATCACCCTTGATGATCTAAAGCCTGCATAGCTTTGGCGTTGAATGTCCTTTTAGTTAGCACGCACTTGGTAGTACAGCTACTGTGCACTTAGGATGCTGACCCTCTTGTTGCTCGTTTGGTAGTTCCCAGGTGGAGCTTTTTGCAGACATATCACTCTCATTAGGTCAACTTGAAGTTATTTCAGTTTCTCTCTTAAGAACATGCAGGGATGCCAGGCAGTGGTGGTGCACACCTTTAATCCCAGCACTCAGGCGACAGAGACAGGTGGATCTCTGTGAGTTAGAGGTCAGCCTGGTCCACAGAACGAGTTCCAGGACAAGTTCTAAAGCTATAAAGAAACCTTGTCTTGAAAAGCAAAAACAAACAAACAAATTTAGGGAATGGGGTAAAGCGCTGGACTAGTATTCACGCCCGTCTGTGTTCAGTTCTCAGTACTGAAAGGAAACAAAACAAATTAAATGCTTAAGTCAGGCACGCACGCTTTTAATCCTAGGGTTTGGGAAATAGAGGCAGGAAAATTGGAAGTTCAAGGCTAGCCTGGACTACATCAAACCATATCTTAATAAACAAAAAAAACACCCCCTGAGACCCCTAACTACACATATATTGTATAGAGTACACATGTGTGTTTGTGTGGAGAAGTCCACCTTTGCTGCCTTGCAGTTTTCCCTGAGTACTCACGTGCTCTAACTTGTATACCAGAAAGAACCAAACACAGGTCCTCTGAAATAACTTACTTAATAAATAAGTAATCATTCTTAATCACTGAACTCTCAGCAGCCTGCATTTTCTCCATTTATCCATTCATCTGCTTTGAAACTGACTTTTCTGCCTTGAAGCATTTTTTGTGACCCAGTTTGAGTCCCTGTCCTCATCTCTGCAACACAGCACACTGGCTTCCAAGCTCGCTGCTCACTAAGCCCTGGCCAGGCTGATGCGTGTCAGGGGCAATGAACAAAGCACAAGGTACAATCTGGAAACAGTGACAGTGGGTCCTTTCTATGAATCTGTTCCTTTATCGGGTTCCACAACTGAAGTGGATTTTTGTATCTAGTCTTTTTTGTGTGTTATTTTCTCCATTTAGAAATATTTTTAAAAGTTATTGTTATTATGTGCATTGCTGCCTAACCTGCATGTATGTCTGTGTGAGTGTGCTGGATCCTTTGAAACTGGAGTTACCGCCATGTGGGTGCTAGGAGTTGAACCCAGGTCCTTTGGAAGAGCTGCCAGTGCTCTTACCTGCTGAGCCATCTCTCCAGCCCAAGTTGTTATTATTTTTTAATTCCTATGTATGATTCTCAGTGTATGTGCACCACATGTGTGCAGGAGGCCAGAAGAGGGTGCCAGGTCCTGTGAGATCGGTGTGTGTGTGTGTGTGTGTGTGTTAGTCATAGGTGTCATGTGGGTACTGAGAACCAAACCCAGGTCCTCTGAAATACCAGTAAATGTGCTTGATCCCTAAGCCATCTCAGCAGCCTACATTGTCTCCCCTTTTCTGCCTTGAAGAACTTACAGTGTGTTTGGGAGGGAGATAGAGGAGGAAGTGTAAAGTGATAGAATTGTGTGAGGTTTAAATGATGAACTCCAGGTTGAGGGCTTGGTGTGTTAATTGTTCGGGTGGGCGATGCCCTGGATGATAGACTTTTTAGGAAGAGAAAATTAAGTGTGCAAAGGCAGATAACTGTGAAGCAGGAAAAGATGAGAAAAGGTTAATGGAAAATGAAATGGCTCTAGTAGACTGACCAGATCAAAAGAACTGTGGGAAATAGTTAAGACTTCATCTTATACAATTATTATTTAATATTTAATTTACTTAGGTATTGTAACAAATATTTCACATATGCTATTGTGTAATCCTCAGTTGGAGTAGCTATAATTAGCACCCCCTTTTTAAAAAGAAAAACAAAACAGGATCTCATGTAGCCCAGGCTAACCTCAAACTTGTTTTGTAGCTGAACTTCTAATTGTCCTGACTATAATTCTTGAGTGCTAGAATTATAGATGCATACCCCATATCGGATTTATTATTCCTGTTTTATAAATGAAACATTGTAAGGTTCAAGGAAGTTGTTAATAAATAGAAGAAGCTAGGTGGATCCAGCTTTCCCCCGCTTTAGCTCCTGTATCCTTAGCAACCATGCAGTGCCCCAGAAGAGCAGCTTACCCCGGACACACTGTGAACAAGAGCAAGGCTGGGTTGAAGAAGAGGGCTGAGATCCAGAGACCACTGTATCTCTGTGATGGTCACATGAGAACTGCTTTTTCTGTTGTTACCTGTTGTTAACTATTCACTTTTTTTAATGTTTTTTTTTTTTCTTGGTTTTTCAAGGCAGGGTTTCTCTAGCTTTGGAGCCTGTCCTGGAACTAGCTCTTGTAGACCAGGCTGGCCTTGAACTCACAGAGATCCGCCTGCCTTTAAATGTGTGTGCCGCCACTGCCCTGCAACTATTCACTTCTTTTGAGATAAAATCTCCATTTTCTAAGCCTGGTTGGCCTGGAGCTCACTGAGATGAGCTGACCTCAGACTTGCAGAGACCTTCTGTCTCTGCTACCCTAGTGTTGGGACTGTGGACATCACCTGAATCAGATGGATTCAGTGTGACTTCATTGGCATGAATGAGGCAGAGGGAAAGTTTCAGTTTAAATCAAGAGGAGGAGGAAGGAAAGGGCCTGAGAGATGGCTCAGCAGGTCAAATTCTGATGACCCGAGATTGAGCTCTGGGACCATCTGTAGAAGGGCAGACCTGACCTCCACGTGTGTGTGTGTGTGTATGTGTGTGTACACAAAGTAAGCATTTAAGAAGGAAGTGTGATGGGAGAGTGAACGACAGAAAGCAGGTTCAGTACCTATGCCATCCATGGTGCTCAGTTTGGGTAAATCCGTGGTTGGCTCTCAGGCTCTAGAGAGAGTTGTGGACTGAAAGGGTTTGGGAATCAGCAATAGCTGTAGTTGACGCCATGGAGGGAAGGAGAAGGTCGAGGACAACTGGTGAATGCTAGCCTCTGGTATGAGAAGGAGACAGTTTTGCCAAGGTTGAGAGGACTAGGGAGAAAATGGGTAGTAATGGCGGGTGCTTAGCGGAGGTCAGGTAAAGCAGGCGCTGAAAAACGCCCTTTGGACTTGGCACCAGGAAAACTGTTGGTGACTAGTGAGACCCAAATCAGTCAAGTGAGAGCGCAGGGAATATGATTCAGCAGGTTAGTGAAGGAATGGAGCCCTGAGGAAGAACACAGTAAGTGAGGCCATCCCCTCCTGGATTTGGCTCTGGAGGGAGGGGACAGATTTTTTAGTAATAGAAACAGGAAAAAGCGAGACTTATAGTAGGTAGAAGTCAGTTTAAAGATGTGCAGGCTTGTGCTGCAAGGTCAGAAGGCAGAGTGAAACTAGGGATGTTCTGTACTGGATAGATCAGAGCCCACAGTCAAATTCAGTAGTGTGTGTGTGTGTCTGTGTGTCTGTGTGTGTGTGTAAGAGGGAGAGATCCAACTACATACTGAACATTAGGTAACGTTAGAGAATTAGTCGTTTTAGTGGAAGTGATAATGAAGCATGCTTATTGTTACCTAGGAAATTCTTATTATGGGATGATGAAATGTCTAGAGGTAATATAATTATGTGTCACAGTTAATTTAAATGATTCTGATAAAAACAGGAACAGAGGGTGTGTACCAATGTTGACGACAGATAGGTCTTAAGTGAACGTGTGTGTTTATTGGTCTTTCTGATTTCCAGAAGTTCGAAATCTTTCAAAATGAAAAGTTTGGGGAAAAATATAGAAATGAGAGTGTATCCGTTGGGTGGCTGTTTTCTCTCAAGTTAGGAAGGGCTAGAGCTGCCAAGAGTGCAGAAGCGTTTGAAAAACAAACACAGAACCTCAGGTCTTGCCAGACAGAGATGCCTGGAAAGAGGGTCAGCAGATCACATGATAGAATGCAAAGAATGTATTCCTTGGCTGTAATCTTTTTGGGTGTTACACCCCACCCGTTTTTGGTTTTTTGAGACATGGTCTCTGTAGCCCTGTCTTGGAACTCTATGTGTAAACTAGGCTATCCTTGAACTCACAGTGATTTCCCTGCCTCTACTGAATTTATGGGCATGCACCACCATGCCTGGCATGTTAAACCCCTGAGTATATTCAACATATAGAAAGCTGTATATGCTTAAAGTATGCAGCCTGGTGTGGCTGGAGACACTGAAACTGCCACACAGCCCTTGCCTGTCCATCATCCCAGAAGGTTTCCTCTTGCCTCATTATTTGCAAGATCTAGCTTAGCATTAAAAAAAAAAACCCTTTTATTTTCAAAGGTTTATTTAGTGTATTGTGTGAGTGCAGATACACACATGGAGCACATGTGGAGGTCAGAGGATGACTTTTGGGGAGTCAGTTTTCTTCTTCCACTTTGAGACAGCCACAGTGCTGAGCAGGCTAACCCCTGCTACCTGTCTACCCACAGGAGTGCCTGCTGCTGTATCTGGCATTTTTTTCCCTGTGGGTTCCAGACATTGAACTTGGATCTTTAGGTTTGCATAGCAAGCGCCCTTGTCTTCTGAGTGATCATCTCCCCAACCCCATTATTTTTTGTCTCTGTCTTAAGGATTGAACCCAGGGCCTTCTGTGTGCTAGGCAGGTGCTCAATCACTGGACCATGTTCAAAGCGTAGTTTTAGTATAGAATATAGTATTAGCCCTAGGCACTGTGCTCTATGGTAGATCTCTGTAATTTATTTTTTGTTTATGACTAAATCCTTAGTATATTTATTTATTTTGTGTGTACAGCGTGTGTGTATGAGTGCACACCTGCCATGGAGCATATGTGGAGGTCAGAGGACAACCTGCAGGACTTGGCACTCTCTTTGACTATGAGGGTCCTGGAGCTCAAACTTGGGTTATCAGGGTTGGCAGCAAGCCACTTTACCAACTGGGCTATCTTAGTAGCCTCCTAAAACTTTCTAATCTTTGACTCATTTTTCTTGCGTTTCCCTAGCCCCTACAATTGCCATTTCATGGTTTGTTCTGTGTTTAACTAGTTTACATTAATCTGTAATAGTACCATATTGTTGGTGTTCTTGAGGCTTCTCTTTCAGAGACTAACTTCCCATTGTATTTATATCCACCTTTTTAAAAATAGTGTAAATCAACTCCACTAACCTGTGAGTGGACTCTGGGTTGCTTCTGTCTGGGCTATTGTAGAGTGTTGCAGTGAGCTTGGGGAATGCAGGTAGCTCTTCAAAACCCATGCTTCACTTCCTTTGAATATATAGCTACACGTAGGATTGCTGGAGACTAACAATCTGATGTTCATTTCCAACATGTCCATGTTATTTTTTTCTTTCATGCTTACCAACGGTGGAAATTTACAGTGCTATAAATTTCAAGTACTTACAGTTTTAAATTATTACTGTTTAAATTACATAAATCATTTTAATGTTTTATCAGTTATTTCCCCTAAAAGATATTTGGTTTTTCTTGATAGTTCTTGTTTGTGTTTTTATTTGTTTATTTATTTATTTTGAGGCAAGATCTCTCTATGTAGTTTTGATGTAGCACAAATAATAAAAACCTAGAGATAGATGTTGGGGTTCAAGCTGAAGATCAGAAAAGGAAAGCAGCCAACCACTAGAGAGCTCTTACCTCTACAAAATCTTCAGACTGAAAGAGAGCAAGTTCCTGGCTCATCCCGCCCTATATTCCTCTCTAGTGTTGTGCACCACCTCTACCTGGCTGTATGTCTAACTAGTGTGGTTAGCTCTGCACTCTGATCTCAGGCAAGCTTTATTTGTTAAAACACAAGTAAAATATCACTGTACTGACTGTCCTAGAATTCACTCTATAGACCTGTTTCTTTCCCCCAAGTGCTGGGATTAAAATCATACACGATCACACCTGGCTCTTGGTAGTTTTTAATTGCAATCTGTTAGATGCATTGTTCTCTCTGTAGACTCTGTCTTCAGTCATGAGAACCTTGGGATGACACTGAATGGAATGTATTCATGAAGAGTGTACAGCACACCCCACAGCCATTTAGGGAGCCAAACGGAGAGAGAATTCCTCTGAATATTGTTCTTATTGTCCTCAGCTGGAATGTGTGCTTTACAACTAAAGCATCATTGGATCAGTATCGTATCTTAGAGTTACTGGTCAGCCTCAGCTGTTCATGACAGTGTTCAGGACACGTCACTTGTCAGGCTAGTGCAAAAGTGACAAAATCTTCTCTCTTAGCCATTTTTCTGCTTTCCACAAACTTGTTTGACTTTTATTATAAAATTTACTTAGTCTGAGATGCCTGTGTCCTTCACCTCACATGACTGTGTAGGCGTTTAGCCCATCACAGCATCATTAGAAGAGTAAGTACAAGACATTTTAAGGGTGAGACTAAATTCATATGACTTTATTAGATATATATGTATATGCATATATATATGTATGTATGTATGCATGTATACACACACACACACACTTTATGCATGTAGTGCCTGTAGAGGTCAGAAGTGGGTATTAGATTCCCTGGAATTAGAGTTATAGGTGGTTGTGAGCTATGATGTGAATGCTGGGAACCAAACCCAGGTCCTCTGCAAGAGCAGCAAGTGTTCTTAATTGATGAGCCCTTTCTTTATCCCGTTTGTTTGTTTTTTGAATCAGGATCTTACATAACCCAAGATGGTCCTGAACTCGATTTTTAACTGAGAATGGCCTGGAACTCATAGTGCTACCACGTTCAGTTCTTCTGTAAACTCTTTCCTGACAAGTTTTTCCCAGAAGTCCCATGAGCCATGCTCCTATACTATTTCCACAAGGACTGAGGCCCAGGTGGAGTTGTGGGGAACATCCTGTCAGAGCTGCCCTGCATCTGTTCCTGAAGTCCCTCTCCACTACGAACCAGCACCCTGGCTCACCCCTGGCAGGACTCTCTTGAAAACCAGGCTCAGCTCTTTTTTCTCTGAGAAGGGCCATTCTTCATTGTGGAGGACTGTCTGGACCCTGTGTGATGCTGGCCTTTACCCACTAGATGCCAATAGGACTCTTCCAATTTTGACAGTAAATATAGGGGAAAACCTCTTCAGACATCACCAAATGTCCCCCCAAGAACAGAATCACTTGATTGAGAGCTGCTGTCCTAAAGTAACCGCCTTTAAAGGGAGTGTTCCTTTGTTGTTTTTGTTCATTTTGCAGTGCTGGGGATTGAACTGAGGCTCTTCTGCTGAGCTAGCCCCGGACTATGCCTTTAATCAGCAGGGAAGACTTGAAAGCCTTGTGTCGAGTCCCACTCCCAGAGCTTGTAGGAACTCAGTCCAGTAGTCTCCCATATTTGTGGCTTTAGTACCTGCAGTGCACACATTTCCAGCATGCCACCTGAGTAGCATGCTGAACTCTCACTCTGACCTGCCTAGGGCAGTCAGCACTTGTTCAGTGTGCCTGCGCCTGCCACCTGCTTGTTGGTAACTAACAGTAACAGTGTCTTGTCCCAAGGGTAACCCCTGATGTCCGTGTCCTTCACCTCACATGACTGTGTAGGCGTTTAGCCCATCACAGCATCATTAGAAGGGTAAGTACAAGACATTTTAAGAGTGAGACTAAAGTCATATGACTTTATTAGAGTGTATTATCTATTTCATTAGTAGTTATTGTTGCTGTTTCACTGCTGGATTTGTAAATTGAACTTACTTATAAGTGCACACGAGGAAAACCTGGTGTGTCTAACAGTTTGATTTCAGGCTTGTGCTGGGTGTCTAGGAACATCTCCCCCATCGCCAACAGAGGATGACTGTATGTCAAGGGTGGGACAGAGGCTTGGTTTCCTAACCCCCTGGTGACCCTCCTGTGCCCTTGCAGGGTTAAACCACTGTTAAAGAGTCAAGCTCATTCTTCCGAACTTCCCTCTGAGACAGAGCTCCTTTCTGCCAGGCTGGACCCTCTTTCTGGAGGTAAATGGCTTGTCTAATTCACTCAGCTGATTTACTCCTTCTGCTCATGCTCAGTGCTCAGCTGTGACTTTGTGTTTTCGTATGTCTAAATGGGCAGGATTGTCGTTGTTAGCTAATTAATGTTATACCCAACCACTAATATTCTCTCTGATAATTCTTAGAGTCTCCAGTTTAAACAGGAAACTGCTGTTTCTGCAATTACTAGCCACAGAAGAATCATATGGTATTATCATTTTATTCCCTTTGAATGTGTGCTGGGGGTTGAACCCAGAGCCCTGTTCATGCCACCGCTTTTCTGAATCCCAGGCCTTGTGTTTTCTGTGACAGTTACTGGAGTGCTGTGTGTACCATAGTTGTCTTTTCTTTACAGCCTCATTGCTTTTGTGCCTAGTGATGCTCCATAGAGGCAATAGGGGGCTGGAGAGATGGCTCAGAGCTGCTCTGGTGCCCTCTTCTGACATGCAGGCATACGTGCAGACAGAACATTGTATACATAATTAATGGAATAGTTTTTTGTTTGTTTGTTTGTTTTTAAAAAGGAGTAGCAGTAGGATTTTTATGATTACAGAATCATTACAGAGATCACCTTATTATTCTTTGAAAATGTCCCTGTTTTTGTTTGGGGGAAGGGTGGGTTTTTATGTATTCCAGGCTGGCCTTGAACTTGCTTTGTAGCCAGAATGACCTTGAATTTCTGATCCTCCTGCTTTCCAAGTGCGGTTTCTTACAGTTCTGGAACCCAGAGCTTTGTACATAGTGAGCAGACTCTGCCGACTGAGCTACATCCTCAGCTCCCAACCCTGCCCACTTGTGCTAAGATCACAAGGTTTGTGCCACCAGTACTTGGATTGGAAATACTACATTTTCATTTATTTGGTTTGATGTTCTCTAGTCCCTCCTGCTTGTTCATCGAGAGTAGCTTTATAGAAGGAATGAGGTCCGGACGAAGAGCGGGTGCAGCTGACTGGCTTCACCCATCTTTTCTTCACCCAGAAATTAAAGCATTGAAGGGGTGACTTGTAATGATTGTTGTAGTCCGCACACACTAATAAGTAATTTATAGCTGGGAACACATGCAGTAAGAGAATCTCTATTGGAGGGATGGACATAGTGGTGGATGCCTTTAAAATGCCTTTATCTTTAAAATACTGTATTTTTTAGTGTATGGGTGTTTTGCCTGCCTGTGTGTCTGTCTGTGCCCTATTGCAGTGTCCTTAGAGGCCAGACGGGGCATCAGATCCCCTGGGACTGGAGTTATTGATAGTTGTGGGCCCCTGTAGATGCTATGAATCAAACCCAGGTCCTCTGGAGGAGAAATCAGTGCTTTTAACCACCAAACCATCACTCCAGCCCTGATGTGTGCTTTTGATCCCAGGCAGAGACAGGAGGATATCTGTGAGTTCCTGGCCTGCCCTAGACTTTGTGTGAGCTGAGGGTGAACTCCTGGTCCCTCTGTTTGCACCATCAGATGTGTGTCAGTGTTTACTCAGTGCTAAGGATGACCCTAGGGCCTCATGGATGCTAGGCAAGCCCTGCCGACTAAGCCACCTCCCCAGACCGTAGACTTCTAAAAGAATCCTTTTATAATTTGTTTTGCTGATCCTCAGCTAGTTTATCATTCTCTTTGTCACCACGTATATGCAAGTCTTTATTATATGTACCAGACATAGACCTCAGAGGCTAGTGTCTGGGCAATAGGAAAGAAAACACAGTGTAAAATAATAAATGCCTCAGCATTTATTATGTTCAGATCCATAAACATACACTAGCTCTTTATTGAGATATAATTTGTATGTCACAGAGTTCACCTACATGAAAAACATGGTTGATGCTCACAATTTGTCTAGCCATCATTGACATTCAAGATGAGGACATTTTGTCACTCTAGAGAGAGGGCCTCCAACTACCGCCAGTTATTCTCGGATCTCTCCACTCTTTTCTCCAAGCAAGTATTAGTCCACTTTTTATCTGTAGACTCGCCTGCTCTCGGGTGGTCTCTGTAATTGTCTTCTGCTTGTCACAGTGTTTTCAAGGCTGGGACACATAGCTTGTATTAGTACACCATTACTTTTTATCGTCCTGTGATAGTCTGTAAGTGACTATCCCACTTTTTCCTGAATTCATTACTTCATTGAATTGCTTCTGGTTTAGGACTGTTAGGAATAATGCCACTGCTAACATTTGTCTTCCAGTATTTGTGTGGACATATGTTTTGAGTTCTCTTGGGTACAAACCTATGAGTAGAATTGTTATATGACATGTTAACTCATTGTCTAACTTTGTGAACTGACAACTGTTTTTCCACAGTGCCTGTACTATTTTACATCCCTACTAGTAGCTTCTGTGTTCTTTTTTTTTCAGTTCTTGTTTCACACACTTTATTTCCCAAATGATTTTAACTTAAAAACTTACTGACATGGTACATGTGTATTCCTTTAAAAACAAACAAACAGTAAAACAGGATTTCTCTATGTAGCCCAGGCTGGTCTGCATTTGATTTGTAGCTAAGCCCATATTGACCTTGAAATCTTTTTTTTTTAAATATTTATTTATTATGTATACAATATTCTGTCTGTGTGTATTCCTGCAGGCCAGAAGAGGGCCCCAGACCCCGTTACAGATGGTTGTGAGCCACCATGTGGTTGCTGGGAATTGAACTCAGGACCTTTGGAAGAGCTGGCAATGCTCGTTTTAACCTCTGAGCTGTCTCTCCAGCCCTGATCTTGAAATCTTAATCTTCCTGTCTCAGCACTCTAAGTGCTAAGATTAAAAGCCCTCAAAAGGCAGAGGCAGGAGAATCAGTAGTAGAGTGCTTACCTAGCATACATGAGACCCTAGGTTCAGTTTCCAGCATTACATCTCACACACACACACACACACACACACACACACACACACTATACACTATACACACATATACACACACTATATATATATGTATGTATGTATGTATGTATGTATGTCTTCAGTCAGTGGTAGGGGACCAATGGGATATCCATTGTAAGAGAATGAAGTTGGATCTTCCTTTATATCACACAAAAATAAAATTTAAGGTAGTTTAAAAAACTAAATCTATAAGCTAAAATTATAAAACTTTTAGAGCCAGACAATGGTGGTGCACGCCTTTAATCCCAACACTTAGGAGGCAGAGGCAGGCGATTTTTGTTTGAGGCTAGCCTGGTCTACAGAGCGAGTTCCAAGACAGCCAAGGCTACACAGAAAAACCCAGTCTCAAAAACAAAATAATAATAATGAAATTAAAAAAATTAGAAGAAAACATAAAGGAAAACCTCTGTGTGGCTGGAGAGATGGCTCAGTGGTTAAGAGCACTGACTTTTCCAGAGGGCCTGGGTTATATTCCCAGTACCCACATAGTGACTCACGACTATCTGTAGCTCCTATACTAGAGGATCTGGTGTCATCCTCTGGCCTCTGAGTGTACCATGCACACATAGGGTATGCAGCCATGCACCCATATACATAAAATAACCTTTAAAAATTAAAAAAAAAAAACAACAAAACTCTGTGAGACTGACCTAGGCACTGGTTTCTCCTGTGTGATGCCGAAGCACAAGTAGCAAAGGAAGTATTTGGACCTCTGCGGAGTGTAGAAGCTGTGGTGCAAAGAAGCCATCAAGAGAATGGAGTTGGGGGCGGGGCTCTTACATATCCAGTATGTGCAGTGCTAAACTTCTGCTCTCCACACACGTGCACGCGCACACACACACACACACACACACACACACATTTATAACTTAAAAAAAAAAAGAAGATACAAAAAGGAAGTCAAATAGAACCTGCTGTGGTGGTGCACACCAAAGGGTTAGATTCAAGGAAGGCCTTTGCTACACATCAAGTTTGAGGCCAGGCTGGGCTATATGAGACCTTTCTTTTAATGAATAAATAAACTTTTTTTTTTTAAGAGGCAGAAAGAAGCCAGGCGGTGGCGGTACACGCCTTTAATCACAACCCTCAGGGAGGCAGAGGCTAGAGGATCTTTGTAAGTTCAAGTCCAGCCTGGTCTATAGAGCTCCAGGACAGCCAGAGATACATAGAGAAACCCTGTCTTGAAAAACCAAAAAACAAACAAACAAAAATATTTAAGGAGGCAGAAAGGAAGGAAGGAAGAAAGTAAGAAAGAAAGAAAGAGAAATGGAAGTGAGCCTTTGGTTCAACCCTAGTACTGCCAACAGGAAGAGGGAATGTTTGCGATGTCTGATAAGGGTCTGCTGTCTAGGACAGAGTACACTGGAAATTCCTACAGACTAATAATGAGACAGTCCTTCCTGTAGAAGTGGATCTCAATGGCCTATGAGCACCCAAGAAGATGCTCAGCATCACCAATTTTCAGAGAAATACATATCAAAACCGCAGTAAGCCACCACCTCCCATCCCCTGGGATGGCAGTGTTCTAAAGTCAGATGTGATGAGCAGAGCTCCGTGAACTCTCTGTGGGCCCCTGCCTGCTAGTGTAGTGTGAGCACAGCAGCCTGCAAGAGGGGCAGGTTGGATCTACCTTGCAAGCTCTCTAGGAGATTCTGATGTGCAGGCTTTGTTCAGAGCAGTGGACCAAGTGTTTAGACAGAAAGGAGGCCAGTCAGAAGATGCCCGAAAGAGGCAGGAGGCACAGTGTGGAAAAGGAGCTGCACTCATGTGTGTCCTGAGCAGCGACATGTCAGGCCACTGCTTCTCTGTGGAGCTGCTCGACTGCTTGATGGGTGCAGCATCTTCTACTGAAGAACCCACTTGCTCCGTGCCAGGAGTTGTCAAGGTTAGAAGCACTTTGAGACTGAAGTAGGCAACCAAGAGAACCCTCTGCTTTTAAGGAGTAAAATCCTAAGCACTGTTCCTCCTATATGAAAAAATGTTGAACGTATTTAATTTAAAAATTTGGGGGTCCCATATTTGCTGGAGAGATGGCTCAGCAGTTAAAAGCACCTGACTGCTCTTCCAGAGGACATGAGTTCAATTCCCAGCACCCACATCACAGCTCACAACTGTCTGTAACTCCAGTTCTAGGGCACCTGACACCCATGGCAAAACCAATGCACATAATATTTTTTTAAAAAAAAAATTTTTGAGGTCTAACTGTGTAGCCCTGACTGGCCTGGAAACTCTTAGATCAGGCTGGCTTGGAACTCACACAGATCCACTTGCAACTGCCTTCTGAGTGCTGGGATTAAAGATGTGCCTTACCACACACAGTCTGGTTAAATGACATTTTATGAGTCATGCATAAACTGGATGCAGTGACCTGTCTAGGACTGTAATCTCAGCATTGGAGAGACTAAGTCAAGAAAATCACTTAAGCCTGAGAACTCTAACACCCTGAATAACATAGCAAGATATGGTCTCAAAACAGAAAACAAAACGATAGTTTGAAAAGTGTTGTGCAGGGCCTGGAGAGATGGCTCAGAGGTTAAGAGCACTGGCTGCTCTTCCAGAGGTCCTGAGTTCAGTTCCAGGCAACCACATGGTGGCTACAACCATCTGTATTAGAATTTGATGCCCTCTTCTGGCTTGCAGGTGTACATGCAGAGCACATAAAAATATATAAATAAAATTTTAAAAATAGAATAAATTTAAAAAGAAGAGAAAAGTTTTGTGTATGCAACAGTTGGACATTGTCTTTCCATGCTCATTTCATTGTGTTTGGTAGAAGTATTGGTTTGCTGTGGTTTGGGAGTAAAAACACAAAATTTGTTGTCTCAGGGTCAAGAAACATTGTTGGGCAGGAAGCATTCTTAAAGAAACTCATTTTCTGGGCGGTGGTGGTGCATGCCTTTAATCCCGGATCTCTGTGAGTTCGAGGACAGCCAGGATTGTTATATAGAGAAACCCTGTCTTAGAAAAAAAAAAAAAGAAAGAAAGAAAAGAAACTGTCATTTGCCTGGTGGTGGTGGCTCACACCTTTAATCCCAGCATTCTGGAGGTAGAGGCAGGTCGATCTCTGTGAGTTGGAGGCCAGCCTGGTCTACAGAGCTTCAGGACAGCCAGGGCTACACAGAGAAACCCTGTCTCAAAACAAAAACAAAAGAAAAGAAGAAGAAGAAAGAAGCTCATTGTCCTTTTGTTCTCTCCAGGGATTTCATTTTGGAAGACATGGATCTCGCTGCTAATGAGATCAGCATCTATGACAAGCTTTCAGAGACAGTTGATCTGGTGAGACAGACAGGCCATCAGTGTGGAATGTCAGAAAAGGCAATCGAAAAATTTATCAGACGGCTACTGGAGAAGAATGAACCTCAAAGGGGACCACCCCAGTACCCTCTCCTCTTAGCCATATATAAGGTAAAGTGTTGCTTGTAGAGCCTATCCTAGGGGCTTCAGCTTCCCTTTCCGTTATGATCCGGTACTGAACTAAATAGGTGGGGTTTTGTTGTTGTTGTTTCTTTTCTTTTCTTTTTTTTTTTTTTTTTTTGATTTTTTGAGACAAAGTTTCTCTGTAGCTTTACAACCTGTCCTGACTGGCCTTGAACTCACAGAGATCCACCTGCCTCTGGCTCTCCCCCGCCCCCAGTGCTGGGATTAAAGTCGTGTACCACACTGCCCAGCTCTGAACTAGGGTTTTCTAGCATAAACCAGCCATTCTTGCTGTCTGTTGCTAGGAAATGTGACTTGTCTGACATGAAGTGAAAGCTGTGTGAGTATAGTGGGCATAGCCCCTGGTTGTGGGGCAGAAGCTTGGGGAGCCTTGCAGGCCTCACAGCTCTCGAGCTTTAAATGCCTTTGGGGTGCAAGCAAGTGGCTTGTTTATGAAAGTGGATCAGTTCTAGGTATGCTGGAAATAGCAGAAGAGGCTTGTTTTTCTCCTCAGTGTTATGAAACTTTCTTGTTGGGGCAATTCTTAATGTCACTCTTGTCTTTCCTTCTAGGTCCTCCTAACTCTGGGATTAATCATGTTCGCTGCCTACTTTGTAATTCAACCTTTTAGCTCATTAGCACCCGAGCCAGTGCTTTCGGGAGCTCACACCTGGCGTTCACTCATCCATCACATTCGGCTGATGTCCTTGCCCATCACCAAGAAGTATATGCGAGAGACTAAGGGCGTTCCTCTGCAAGGCGGGGAGGAAAACAAACCCTTCCCAGGTAGAAGGCTGCACTTAGAGATGGGTGTGTTGTGTTTGAGTCTCATGTTGCTGAACCTGTCCTAGGACTTGATTTGTGTCTCAGGCTGGCCTCAGTCCCACCAGTGCTGAGATCCACTTTTCTGGATGATACTTAATAGAAAATGATTTATTGGTATCTAATAAGAGACATCTTCCCAATATCATCTTCATTCTACCCTTGCTAAGACTGTGGGGTGAGTTGTATTATCCATATTTTGCAGACAGGAAATCTAAGGCACAGAGAAGTTAAACTTGCCAGAGAAACATGTCTGGTGGAGCCAGATTCAAATTCTCTTATGTTAGGGATGGAGTCTGCAGAAGGGCTGCCCTCTCTCTGGGGCCTTCTCCCCTGAGGTTTCTGCGTGTGGTGGATAGCTCTAACCAGGTCCTCGCCCTGCTGTTATCCTACTGGGCTGTCCCTCTCACTACCACAGTAAGTCGTGATATTAGTGCAGCTCCAGAGGATGGCAGTTTTGCCCCACAACCAGGTCAAGACTTTAACAATGATGGAGCTGCAGGGAGTCTGTCAGAAAACAGTGTCGTAAGGGATCACGTCAGACCTACGTTTTGAGAAAGCATAGAAGGAAGGCTGTTGCTCGGGGTATTTGGGATCTGAGTCTTATCTTTTCTTTCTCCTTTTCCATGCCGAAGATTAAACCCAGTCTTTTGGACAGTCAAGGCTAGAACCTCCCACTGAGCTATATTCCCAATCCCCCCTTTAGATTTTGAAAAAAAAATTATTAGTATCATGTGCATCATGTATATGTGTGTGTAAGTACAGGCACATGTGCGTCGTGTGTATTGAGTGAGTACAGGCACATGTGCGTCGTGTGTGTGTGTGTGTGTGAGTATAGGTACATGTTGCACCATGTGTATGTGTGTGTGAGTACAGTGAGCACTCACGATTCTGGAGGACAGCTTTCAGGAGTTGGTTCTCCTATTAACAGGGTTCTGAGGACTGAACTTGAGGTGTCAGGTTTGCCTGACAAGCACTTGTACCCACTGATCCATCTTGCCAACCTGCTCAAGCCCTGGTTGCTTTCTGTTTGTTTAGTTTGTTTGTTTGTTTGTTTGGTTGGTTGATTGGTTGATTGGTTGCGTGTTTTTGTGGTATCACTCCCGTTTGTCTACATTTTCTTTATAACTTTCCTCTGAAGTCTTTAGAATCCAGGGTCTTAGAAAATGTTTCGGGGGGGGGGGGAAAGACTCTCCCTGACTTTTATAAAATCATAGTGTCATTCCTTAAAGCCTGACTTTGATAGCCATGAAAGTCGCCTTTGAAAGCTATCTGTGTACATTTGAGGAAGTTATGGAAAGGTTTTTCAAATTATATCAAAACCAGAGGAAGGGAACATTGTATGATAAGAACGCTGTGCTGCCAGACAGTGGTGGCACAGCCTTAAATCCCAGCACTCGGGAGATAGAAGCAGGCGGATCTCTGTGAGTTCAAGGCCAGCCTGGTCTACAAGAGCTAGTTCAGGACAGGCTCTAAAACTACAACAAAACCCTGTCTCAAAAAAGCAAAACAAAACAAAAAAACAAACTCTGCGCCATGATTTTTTGTTTTTTAAACTGATGGGAACTATCATATTTATTTATTGCCATACAGTTGAACAGCAATTTCTAGTACCATAGTTAGCAGTTCTATTGGAAATGTATGCACTTACCCTAATTGGCATTTTCTTTCAGATTTCTGACATAGAATCTAGATGCCACTGAAAATACTTGCATTAAAGATACTCATGGTTGCCTGCCCAAGTTGGGACCAGCATCACTCCATCATAAATGGGGTGGGCTCAAGAGACCCCGCCCACCCTGAAGAGCACTTAATTGTTGCTGGTTCAGTGGGGTAGCCACTGGTGTCCATGCTCTAGTAGGAACACCTCCATATATGCTCATACAGACAACCTGAACTAAGCTCAGTAGACAGTTGTCAGTCAGAACGTACATTTGCACTGGAAAGGCCTGGGCTGGCCCTCATGCGGGGAAGCTGTCTCTCCTTACAAGTGGAGTTTTCTGCATTCTGCCCTTCTAAGGAAGGAGGACATGGATGCAATGTCATCGAGGAGTTAGGAAAGTGGTGGGCCTGTCATTGCTTCAGAACTAAGGAATAAGTAATTCTTAGAGTCCACACCACAGCCCACTGTGAAATACTTGTGTCTGTGGTGCTGGAGGCGTTGTTGGTGCTCAGTGAGTTCTGCTGAGCTGCCCCAACCCTGCCTGCCTCTATTACTTGCAAATAAGCTCCCCTGTAGTAAGAGCTCTGACAAGCACCTGCACACTGTGCATGGTCTTTGTGTTCATTTCTCAGCCTTCACAGGCTCCCTTAAGTGTTTATTGCACCTCAGAGTGTGGGAAGTGCTGAGATGGAGACTGGCTAGCTTGCTTAAAGCTGGAGAGAAATAGCCGGACTCATGCGGACAGGGACTCTATTGGAATAGCTCCAGTGCTGTGCTCCTCAAGGGAAGTGAGTGGCGAAAGGTTGCCGTGTCCATTCCCACTTTGTGTGAAAATGGCTCTGGGCATGCTGCCTCCGATGTAGGGCACCTTGAAAAGGCCACCTTCACCGCCAGGCTTCAGACCAGCATATGCTCAGGGTGTTGGAGGGGCTCTGTGCAACAGGAGCTTCAGAGTCTGATTAAATAGTGAGCACAGCCATGGGAATGAGGGGCCTTTGTCACTGGCTTGGCAGGTTCTTGTGAGCACATCCCTAGAATAGGAGGTCTGGCATGGGGAGCCATGATGAGTGCGTCATGGGTTGTTTTTGTCGTCTTTCTTCTGAGGTTTGTGTCAATCTCCTCATCCCATGTTCTTCCCCAGGGGAAGGTTCTGAAAAGTCAGCACCACCCACTCCTCTATGTATGTCCTGCTCTGTTCTCAGCTAAGCCTTGAGTGCCGTAGACCCCACAGGCCCCACCCGCAGAGCTTTGTGCTTTTGTTTCCTGCGCTGCCCTTTACCCAGAAGGGGTTTAGTCCTGCTTTCTGCCAGGGTAATAATGTGTGTGAAAGGCCTTCCCTGCTGAGAACTGTAGGCTGTGCCCAGTTTTCTTTGTCAACAACTAGGCCTCCACAGTAGGTCAGCCACCCACTCTTCTGCAGAGGTGCCCGGCTGTGAGAAAGGGTGGGAGGGTTTCTGCACACACACTTCAAGGCTATGTTTGGTCTGGTACACTGATATTTGACATTTCAAACAGTGGAATGATCCAGACCCCGGGGAGAACTTGAAATACAGGTCATGAGCTTTATTGAGCACATTTTTAGTGTTTTAAAGAAAAAAAAAAACAACAACAACAAAAAATGAGTAGGAGAACTCGTGATGAAAACTTCCTGAGGGTGGGCACATGTCATTTTATCTTGAGGTTGGTATTCTGCAGAAGCAGGTGGGTTGGGGTCTGACTGTGCCTGAGAGTTGGCTCCAAGGAGTTCAAGTCTCAGTGACCCTTGGCCTGGTTTCTGAGATAGCTAGTTGTTAGAGGAGGGTATCTGGAGTAACAGTGCTGAGAATTCGGGGAAGACAGGAGTCACTGAGTGCCTACCTTCCCTGTCTGCTGCAGATGAAGTAGGTGAGGACAGAGGCTGGAAGAGTCGGAGAGTGGCATTTTAGGAGCTGAAGGCAGGTTTTGAGCCAGGGTGGCTTGGTGCCCTGGCTGCTGCTGCTGGCGTTTTCCCACCCACTGGCTTGGCAACTCCTGCCACTGTTAATGTCAAACAAAACCTTTGTGGAGAGACAGAGAGCCAACTGAGTCTGGCCACATCTCCATGCTGTTGGGATGCTGTGAGGTGACACGCCTGCACCTCCATGCCCCCTCACCACCATAATCCATGGCTGACTATTCCTCCTCAGTGATCCCAGGGCTGTGTAGGAAGCAAATGTAGCTCTCCCTCAGGACATGTGAGTGGGCTGTGTTACCCAGCCCTTACGGTCCTTTCCCCTCATTTTTCCCCTCGCTTTGCTGGCCACCAGGCTGGTGTCTGTCCTGCTCCTGTCAGGGGCTGCTTAGGGCTGTCTTAGGAGAGACTCAGTCTTAGTTGATAGTTTTGGCTTAAGTGTTCCTGATCTTCATGGGAGATACCTAATGAGTATAAAGACCATAAAGAGACATAAGAGTTTGTTTTTAAGAAAAACACTCTGGCCTGGCAAACCAGCTCAGAGGGGTCAAGATGCTTGCTTTGCCATCCTGTCAATTATATAAAGGTGGAGGAAGAGAACTGACTCCACTCCATAAAGTTGCCCTCTGACCTCTGTATGCATTCTGTAGCAAGCATGCCCACACACATAAACAATAATAAAAAACTTAAAATATTTTATACATGAGCCTAGTCAAAAGACTGAGAAGCAAATTTTCTTTTTTCTTTTGTTTTTTGTTGAGACAAAGGCTCTCTTGAATCCTTTTAGTTTTTTTTTTCAGTATTTATTACATTTTTGCTTTTGAGACAGATACAAACAAACCATTCTCTTACACACACACACACACACACACACACAGCCATTCTTGTGATTTTTAAAGTGCTTTTCCCCTGTACCATTTCTCTGTGAATCTTTATCTTTAGTGGACCTGAAATTCCCTGTGTTAAATAGGCTGGCCTTGAACTCAGGTCTACCTGCCTCTGCCTCCTGCATACTGGAATTAAAGGTGTGCAGCACCACTACCCTGCTCCCTTCATGATATTCTTACCTTAGCCTCCTA
The DNA here is from genome assembly GCF_982192425.1 of Myodes glareolus. Lineage (NCBI taxonomy): Eukaryota > Metazoa > Chordata > Mammalia > Rodentia > Cricetidae > Myodes > Myodes glareolus. The sequence goes on along the minus strand of NC_142043.1, from coordinate 65,846,317 downwards.
AGTACTAGGATTACCACAGATGTGTACCACCACGCTTGGCCTAAAAACCACTTTTGTTCACATAGATATACACATATGTATGATCCTTCTTAGATCATGTGTACATAAAAATCTTTATGTATATAATACTGTTACCTAGACATACTATTGATTTCTAATGCTACCAAAATAAAGTATGACAGCCTGGATGGCTCAAAACAAGAGAAATTATCCTGTGGAAATTCTGGGAACAGGGATCTGAAACAAAATATTGATGGGGCTGTGCTCCATCCAAAACCCTTGGCGCTGCTTCTAGCTGCTGCTGGGCAGCAGCTTTGACTTACCTTGCTTGTGGCTCCATTCACCACCTCCATCTTCACACGTCGTCTTCCCTCTGTGGTTTCCTGTGTCCCCCGTCCCCCGTAAGGGCATCATTCAGATTAGATTCAAGGTCCATTCTCCATCAGTATGACCCATCATAACTGTGTCTGCAAAGTAGTTAGTGTCCACGTTTTGTTTTATCACTACAGTGTGAGGTGTTTATATGCACACACCTTTATGTCATGTACTATTGTTCTGTATAATCCTGGAGCCAACATAACTATAATTCCAGCACTTGGGAGGCTGAGGCAGAGGTATCACAGTTTAAGGTATGGCCAATCTGAACTACATGGTCGGATATTCTTTTTCTTTAAGTATCATCTGTTTGTTTGTGTATCTATTTTTGTGTGAGTGTTGTTATAGCAGTGCACATGTGAAGGTCAGAGAACAGCTTTCTGGAACCATTTCTCTCCTACCATTGTACTCTAGTTAGCAAGCTTGTGCCAAAAACACACCCCAAGCCATCTCACCATCCTAGTAAGACATTTGACATTTTCTTTAAAAACCAAGGGGCAGATTTCTGTGAGATTCAGGCCAGCCAGAGCTACACAGTACAACCCTGTCTCTAAAAGTGGAAGGGAGGGTGTTGTTACAAATACCTTTAATCTCAGTACTCTGGAGGCAGAGGCAGGTGGGTCTCTGAGTTCGCAACCAGCCTGGTCTACATAATAAGCTCCAGGACAGCCAGGGCTACATAGAGGGATCCTATCTCAAAACAAAATAAAACAGAAAACAAGTGCTGGAGAAATGGTTCAGTGGTTAAGAGCACTTGCTGCTGTTTCAGAGGATCCAGGCTCAATTCCCAGCACCTGCATGGCAACTCACAACCTCTATAACATTAGTTCTAGGGAATCTGACACCCTTTCTGGGCCCTTCAGACACCAGGCATGCACATATCATACAAACATATATGCAGGCAACACACCCATGCAAATAAATATAATAATAATATAATAAATAATAAAAATTGTGTTATATTTTTCTCTAGTCTTTAAATTTTATCATTTATATCTTTAAGTGATCTGGAATTCACTTTTGTGTTTTTGAAAGATCAGAGATCAAACTATTTTCTTGCAAATAAAGATCCTTGCTCCTTAAATGTTTGCTGAATTGCCCTTTCTCGTGGGAAAAGAATCAGCCTCTACACAGATTAAGTAATGGACCCCACATGTACAGGGATAACAGTAATGGACCCCCACATGCACAGGTATAGCAGTAATGGACCCCTACATGTACAGGGGTAACAGTAATGGACCCCACATGTACAGGGGTAACAGTAATGGACCCCACATGCACAGGAATCCATTCCACATTCTCTATTGTACAGAGCTGCTTGTTCGTATCCAGCTGCCCAGACCCGAAATAACCATAGGAACTGTATTAATTAAATTACTGTTTGGCCTATTAGCTTTAGCTTCTTACTGGCTAGCTCTTACATCTTAATTTAACCCATTTCTATTAATCTGTGTATCGCCATGTGGCTGTGGCTTATCAGCAAGGTTCTGTCCAGCGTGTCTCTCTCTCTCTCTCTCTCTCTCTCTCTCTCTGTTGGAGCTACATGGCTTCTCTTTGACTTTGCCTTCTTTCTCCCAGCATTCAGTTTAGTTTTCCCCGCCTACCTATATTCTGCCCTGCACAGGCCTAAGACAGTTTCTTTATTAACTAGTGATATTCACAGCATATAGAGGAGAATCCCACATCAATTCTTTTGTGCCTTAGCTTCTTGCCTGAATGTGTATTTTCCCTGCTTGCAGAAAACACATGGGTCTGTTACATTTCTCAGCTGTGAGCCGCTCCAGTCCATGCACATGCAACTGTAAAAGCCAATTCTCACTGTCCCAGCACTCGGGAGGCAGAGACAGGTAGATCTCCCTGAGTTCAAGGCCAGCTTGGTCTATAGCACGAGTTCCAGGACAGCTAGGGCTATTACAGAGAAATCCTATCTCAAAAAACTAAAACAAAAAAACTAGTTCTCACCCAGTACTGGGTTAGTGTGTATTGACTCATTGTCATTGGAGAAAGTACAGTACTTGACTCTGCAATAGTTTTAAAATTATTATTTAACTTTTATGTATGCTCCTACTTAAAGACCTTTATTCATTATCTATGGTTGATTTATTAATACCGTCTTCAATCAGCACTTTTAGCCATGTCTAAAAGTTATCAACGTAGTTTCTCTGCAGAGGCACTGCACAGCTTCCTCTGCTTAGGAAAACTAAACAGCACTTCAGGTCACACATGAGGAGATTAGAAAAATAATAAACTTAAGTTTTTAGAGAAATTTTGAATTCAAAGCAAAATTAAGTGGGGAAAATATATCGAGCAGCCTCTGCCCCACAGGTGTGCTGCCTCCCCAGGGACCCACAGTATGAGGTGTGAAAAAAAAGAGCAGGCATCGCCCATGTCAGCTCCACAGGGGCCCATTGCTCAGCCCAGAGGAGCTGAGAGCTCCCTAAGAAGATGAGCAGCTTCTGTATGGTGCACTCCGTTTACAAGAGTGGCCAGTGTTCTGTAGGACCAGAGCACACTTAGTTATTTCTCTGTCTGCTTTATATACATGCTTTAGTTCTGTCCCCCTTGGAAATTCCTGCTCATTATCGTGAATTGGGTAATTTTTTCTACTTCAGCTTCAGAAGCCCCTCATTTCAAAAATAAAAGAATAGGAAAACTTGATTTTTTTTTTAATTTTTATTTTTGAAATGAGGTCTTCCTATGTGACTTTGGCTAGTCTCAAACAATCCTCCTGCCTCAGCTTCCCAAGAAGCTGGGATTGCAGCTGTGTGCTGCCAAGCCTGACCAGGCAGTTAATGAGTTTCATATTGAGCTAGCGCCTCCTGGTCTGTTGCCGTGTCAAGCCCCTGTTAGTACTGACGTATATTGCTTAGACTTAGGGAGCAGCAGCAGCGTTTTTTCTTGGTTCCCAAGTTTCTTCTTTTTCCTTTAGTGCACACTTGTCAAGACCTCACCACCTAGATATCGCCTCATAATAGAATTTAACAAGTTACAGGCCTAGAGGTATAGCTCCATGGTGGTCTCAGGAAGTTCACCCCAGCACACCTAAACCAAACAGACAACAAAAACTCCAAGTACAGTTAAAGGTTCAGAACTGCTGCCACTAGCCCACCAGACCCCTGCACAGATGAGGAGAGTCTCCTTTGTCCCGACACCACCCTCTTACATTTTGGGGAGGTTGTCATCACTGAGTCTGAGACAGATCTGCAGATCCCCACGTGGTGCTCCCCGTGCTCAGGTGACCCCAGGAAACGCCATGTCGTTCCAGCAGTGTCTCCCTCACTGTTCTTGAATCTGCTCTTCTTTCTTCCCAGACTGCCGAGCCTCTGGCTTCTCAGTGTGCTTGCTTATCATCGCATTCTCCTTGTCTGAAAGGGTAAAAGCGGGATATAACCAGGCCTTTCTTTTGCCGGCCTCTCTCCTCTCAGGACATCCTAGTCACAACCTGGAATAATCTTCCTAAGACGTCAGGAAGCCAGTGCCAGAAGCCTCTGACAGTTCCTGTGGGAGGAGAGCTCCTCACAGAGCTGCAGCGCTGTCCCTGCTCAGGATCTGAGACCGGCCTCAACTCCATGCACGAGCCTCATTCCCATCATTGTAATTTCTCATTATTTATGCCTCCTTGTATATCCATTACCTGGAGGGAGTTCTTGTATTTTGTCATATCTGGCCTTTAATAAATATTTTTGCTGGGTGGTGGTACTTGGGAGTACAGAGGCAGGTAGATCTCTGAGTTTGAGACCAGCCTGATCTACAGAGAGAGTTAGTTCCAGGACAGCCAGGGCTACACAGAGAAACTTTGTCTCTGAAGAAAGAAAGGAAGAAAGGAAGAAAGAAAGGTAGATTTGAAAATATTCCAGAAGAGAAGACAAATGTCCTACTTGGCAGCCCACTGTGTGCCATGTAAGTAGGTGTGTCTTGTAAGCACCTGTACCATGTAAACAGGTGGCCCTTGGAGGGCCCTAAGGGGAGAGGCCCTCACCGGAAAGGCACACCATCAACCTGAGAGCCTGGAAGTGGAGATCTCTCCCAAGGAAAGCCAGGTGCTGTGTGTAGTGGGTGATGCGGGGTACAGGGAGTATCCAGTGCGGTCCCTCCTGGTGAGGACCCCTGCATCCACTGCTGCCTTCAGAAATAAACTGTGGCTGCTGCCTGTCTGTCTCAGAGAACATTCTGTAGGAAGCAGTTTTCTTGTTTTGTTTTGTTGTTGTTTTACGTAAGTTTTCTCTGTGTAGCTCTGGCTGTCCTGGAACTCATTCTGTAGACCAGGCTGGCCTCCAACTCAGAGATCCACTTGCCTCTGCCTCTTGAGTGTTGGAATTGAGGACATGCGCCACCATACTAAAGAACCGTTTTCCAAGTGTTTGTATTAGCTTAGAAAGCTGACTATCTCGGCCACCTTCGGCTGTCTGCTGCCTTTTGGTTTAGGATCTCTCAGAACCATCTCGTGAAACATTTTGGAAACAAACATAGAATGGGAAGTAAACAAGAAATAAAGCAATAGGTCAGAAGTGGGAAAAAGAGGTGATGGATACAGGACCCCCTCAGAGAAGCCAGGGAGGAGTGCCAGGCAGCTAGCTGGCACTTAATGCTTGGGTCTAAGTGGAACAAATTCTGACCACATTGTGATCGATCCTTGGAGTGGAAGCAGCAATTGGTAGTAGCATATCCCATCTGAGTTGAGGTGGAGCATTGTCTTATAAGCAGAGGCAATTCACTGTCCCCCCAAAACAGCCAGAGAAGTCTCTATCTCTTCTGCCTTAGAATCAGCCCTCATCTCACTCTTCCTTCCCAAAGTCGGCCTGGCCTCCACACAGGTGTGCATAAGAACCGAGGGTCTAGGGCACAGCAGAGTGTGTGCATGCATCAGGAGCCTCCTAGTGTGGGAGCACGTATGTACTGCCTGCTCCAGGCTGGAGATGTTCAAACATCCCAAGTTCAGGTCAGAGACAGGAGAATGGTGTAACTAAATGCTTGTAACTGTTTTGCTCTGCTGAGTGATTTGATTGAAGACATGAATGTATGTGTTAAAAGATACTATCTCCAAAGTGTAGAAAATCATACAGAAAAAAGTGCCTCTCCTTCCTCGCCCTCCAGACCTGCTTACAGGGGTCTCCAGAGGAAGACTAGTCCTTCCCTGTCTGCGTTTGTTCCTGGCTCAGCAGCTGTCCTTCTGAACCTGTCTGCCCTCTGTCTCTTCCCCTCTCAGAATTTGACCCCTGGTCATCAAGTGGCTGTGAGCAGAATGAGTCAGAACCCATCCCTGCCAACTGCACTGGCTGTGCCCAGATACTACCCCTCAAAGTAACGCTCCCAGAGGACACTCCGAAGACTTTTGAGAGACTCCGTCCTCTGGTGATCAAGGTAGGCAAGAAGCCAGGTTTTCCTATGAACAGCCTGCCCATAAAAGGCTGGATCAAGCCCTGCGAAGCTGTGGTAACTCACTGTGGTAACTCACTGTGGCCTTCTTTGTCTTTCTATGTCACCAAGACAGGGCAGCCTCTGTTGTCTTCAGAGATTCAACATTTCTCATGCCAGTACCCTGAAGCCACAGAGGGCTTCTCTGAGGGGTTTCTCACCAAGTGGTGGCGCTGCTTTCCTGAGAGGTGGTTTCCATTTTCTTACCCATGGTGAGTCTGGAGGTGCTTAGCTTGCATGTGAGGAAGGGGCAGGGTAGGTGTCAGAGCTGTGAGAGCCAGCACCATAAAATGGTCAGTTCACAGCACACCTTCAAGTCAAGGACAGAAGCCCAGGTCAGCCTGCCATGCACTGCAAGGAGGAAGGGAGCAGAGTCCCTAAGGATGATGCTGCCATGCAGCTCATATATCCGATACTTTCTGCTGTGATGAACACCGTGACCAAAGTGTTTATCTGGGCCTATGCTTCCAGAGCAATGAGAGGCCATCACCTGTGCCCAGCAGACAGTCTTCTTTTGTTTTTGCTTTTTTGGGTTTTTGGTTTGGTTTGGTTTTGGTTTTGGTTTCCGAGACAGGGTTTCTCATTGTAGCCTGGAAGCAGACTATAATATAGTTCTGTAGACCAGAGATCCACCTAAGTCCGCTCCTGAGTGCTGGAATTGAAGGCATGCGTACCACCACTGCCTAGACAGACAGAGTCTTTAAGCTCTCAGAGTGACTTCTCTAACAAGGCCAGACTTCCTAAGCCTCCCCCAAACAGTGCCAGCACTTGAGGACCAAATATTCAAATGCCTGAGGCTATGAGGGACATTCTCATTCAAACCATCAGAACCTAATTGTTTCTTCTAAGGAGAAGGGTCAGGAGGTTCAGGACTGATTAGAAAGCTTAGCAGGTACAAGAGCTGCATCCAGGTCAAGGCACGCAAAGCGGGATTCTCAGTCACTTTGCAGACTGAAGATTAGATTCAGACAGGTTAAGACAGTTGCCAAGCTACGATGGAAACCTGTTTGCTCTCCAGTTCCTTCTGTGTCTACAGAAAACATGGGCCATTCCTTAAGGCTAAGCTCCCTCTGGTGAGAAAGGAAGAGCCAGTCTCCATGGAGAACTAGTTCAAAGGGAAATTAACATTACCCTTTAGGGTTTTGTTGGATATTTTTTTTAAAAAAAAATGCTTTTTACATTTATCATTTGTTTATCGTGCTCATGTGTGTGTGCTCCTGCTATCATGTATGTGTGGAGGTCAGAGGACAGCTTGTAGAAGGCAGCTCTTGCCTTCCATCGTGTGGGGCCTGGGGTGGAACTCGGGTTCACAGACCTGGTAGCAGATGCCTGTATTCGCTGAGCCATCTCACCAGTTCCTTTGCTGGCTAATTTCTTAATGCCTCTGCCTTCTTTTTGACGTAATTTCTATGCGTCTGTGTGTGAGAGAGAGGATACTTGTGTGCCGTGTCCTGTGCGTAGGTGTCGGAGGACAGTGTGCAGGAGTCGTTTCTTCCTCCCATGTAGCTTTTGATTATTTTAAATTGTGTGTATGGGGTTATGTTCCGTGAGTGCAGGTGCCCTCTGAGGCCACTGCGCATGAGCTCTGAGAACCGAGCTCCAGCCCTCTGCAAGAATAGAAAAAGCTCTTAACCTCTGAGCCCTTGCTACTCCCTCCTCAGTTGTGGGGTCAGAGAACAGCTCTCGGGAGTTGATTCTCCCTGACACTTTGAGACCCAAGGGTGAAATTCAGGTTGTCAGGCCTACACATAAGTTCCTCAGCCTGCTGAACCATCTCCCTGGCCTCCCACCTTTCTCTACACTTGTCATCGTCCTGTGTGGTGGAATGGCTGCCCACTGTCTCCCACTCTGCCTCAAAGAAAAGTCCTGCCTTTGGTCCCTTTCTCCTCTCTCCTTCAGTCTCTCTCCCTGCAGCTAGCCTGCTGTTACTTCCGCTTCTTTTTTAAGGTACAATGAGTTGATTCTTATTCTTTGTATTGCTTCTGCTGGAGCTTAGCATTACACCCATCCTTATAACTACCTGTAGGCCTTCTCTTGGTGAGCGTGTATGGTATGGTACTGTTCATCAGTTCTGCATGACTGTCTCCATGGATCTGATGCTAAGACATGGTCCTGCCGGTTATTCACAGCACTGAACTGTGGAGGCGGGAGGATCAGATAAAGGTTATTAGCCTCAGCTCCAGAGTGAGTAGGAGGCTAGCTGGGATCCATGAAACTGTTCCAAAAGATCAAACGGTCTGAGAAGACAGCAGTTAGGGTGTGCTGCTCCAGAGGACCTGACTTTGGTTCCCAGCGCCACAGCATAGAACTCCCCATCTGGCCCCTGTGGGTGCCCGCACACACGTGGCATACCCCGGTGGGTGCCCGCACACACGTGGCATACTCACACACACATACATATCTCATGTGTCTATTGAGACAGGACTCACTTTATAGCTCTACTATCTCTGTAGACCAGCTGACCTTGAACTCAGAGCTCCACTTGTCTCTGCCTCCCGAATGCTGGGTTTGCAGGTGTGCGCCACTATTTCCAACTGCAGAAATAAAACATCTTTTAAAAAATGTTTAAAAAAAAAAAAGACAGCACGAAAGGCATAGTTCAGCTCTCTCCTCTGCACCTTCCGCCATGGTCTGTCCCTCCTGCAGATGAACCGGCTGACTTGGCTGGTGACTTATTTCTTTTCACACTTTTCAGGAGGAGACCTCTAAACAGATCACAAGTTTTACGGGAGCTTTTTCCTGTTTTTACCCAACTTCCATTTCCAAAAGACGCCTCCTTACACAAGTGCTTCCTGATCCACCCGGAACCTGTGGTGGGTAGCAAGGTAAGACATGCTGTCAGGACTCAGGTCTTATTTTCCCCATTCGATGGAGGCCTTCTCTGCATGTGGACTCAGAGAGTGAGTTGAGTCCCCACTGCTGGCATCTGACAGGAAGGTGCAGTCCCGGAGGTCTTTCCTGTGGATCTTTGTGCTGCTGCTTTTCCTCTTCAGAGGAGTGGGAAGTTGACATCCCTCCCTCAAATCAGAATGTAGACAAGTCTGTAGATGAATAGTGTGTTCTTATAGCCCCAGCCTTTTCTTTATGCCAATGCAGAAATGGAGCCCAAGAGAGAAACCTTTAACCCAACTTTAGAAGAACTTTGAAAACCCCATTCACAAACAAGAGAGCCAGGGCAGCGAATAGGAAAAGCCAACACTTGAGGGCCTGGGACGTTTGAATGGTACTTGAAGGCAAGCAGCTGACCTGTTTATCCCACCCTTTCCATTGGTCAGGGCCAGTGGATGGGAGAAGCCCCTCTATGTTTGGGTCTGTCTGCTTTTATCTGAATTTGTTCTCTTGTTGAGTCTCATTCCTGAAGATGATTTCAGAATTTTGATTAATTTGAATGAGTTTCCTACCTGTGCCCTTCTTCCAGTTCTGGTTTGTGTCTGCACCTGATCCTCCTTATTTGTTCCAAGCTTGCTGAACTGTCAGGATCGAATTTCATAGCTTATAAAACCTACTTTGTGGTCCACGCCTTTAATCCCAACACTTGAGAGGCAGAGTCAGGGAGATCTTTGTGAGTTTAAGGCCAGCCTGGTCTACAAAGTGAGTTCCAGGATAGAGTCCAAAGCTACAGAGAAAGTTTGTCTCAAAACTGCCCCCACACACACACAAAACTTTGTGTAGAAGTAAGTGCCTGCCTGCTGCTGTGGGTAAGGCCTGCTGTCAGGAGGGCCGCTCTCGCTGCAGACTTCACTGGTTTGGCCTGCTATGTCCAGCTAGACCTCAGGGCCCAGTAGGATTTCATCTTCATAATTGTGATAGAATTTTGGCGAGGGACTTTATCTCAGTTTTCCCACTTGAATACTGAAGTCAGTTTCATCTGTTGCTGACAGAAAGGCGTCCAGCAGAGGAGAAAATATAGCTATTCAAATGGTTAGCGCAGTCATCTTGTGTGGAGATTTGAGAAGGGAGTGCCCCAAAGGCTGGGTTTCTTAGAACATGTGTATCCCCACCCAGCCTCACTACTCCACCCTACTGTTCTCCTCCTGGTCCCTAGGCCCTGGAAAAGCCAAGGCCCAGTGTCCCAGGTCAGTCTTGGGATAGAGAAGAAGTAGGGTCTGGTCACTACACAGCCCCACTTCTCCTATTCCTCAGTGTTGCCTAGGACTCGCCCTCAATCGTCTGTTCCATCCTGGGCATGAAGGGGCATGGCCCAAGCCTCTGAGCCTGTGAATGAGGGCTGCACCCACCTGGTTGTGGTCTTATGTAGTCTTTCAGGACTGCAGATGGCAAAGCATCTGCCAGTGTTGGTTCTTAATTCCTGCAAGCTAGCTCAAGACAGGAGCTCCTGTGCTCCTGGTTGCCAGGAAATGGCTCTGTGTGGCCTTGGAGACACTTGGGCTGTCACTGAGGATGCTGCCCAGTAAATATGCAGTTCCTCTTAAGAAGAACCTGTAGATGGCTGGAGAGAGGCTCAATAGTATGAACATTTCTGCTCTTGCAGGAGACCAAAGTTCAGTTTCCAACACTGACATTGGGCAGCTCATAACTCCTAGGACTCAAGCTCCAAGGACTCTGGCTCCCTCTTCTAGCCTCCAGGAGTACACATAGGCATACAGATAATAAAATAAAAAATATTAAAAATAACCCAGAGAAGAGATTTTTACCCTGGCCTCAGTACCAGGAAATGCCATGATTAGGAGAGACTAGTTTGTTTTATGTTTTAGAGATAGTTATGAAATTTGTTATTAATCATGTTTTCCTCATTGCTCAGCCTACTAGGAATACCTTACCATATCTAAGGCCAGGCATTTTGGCACACACGTTTAATTCCAGCACTTGGGAGGCAGAGGTAGATGAATCTCTTGAGTTCAAAGCTGACCTGGTCTACATAGAGTTCTAGGACGGAGATGTAAAGAAAAGCCATTATGTATAAAGGGTTTTGTCCACTAATACTCATTCTTCTCCCTCTTTCTTTTGCATCCATTCTTTACTCCAGATGCATAAGGTGCACGACCTGTTTACTGTTGGCAGCGGGGAAGCCATGTTGCAGCTCATTCCCCCCTTCCAGTGCCGAAGACACTGTCAGTCTGTGGCCATGCCGATAGGACCTGGAGATATTGGTATGTAGGGTCCCAGGAGGACAGAGACAGTATTTCTAAGCATCAACAATGTCTTCAAGAAGGTTCTATCCTTTGGGCTGGACAGATGGCTGTTAGAGGCTAGGCTCACACCCAAAAATATACAAAGGTTCTATCTGATTAAATCAAAAGTAAGATTTTATTAACAGAATCTATTTATTATGCTTAAAAAGAGAACAGGTAAAGTAGCATAGGAGATGTGTGCACAACAGGGAGACGTGTGCACTAACAGCTCTGAGAATGCGGGTGTCTGTTGGGCAAAACCACTCCAAGTTAGAAGGGATTCTGGAAGTTATTTAGAATAATTCTTCATTTTATAGATGAGGAAGTTGAAATGAGAGTCAAATGACCTTCCCAGTATCCCACCATTAAGTCACAGGCATGTCAGGACAGAGCCAAGACAAGGTCATAGGAAGCCTTTATACCTGTTTTGCTAAGAGTCAGTTTGATGTGATGGGCCACTGTCACGTGGTGTCACCGCTGTGTGTATCCACAGCCAATCCAAGGCCCAGCTCAGTTGGTGACCCACCACGATTCTGACTCTGTGTTTCCAAAAATACCAGTGTCCTCAGAACCTATTCCAGAGTTAGTCAGTTGACAGCAGTACTCTTGGCAGAAGCAGAGGTGGCAGCAAATGCCACTGCTGCCCCTGTTGGTGCTACGTCACAAGATCTGGAGCCCTTGCCAGGCTGAGGCCAGCTTACAGCCCTGGGACCTTTTACCATTGGCCATCAGAAGTCCCAGGTACCTAGAACACTCTCACCTCAGTGAGGGCCAGGGGCTGGCATTGTGCCAAGCTCTGCTACGCATCTCAGAACCTTTGTTTTAGCATAGGCATGGGGAGGAAGTATGACACAGACTGAACAGTAATAATGGGGCCCAGCTGGTCTGGCCCGGCCATGCAAAACTGCGATAAAAAGTGAATGTGTGTGGAAACAGCAGGCCGTTTCCTGCAGTGGAGTGACCCTATGTTGAGTGGCTGTTAGAGAAACAGGGTTTTAAATTTGTGGTCATTCGTAGACAGCCCCCCCTGTCTTGCTTTCTATAAATACTGTTGTTCAGACAGCTTCAGAAGCACCTTGAATTTTCCAGGTTCTAGATTGCCAGTTCTCGCAAGCATCCAGAATGCCAGTTATAGGATTTGAAAAGAAGAGGTGACTGGCAGCTGCCAAGGAAGTTTGATAGACGAGAGCAGCCTAAGACACAGATGCCAGGCTTCTGACTGGCAGAGCCTTAGTGGCCAGCCTCATGGCAGGCACAGAACAAGCAAGGGAGAGCTGGGAGCAGGGGTGGTTGGCGCCTGAAGCCCTGTTAGGAATGGAGTCAGATAGAGGAATAGAGGTAGAGCTGCCGCAGGTGGTAAGGATGAAAGTCAGGCCTATTGGTGAGAAAGAGTAACTTGGGGGTGTAGCATGGCCCATTAAGAATGGTACTGGGACAAGCTGTTCTATGATTATATTTTTTTTTAACCAAAATGCTGGGTTTTTTTTAACCTGGAAGTGGAGGGCCAGAATTACAGATCCACCAGGAATCCTGGAATGATACATAATCAAGGATGACAGATGTTGGGCACACAGGCCCAGCAAGATCATGTGACCTCTCCTCAAGTATTAGTCAGTTTCTAGACTGACCAACCATCACACCTTAGAGACTGACTTTCCAGTTGAGACTGTTTATCTTAGTAATGTTTAAAAGAAAGGGTTCCGGGTGGTGGCGCACGCCTTTAATCCCAGAGACAGAGACATAGGCAGGCGGATCTCAGTAAGTTCAAGGCCACCACCCTGGTCAACAAAGCAAGTTCCAGGACAGCCAGGACTATTACACAGAGAAACCCTGTTTCAAAGGAGAAAGAGAGGAGAGGGGGGGGGGGAGGTGGTTAGCATGAGATGATTTTATTTTGCTGTTTCGAACTTTTGAGGCAGAGTCTTGCCATGTGTTCTGGTTGGCCTAGGTATCACTAGGTAGCCCAGGCTGGCTTCAGACTGCAGTAGTCCTTCTGCCTCCGTCTCGGTGCTGGCATTACAGGGATGTGCCACCCCCTCCAGCCTTCCACTTTTGTGTACTTCTTTATGTACTTGGCTGACTTCTGGTCCTTTTGAGATGGGTTCTGGCTAAGTAATCCTGGCTGGCCTCAATCCTGAAAGTCTCCCTGCCTCAGCCTTACAAGTGCTGGAATACAGGTGTAGCCCCACACCCAGCATGATCCACTGTCCCATGTTAGAGCATGCAGGACAGTCCTGTGAGCGACAGCAGGATGCCTTCCCAGCACACTCAGGTGATCTAGGTCTGAGTTTTCCAAACAGAGCCCAGGGGTGGAAACAGGAACCTCCCGAGAAGGCCTGGAACAGGCTTCCTGAGTTAGGACTTCAGAAGCCAGTGCGCAGGATACACGGGCTCCAAGAAGCCTTGGAATCATCGAAGCCTCTTCAGATATTCAAGACGGGCAGAGCCCACACTGGGGATGCTGATTTAAGTCAGTCTGTGTGAGCTGGAGCACACCATCTTAGGAATAGCTGTGTGCTCCCCACAGAACCCATCCAGACCTAGGCATCCAGACCTAGCCATAGTGCTGTGCGCACCCTGAAGTCCTAGCATTCAAGAGGCAGGAGAATCCCAAGCTTGAGGCCAGCCGAGACTACATAACAGGAACCTGTCAAACACACACTCCACTTCCAAAAAAAAAAAAGATTATCAGCCTGGGACCTGATGGCCAGTACCTCCCTCATGTAAAACAGGCTGCCTGTGTGACCAGCCAGAGTGTGATTCAGTTGCCCATAAGAGGGTGGGGAGAAAAGTCTGGGTTTGGGGTGTCTTTGAGTGTCAGGTCACAGAGAACTAGTAATAGCAAGGCATACTCAGACTTCAGAGAGCCCAGAGACTTTCCAGCAAGAGCAGCAGGACTGCAGACCCATGGCTCTGCCCGGTGTTCTTCTCCCTGACATTCACTGCTTTCCTGTTGCTGTTTTCCTCCAAGGCTATGCTGGTGCTGCCCACTGGAAGGTCTACATTGTAGCCAGAGGGGTTCAGCCTCTGGTCATCTGCGATGGAACCACTCTCTCAGAGCAGTAGGAAACGACTGTCTATAGGAACTGCTTAAAGAGCTGAAAACCAGGCTGAAAAGAACAGGGGGGAGGAATAAAAACACTAAAACCTTTTCCTTGGGTCTGTTGCTTAGTTACCTGCCCTGGATGCACTGGCTGTTAGCTGTGTGCTGGAGACAGCAACTAGGACCTACCTCTCCATCTCTGTCATTAGACTCCCTGGGGAGGGCTGCAGCCTGGCTGCTAACCAACACTTTGTCCACATCTGTCCTCTCCCGGGCCTTTGAACACCAAGGTGTTAGAAACGGGCTAGTAGTTCCCCCTGTGTGTGGACATGGCTCCTCACTGGCTTCTAGGCAGTGGAGGGGCAGCAATGGGTGCTGACACCATATCCTTCACCAGGTGAATCTGTCTGTCCACTATTTCCCTAACCACATCACCCTGTACTAAAAAGTACAAAAGGGAAATCATGACTGGCTTTAAAAATCCCTACAGTTTGACAAGCAGAATGAATGTGGAACCAGTGTGGATAGGATCAGATAGCCAGAATTGCATTTTTAAAAGTGCCTGCTAACACTAGGTATCATGGTGTGTACTAGGCTAGCCTGATCTATGTAGTGAGTTCTAGATTTGCCAAGGATTGCGTAGTGAGACTGTCTCAACAGAGCTCAGTAGTAGAGTGCTTGCCTAGCATGTGTGAGGCAGTCCCCACATCCCAAAGAGAAAAAGGAAAGTGTCCCTTTTTCATAATGTCCATGGCTCTTGGGGTTCTGGTGGTGGGTGCTGGAGGCGGGGCTAGAGTTCTGAATCTTCAGGTGCCTGTGCCTCTAGCTGGCCAGAATCCTCGCTGAGGCTGCAATGCCCTGACTGAGTCAGCTGCTGCCGTGCCCCACCCCCTTCAGAAGGAATGAGTTAGAATAGCTGGCCTGAAGGAGACAGGCACCTCCCTGAGTTTGATTTTTAGGCCTGACTTTCTACAGAGATATTTTTCAGCAGCCTCAAGCTGATGTAATGTGGTTGGGGAAGGAGCTGCAGAGTCAAAGTGTTTGCTATCAGTGTGCGACTCACTTCGTGGTCGTCCGTTCTACTGTGGTCCTGCCTTCATACTGGGAAGCAAGGTGACATATTGGTTTTATCAGGATGCACAATTATCCTAACTAGTGATCTGCTGTGCTTACTGCTCCCCCAAGTGCTTTTGGGGTATCTTCGTCAAACAGCGCAAATAATAAGGATGTTCTTTCTTTGAATTTTTGAGTCAGGGTTTCTCTGTGTAGCCTTAGCTGTCCTGGATCTCACTCTATAGCCCAGGCTGGCCTAAAACTCACAGAGATCCTCCTGCCTCTGCCTCCCAGGCGCTGGGATTAAAGGTGTGTGTCATCATCTCCCGGCAAGTATGCTCTTTTTGCTTTCTCTGCCCCCTTTTTTGTTTTGTTTTGTTTGTTTTGTTGTGAGACAGGGTTTCACATTGTATAGCTTCAGCTAGTCTCAAAACTCCTTTAGACCTGACTGTCCTTGAACTCACGGGGATCTATCTACCTGTCTCTCCCTCTCTACTGCTGAAATTAAAGGCATGCACCACGACACCCAGCTTCCTCTGCCCTCGTATTGGTCCTTTATTGACATGGCTAGGTACTTGATCACTGATCATGCCGCACAAAGATGAAGATAAACCAAACTGAGTGGCCTCCGGTTCTAAATTGTGGAAGTCAGAAGGCTGCACAGTAGGTCTGCCCGGACCTGCACAGTCCATGGTGATGGAAGCTGTGACCCTCTGTGGAGTCTTCACCATCGATGGAGGGACCCTGTACCTTTGGTCCCTTGAATTTCATGAACAACAGTGCGGGGGACAGGTGAGGTTAAGCAAAGAGGGCTCTGAGGAGGCTGAGGTGGTTTGTGGAAGACAAGCAGTCCTCACCCAGCCCAGGGTGGAGTGGCGCAGCGCAGAGCCTCCGCAGGCTAGAGTGTGAACTGCGCGCACGGAGGAGGAGCTTTCCCTGAGAGAGTGGAGCCTTTGTGAGGCTGCTGGAGGAAGACAGAGCTTTGCACACACATAAGCCCCACTGTGAAGCAGTTGGGCTTTCAGAGGTTGTAAGTCAGAGGACCATGAGAGGTCAGCTCTGGGCTTCCACAGTCTTCGTCCCCTGGGGCGAGTCGGGCAGGGTTACACTCAGGTCCCGGGCCCTGGGTCTCCAGAGCCTTCTGAGATTTGATCCTTAGAGAGGAGGGTTCAGAGGTGACATTTCAGAACCACTGTCTCGGTCTAGGGGTTCCCTCGTGTTCCTTCCCTGTTGGACTCCATGTGTACATCCTCGAGTCCAGAAAAGAACTCTCCAACTGAAAACAAGGAAACTTTGCCTATGTTGGCCTTAAGAGGCACCTAGGAAGGCCCCAAAGTCCCAGCTTTCTACAGATCAGCAGTACCGGAGTTTGTGTGCATGCTTCAGCTGAGGCCTGTGTGCAGGTAAGGGAGACATCTCAGGCTTTTCTGCTCTTAACTACTGCATAGTAGTTGCTCACCTCAAGGACTGGGGCTGCCTATGGGCTTTCTCCGCCAGCTGGAAGCCTGGAGTCAGAAGCAGCGCAGGCCCCTCGGCATGTGTGGTAGCGTGGAAAGGAGGGTGTCAGCAACAAAGAGGAACTGGCATTGCGAAGGCCAGGACAATCTAACCACCTCACCTCGGGCGCTAGTGCGGACCAGCCAGGGGGCTCCAAACTGCTACCCACAGTTTATGAAGTATTTACTGAGCAGTTCCATGGTGACCTCTGTGTGAGTTAGGTTCATTTCTTGTGGGTCTCTAGGCCCTAGAAATCAACTCTTTGGGGAGGCAAGTATTTTGAGCCAGTTTGAAGCATTTGAGTCTGAGTGGCCAGAACTCAAGCAGTCGACCCCTGAGTGGACACTGCACCTGTTGTGGTCTGTGAAGAGGCAGGCTTGCCTTCACCCGCTCTGGATTTTACTAAGGGAGAGGAGGTAACAAACAATGATTTGTGATAGTAGAATTCTCCTGTTTGGTGCAATTCAGAGCAAATTTAGGGGTGGGATGGTTGGTTGGTTTGAGACAGAACCTCCCTATGTAGCCCTGGCTGACCTGGAACTCTCTGTGGAGAAATTGGCATCAGTTCACAGAAATCTGCCAATCTCTGCCTCCCAAGTGCTGGAGTTCCATGGTTCATTCTCTAACAGAAAGGAATACTATCCCACATCATCCTAGCCTCCGTGCACCTCGAGGACATACACTACCCCTTACACGGTCCTGTGAAGTCGGGGCAGAACCCTGTTTCACAGGGCAAGAAACTGAGGCTAGAACAGGAAGTTGCTGGCAGGAGGCAGGTGGTTCCACCCAGGGGGAGTGCCCTTGGCTTGTGGGTGTGCCCCACTGGGGTGGGAGACCTAACCAGACAGTCAGCAAAGCAGGAGCTCTGTGGGATTTGCTTTCCAAGGCCTCAGGAAGACATGCTAGAAGAAAGAATCTCACCATCCGGTCTTTATAAAATGCTGTCCCTGTGTCCCTACACATTTGAAAACTTGTTCTTGACAGGATGTAGCTAGAGTGCAACTGCATCCAGCCATCTTGCCCTCACTGCCTTTCCAGATGTGTGTCCAGTTCCAGTTGTGTGTCCAGTTCCAGTTGTGTCCAGTTCCAGATGTGTCCAGTTCCAGATGTGTGTCCAGTTCCAGATGTGTGTGCAGTTCCAGATGTGTGTCCAGTTCCAGTTGTGTGTCCAGTTCCAGTTGTGTGCAGTTCCAGATGTGTGTCCAGTTCCAGTTGTGTGTCCAGTTCCAGTTGTGTGCAGTTCCAGATGTGTGTCCAGTTCCAGTTGTGTGCAGTTCCAGATGTGTGTCCAGTTCCAGTTGTGTGCAGTTCCAGATGTGGGTCCCTTTGGAGTTACATCACTTGTTTTCCATCAGCTCTCAGTTTTCTGTTCCCTTCTTCCAAAACCCAGCAGTCGCCCCAGGGTTTCAGAACTGTTGCTTTGAAAACCAGTATCCCATTTCTTCCTTCCCCACAGGTGGCCTCAGCCTTGTCCCTGTGGTCTGGATATGCTCAGCCTATCATTTCCACAGCAGCTGTTCAAGTGGAGTCTCCTTGCCCTCCTGAGGCTGGGGCATGGGGGGAGGGGAGAGGCTCTCCACCACCCAGCCAGTGACTAAGGAGTGTGCTTTGCCATGGTCCTTCAGAAACAGGCATGCCCAGGAGGGAGCTGTCGGTGCTCATGGAGACAGCCATGGCAGATGTGAAACAGCTCTAGGCAGGCAGCCTGTCCTCACCTAGTCTCCAGTCCAGCAGCTTCTTCTGGAAGAAGAAGGACAGGTGCTCACCCTGTGCCCAAGTCAGCTTGCCTGGGCACCATGTGACTTCAAGTTTGAGCTCCGGAGAAGCCCTCCAGCCAGTTTGTCAGCTGTCCAGGCCCCTCAGTGTCTGGTTTCCTTGCCCTGCATGATTTCAGCATTAGTGCTAAATCCATCTGTCATTTCTCTCCCTCTGGAGACCACACTGTCCAGACTCTTGAAGCTGAGCCGGGCAAAGGAATGTTACATAACCAAGCAGGGACCCTTCCGCCTCCGCTCATGCCTGACCGTCAGGCGGTGGTCACTAGTCCAAGAGCCACAGCTGCCAGCGCCCTGCAGAGAAGGGGACCCCACCCCGCTGTGTTCTGAGTTTCATACAAACAGGGGAATCACAACATCTGTTTTATACTAGGCGTTACTTCATTCCACCGCAGTCGCTCTGGGGTGGGGTCCTTCTGGGCAGCCATCGTACTCCACAGTGGCCCTCCCTCAAGCTGCACTTGGTGCAGGACCCGGTGGACACAGGCATTTCCAAAGAAGCCTGTCTCACCAAGGCAACTTGCCTCCACAGCTTTCCATAGTTCTCCCCAGGAGCGGCTGACAGTGGCTTTTTACACACACACCCCCTCCCTCCCCCCCTCTCCTGTCTCCCTGACTCCTGTGGAAAGAACAGTGACAGATGCCCAGATTAGGGGAGGAAAGGCTCAAGGTAGCCATGGTGCTCCCAGCACAGCCTCTGCCTGCTGCCCTCAGGGACCAATGCAGTCTAGAGAATCAAGATGCGGCCCCTGGGTGGGCTGCCAGGGCATCCTATAGAGCAGGGGTTCTCAACTTGTGGGTCATGACCCCTTTGGGGGCATCAAGAGACCATCTCATAAGGGTTGCCTAAGACCATCTGCGTATTAGATATTTATACTATGATTCATAACTGTAGCAAATTTAGTTATGAAGCAGCAATGAAAATAATTTTATGACCACATGAGGAGCTGTATTAAAGGATCGCAGCATTAGGCGGTTGAGAACCACTGCTCTAGAGTGTCACAGTGATTTAACATACGACACCCCTGAGAAGTTGTACCAGGCAAAGAGTGGATGTAAATCAAAGTTCTGTGTATATATGGATATATGTTGCTTGCTAAGAACTTTCCCGTTCTTGGTGTCTTCATTGTCCCCTTTTTTTCTCATCCCAGCTGAGGCAAGCCTGTGACACTCTGGGTGAGGGTTGGGGGTGGAGATGAGTCCCACTGGCTTTGGCCTCTCTCCCTCTCCTGGGAGTGTGCTTCTCTGCCCTGGCTTCTCCTCTGCTCCCCCTCAAGTTCAGAGTCTGAGTTCTTTGAGCGCTCCCTCCCCTGTCCTTGCATATTTTACTCAGAATTCAAATGAGCCAAGATTCCTTTGTCCTCACCAGGCATCACACAGCCCCTTTTGTGACCACATGCCCTCAAGGGTGCCACGCTCACAGTGGCATTTCACTTGTGGCACAAGTAGAGGCCCCAAATCCCCTGCTGGCTCAGTCTAGCTGCCACCAGATAGCAGGCACTCGGTTAACTTAAAGTGGCTTTGAGTTAAGACGTGTGTGTGTGTTCATGTATGTGTATATTGTATATATATTATTTCTTTTTATATAAATGCCATATTTTTCTTTTCTCTTTAAAATTTTACTTATTTTTCTTTAGGGACAAGTGCTCTGTCTGCACGTATGCCTGCAGGCCAGAAGAGGGCTTCAGACAGTATTATAGATGATTGTGAGCCACCATGTGGTTGCTGGGAATTGAACTCAGGACCTCTGGAAGAGCAGCCAGTCTCTGAGCCATCTCTCCAACCCCCCTCTCCGTTTCTTCTTTTCTTTGGTGCTGTTTTTTTTTTTAATATTTATTTTATTATGTATACAATATTCTTTCTGTGTGTATGCCTGAAGGCCAGAAAAGGGCACCAGACCTCATTACAGATTGTAATTACAGGTTGTGAGCCACCATGTGGTTGCTGGGAATTGAACTCAGGACCTTTGGAAGAGCAGGCAATGGTCTTAACCGCTGAGCCATCTCTCCAGCCCTCATTGGTGCTGTTTTGATAAAGGATCTCTATACAGCCCTGGCTGGCCTGGAACTCACTCTGCAGACCAGGCTTGGCCTCTAACTCAAAGAGCTCTGCCTGCCTCTGGCTCCCAACTGCAGGGATTATAGGCGAGCACCACCATGCCCAGCCCAAGGCCACCTTGTTTTATTTCTCTTCTATTTTCTGTGTTCTTTCTCTCTTTCTCCATCTTCCCCTGCATAGCTGTGTACAGCCATGCCCTGCTGTGAATCTTTTCATGGACTCCAATCATAGTTGTACAGATGGGAGAGGGGCATCACTTTATCAGATATGGATTTCTTATACGGTTTCATGTAACCCAGGCTGGCCTTGAACTCTTTCTGTAGCCAAAAATGATCTTGAACGTCAATCCTCCTGCCTTCCCTTCCAGAGTGCTGAGATTACAGTCAGTTAAAAAACGTATCTAGGACCAAACCCACATATGCCAGGTGAGCCCTGTACCACCTGAGCGCATCACCAGCCCCTCAAAGTGGAAGCTTCTTCCAGGTGCCCTGTGCTCAGCTCCCCACGGAGGGAGTTCCCCTAAGGCTGCCCCGCATGGCTAATACTTGGTGGCATGGCTGTGCCTCCATTAGTCCCTCCATTCCGCTGTTGGTGAACCACAGCCTGCATTATACACTGAGGAGCTTGATTTGTACAAAATGAATGTTATTGCTCCTTACCACCCTAATGTTTGTTCTTCAGAAATCATTGCACACACACCCAGTCATAACTGATTTGCCTACTCAGAACGTGTTAACGCCCCTGGCCCCAATTAGCATTTGGTTCCCTGTCCTCGTTGCTAATCTTAGCCCTGGAGAGCATCTGAGTGTGACTGGAGTCCCTGCTTCTCTCCTCCTTCCCTCAGCTTCTCACCTTCACCACTCCCTCCCCAGGCTTTGCCTCTTATCTATCCCTAGGACCTCAGGACTCAGGAAGCCCTGCCTGCCCACTGCTCTGCCCTTGGACCTTCTCTGTCTTCCGCATAAATCACAGGGAGAGCTCCCCTCGGTACCACACCTCCCTCCAGTCTGCACGGCAGTGCCCAGCACTCCTGAGACTGGCTCTGGGTACCCCGGTGCCTAGAGTTCCTCCCTGATGTTCTGAAGCCCTCTCACCACATCCTGGCTGCCTCCTGTTCGCAGCCCCTCGCTGGCTCCTCACTCTGTGTCCTTCCCACCAGCCCAGCTCTTGCTCCCCCAAGCTGCCACAGTCTCTCTAGAGCACAAGGGCCACTTGCCTCCCTTTCCCTGTGACTCATGCCCACCCCACCCCCCGTTCCTGCCTCGGTTTCCTCCCCATCATCACTTCCCATCCTCTCTCCTGTGCCCACCTCTACTGGATCATTGTGCTTCCTGGAAATGTCCTGGCCAAGGTTTTGATTTGCATAAACTTTTTTTAGGTTCACAGCAAAATCACGTAATTAGGCTGTGAGTTTCACCACCACACACAGCTTGCCCATATCCCAGCATCCTGCACTGGGGTAGAATATTCCACCTGAGCCCGTGTTGACCTGTTCTTACCACCTGTAGTCCAGTCTACCTCAGGTTCCCTTCACTCTTGCTACCCCACCTTGGATCGGCTTGAACAAGCATTTAACATGTACACCATTATAGTACCACATGTAGTAGGTTTGTTGTTTTTGTTTGTGTCTTTTTGAGACAAGGTCTCTCTACATAGCCCTGACTGTCCTGGAATTCACTGTGTAGACCAGGCTGACCTTGAACTCACAGAGATTGCCTACCTCAGCCTCTGCTGGGACTAGAGGTGTGCACCACCACATTGGGCACATGGAGTAGTTTTTTCTTAATCTGTCAGGTCTATTTATCTATCCACTGTCCCACCCACTGGCTTGTGGAAAGTCTTTTTTCACTATGTGCATATGCTTGCCTTTCCCAGAATGCCGTACGGTAGGCTCATCGTCAGCGTGGCTTTCAGACTGGCTTCTTGGTAACAGATACAGACATGATCTCCTCAGGATGACAGCTCGCTGCCTTTCCGTGCTGCCTGGCACCCCACTGCCTAGATGTCCCAGTGCTTCTCCATCTACCTACTGACCAGTGCTCCTGGTTGCCTCTAGGTTTGAGCAGCTATGAAGCTGCTAGAATGTGCTGTGAGCTGGTTTTGTGTGGCTGTGTTTCTAGTTCCCTTGGGTGGAAAATTGTTAGATCTACAGTAAAAGTGAAGTTTTATGAAACTGTCACATCATCTTAACCAAGTGGTTATAGCCATCCAGCGTTCGTACTAACAATGAAAGTTCTGTAAATTCTTGGACAATTTCATGCATGTATATGATCCATTTTGGTCATTTTTACTCTGTTCCCACTGATCTCTTCTTCCTGACGAGTTCCCATCCACTTTCATGTATTTTATAGCTTTTAACTAGGGTTGCCCACATATGCATGGGTGGGGGTTATTTATTGACATGTGGACAACTTACCATTAGCTACCCAGATGAAGAAATGACACCCCCCCCCACAACAACCATAAACTGCTAATACAGCTCTTCAGGGATGGGCGGGGCCTCTTTAGCCCCTCCCTCACCTTTGATAGACTGGTTAGGGCCCTCGTTTATGCAGGTTTTGACTCCAGCTGCTCTAATGAGTGCAGTAGCCACATCACTTCCAAAAGGCAGCGTTCCCCAGCCCTCCTGTGTGCCCTGAGCCTTGGGATGGCTGGTCGAGGTCTCATCTGGGGCTCAGCACTCACACTCACCCCCAGCCCTCTGACTGCTTGCGAGTCTCAGTGTTCACTCTTGCCCAAGCAATGAGAGATTTTGTTGCTCTCAACGTCTGCCAGCATTTGGTGACGTCCACGTTTGGATTTTGGCCCTTCTGTCTGGTCTGTGTTACTGTTGTTTTAATCTGTGATTTCCCCAGTGACGTCCGATGAAGAACACCATTGCTATTCGTCATCTGTGTGTATTCATTAAGAGTCCCTCAGCTCTTTTGCCCATTTCTAAGTTAGATTGTTTTCTTGTGTTTGAGAGTTCTCTGGGTGCTGGAGAGATGGCTCAACGGTTAAGAGCAGCGGCTCTTCTTCCAGAGGACCAGGGTTCAGTTCCCAGCACCTACATGGCAGCTCACAACTGTCTGTAATTCTGGTTCTAGGGGATCTGACACCGTAACACCAATGCTCATAGAGTTAAATTATTTTTTTTAAAAAGAGTTCTCTGTATGTTTTGGTAATAACCCCTTATTAACTGTGTCTTTTATGTATATTTCCTCCACTTTGTGGCCTGTTTTATTCTCTTGACATTGTCTTTTTTTTTTTTTTCAAAAACATTTGTCTTTGTTTTTCAAAACAGGGTTTCTCTATATAGCCACTCTGGCTATCCTGAAACTCGCTCTGTAGCCCAGGTTGGCCTCGAACTCACAAAGATCCGTCTGCTTCTGTCTCCCGAGTGCTAGGATTAAAGGTGTATGCCGCCACCACCCTTGCCTTTTAACTTTTTTTTTTCCAGTGCTGGGGACCAAATAGTTCATCCTTGTGATGGGTGTCAGTTCCCCGTTGTCCTGGCCCTGTTTGTCTGCCTTTGCCTTACAGTGATGCCTTTGCTCCCTGCCAGCCACCCCTGCTGACTGCTTTTATGTAGATCTCTTCCCAGCTCACTCCTGAGCTCCACTGTGAATTCTTTTACGGGGATGACTCCATATGATGGCAGTGGCTTTACATCCAATCCTAATGTCAGTAATGTCATCATTTCCTTCTGTGTTGAGCTGGGTCTTCTGAGGCTTTTGCCCAGCGTGAACTTATGAGTCAGCTGTTGGCAGCTACGGAACAAGTGCCCCAAGTTCTGGCTGGGTTCTATGGAAGCTGTAGGGTTGGATCCAGATACATGCTTGTGCACACAGTTATTTTAGGGGACAGGAGATATAGGCCTTGACTACTATGCTAGCTAGCTTTAAGTCAGCTTGATGACAAGCAAGATTGTTTAGGAAGGGGGAAAATCAATTGAGGAAATTCTCCTTACCAGGTTGACCTGTAGGCAAGCCTAGGGGACATTTTCTTGAATGAAGATTGGTGGGAGAAGGTCCAGCTCACTGTGGACCTTGGGCTTCCCCTGGGCAGGTGGTCCTAGATGCTATGAGAAAGCAGCCTGGGACTGGGCAGTGGTGGCGCACGCCTTTAATCCCAGCACTTGGGAGGCAGGGGCAGGTGGATCTCTGAGAGTTCGAGACCAGCCTGGTCTACAAAGTGAGTTCCAGGACAGCCAGGACTGTTATACAGAGAAACCCTGTCTCAAAAACAGAAAAGAAAGAAAGCAGACTGAGCAAGTCATGAAAGCAAGCCAGTAAGCAGCACCCATCCATGGCCTCCGCACCAGCTCCTGCCTTGAGCTCCTGCTGACTTCCCTTGGTGATGGACTATAACTGTGAGCTGACATAGACCCTTTCCTCCCCAGCAGCTTCCGTCATGGTGTTTGTCACAGCAGCAGAGACCCTAAGACACCCAGCGTACACAGAGACAGTGCACACAGGTAACCCCAGCACTCGGGGTGGAGGCAGGAGACCCAGAAGTTCAGGGTCATCCTTGGCTGCAGTCAGCCTAGAATATGTGAGTGTCTCAAATAAAAATAAGTGGGAAACAAAAGTCAAAATAAGAAAGAGGGCTGAAGAGAGGACTCTGGTTAAGAGCACTGGCTAAGTTCAACTCCTAGCACCCACATGGGGTCTCATAACTGCAACTCCAGTTCCAGGGGATCTAAGTCTTCTTCTGGCCTCATGGGCACAAGGCATATACATGGTACACAGACATATATGCAGACGAAACACCCCCCCACACACAAAATAATCTAAAAGATAATATATGTATATATATTATATAAATATATATTTTTTTTAATTAGAGAAATTGGTTGTGATGCTGGGGGTCAAACCCATGGCCTCATATGTGCCAGGAGAGTGTTCCACTATTGAGTAACACCCTCAGACTAGTGTAATTGGAAGTTGTGATTCCCATCCCATAACATTTTGAATATTAGTACGTCCTTTTTAGCTCCGTTCAAGCTAAGTTTTATGACTGCACATTCCTCCAGCATGACACATTCTTTAGGCTCCTGATGAGACTCTAGACGCTGTGCTCAAGGCCGATATTTCACCAAGTGTCATTTTTTTCTCAGTATGATGGCTTATTTTGTCAAAATCACACATTATTTTAATTATTAATTCCTAGGTGTATGGGTGTTTTGCCTGCACGTATATCTGCATACCATGTGAGTGTCTGGTGCCTGTAGAGGTCAAAGTAGGTTGTTGAATCCCTTGGGACTGTAGTTTAGACTGCTGTGAGCCTCTATGTGGGTGCTGGAAATCAAACTTAGGTCTCTGGATGAGCAGCCAATGCTCTTAGTCAGGAGCTGTCTCTCAGGAACCCATTCTGTAATATATATATATATTGTACAATATATATATTGATATGTAATATATATATATATATATATATATATATATATATATATATATATAACTTTGCTTATGTGTCTGAATGAATATGCTTGTGTCGTTGTGCCATGGATGTCTGCCTGCAATGGCCAGAAGAAGACATTAGTTCCATGGAGTAGGAGTTAGCAGTTGGTTATGAGCTGCCAGACATGGATCCTGGGAGCCTAATGTGGGTCCTTTGCAAGAGCAGCAATTCTTAACTGCTAAGCCATCTTGTATGCCTTGTTTGGTTTATTTATGAAATTCTTACTTTTTTGTTTGTTTGTTTTCCTTTTTTCAAGACAGAGTTTCTCTCTGTAGCCCTGGCTGTACTAGAACTCACTCTGTAGATCAGGCTGGCCTCAAACTCAGAGATCCACCTGCCATTGCCTCCTGAGTTCTGGGATTAAAGGCGTGAATTACCCCACGTGAATCCTTATTTTAACTGCGTAAGGACTTTTGCTTTTAAGTCTGTCTATACTCATTCTCTCTGTTATAACGCTGGCCTTTAAAAGATAATAAAAAAAAATGCTGGGCAGTGGTGGCACACGCCTTTAATCCAAGCACTCTGGAGGCAGAGGCAGGCAGATCTCTGTGAGTTCGAGGCCAGCCTGGTCTACAAGAGCTAGTTCCAGGACAGGCTCCAAAGCAGCACAGAGAAACCCTGTCTCTGGGGAAAAAAAAAAAAAAAAACAGAAAAAAAAAAAACCCCTTCTACTGTTACTGCTTCAAGCCTTCAATTTAAATTGTTTTCCTTGCCAGGTGGTGGTGGTACACACCTTTAATCCTGGCATTCTGGGAGACAGAAGTTGGTGAATTTCTGTGTTGGAGGCCAGCCTGGTCTACAGAGTAGGTTCTAGGAGAAACAATGTCTCAAAAACAAAACATAAGCAAACACTGTTTTCCAGGCTGTATCTGTTGATTCTTGCCGTGTCCCGCTCCAGTCTGTGAAGTCCCCTCAGGGTGATTTTTTCATTTTGTTCTGCTGTTTCATCCTTGAGCCTGCACTTTCTAGAAGCCAGGTCATTTCATTCTTCTGTAGCTCAAGGGCTGCTGGGAGTGTCTGTTTCCAGTTACTGCTGCCCTTTTCCTTTGTTTTTGTCTTTCAGATGTTGGGGCCACCAGTCTCCCGCTCCCTCTTTCCCAGCTCCCCCTCCCTCTTTCCCAGCTCCCCCTCCCTCTTTCCCAGTCTCCCCCTCCCCCTTTCCCAGTGTCTCCCTCCCTCTTTCCCAGTGTCTCCCTCCCTCTGTCTCTGTCCCTCCCTCCCTCTCTTTTTCTCTCTCCTTCCTCTCAACCCACTTTCTGTACACTATCTTCCTTCTTTCCTTATTCATTTATTTATTTTTAATTTTTTGTCTTTAAGTTAGAATATGCTAAGCACAGAGTGTACTGAGTTACACCCCAGCCCCCACCCCTTTCTTTGAAAGGACCGCTTCTTGTGGTAGCCCAGGCTGGACCTCTTGCTTCTGTGGAATATGGTACATCCTCAATTCAGTACATAGCACTCACCAGTTAGGTGTTTATCTTTTAGACTTTTAGACTTACTGTTTTATGGGCATGAGTGTTCTGCCTGTGTGTATGTTTGTGTACCACAAGAGTTTCTGGTGCCTACAGAATTCAGATGAGGGCATTAGTTACCTGAGACTAGAGTTACAGGTGGTTATGAGCTGCAATTTGGGTGCTGGGTAATTGAGCTTGGATCCTTGCAAGTCAGCCAGTGCTCTTAACCACTGGGCCATCTCTCCAGACTCTATAATGTTTTAAAAGAACTCGCTTCCACAGCCCACTGAGGACTCTCTGCTTGCCATCTCTGCTCTCCGATAACCAGGTAGCCTCGGCTCAATAATGAGAATCTCCACCCTTTCTGTTCTTCACTCCCCCTACACTGGAGCGAACGTTTTCCTAGCTGCCGGCCATTTCCTCTTCCCTACCCCACCCCACTCTCATTTCTTAAAACTCTTATATTTACCTCCACTAGGAAAAAATACTGAAAATGAAATTATCAAAACCAAGGGAGAGGGCCAGTGAGCAGGGTCGGTGGGTGAGGCACTGCTGCCAAGCCTGACTACCGAGTTCCGGCCCCAGGACCCACCCTACAAGTGTCCCGCACATGTGCGCCATGACATATACTCCCCCAACCCATGCACAGTAAATAACAAGTAATAAAATTTCAAGCAAGACAAAATGAAACAAATGTAAGAGCTGGGGCACCCAGGTCAGACCCAGCTGGGTAAGACTCCAAAGTGGGACCAGCGGCCTCCCTACAAACCCGATTTGCGGCTTGCCTAGGGATGACTTTGGGTGGGGGCAGGACAGGCCTTGCTTCTGCCCTCCTCGTAAGCAGCTGTCATCAAGCCTCCAGAGCTGTCCTCCAAGCCACCAGTGGACAGCACAGCTGTCCTGCCCTGTCAGCTGGACCCGAACCCACAGCTCCGAGCCCTGCCTTTTCTGCAGAGAGGACAGAGCTGAGACCCTACGCTGGGCCAATCAGAAGTAGCCAATGGCCTCAGCCCTGTTCCATCCTGTACCCTGTAGACCTCCCCAAGGGGATGCTCACAGCCCTGCACCAAGCAGAGCCTTAAGACCCCTGAGAACTCTCAGCACCGAGTGTCCTTTCCCTGCTGGCCCAGCTTTGGAGAACAAAGACACATTTCTCACAGGGCTGAGCCTTTCAGCATTCCGAGGGGGGCAGGTCTCTCCTTCCCCTCTGCCCACTGGGGTGACAGCAGCTACAAGCTACTGGGTGCGCACCCTTACCACACAAAAAGCTTGAGGAGCTGTCCTGGCCTCTTGGCCCACAACCTCTTCTACTTCTTCCTCACTCTTAGTGCCCCGCAGCTCAGCCCCTGCTAGCCAGGCGTCTGGAGCTGAGCACCGCACCAGGGGACCTGTCGGGCTTTTGTCCAACTGTAACAAATGCCTGACAAGAAGCTCCTGAGGGCAGAAGGGTTTGTTTTGGGTCATGTTTAAGAAGGAAAGTGGTCCATCGTGGCAAGGAGGCACCACGCTGCATCTTCAGACAGGAAGTGGGGCCAGCTATAAAACCCTAGGCCCCACCCTCATGGCCCATGTCCTCCAAAGGTTTCACAACCTTTCAATGCAGCACCAAAAACTGGTAATCAAGTATGAGGCTATGGGGGACATTTGTGTTCAAACCATGATGTCAAAATGCCCAGTCTGGGGCCTCCACGCCATGGAAAGGGACAGGTCCTGCTGCACGAAGTTTCTGCATCTTCTTGAGAAGCCTGGGAGAGCAAACTAAACACTGGGAAACAGGATGCCCTCCGAGGACGAAACCATCAAACAACAGAAAGCAAATCAGAGCAGTAGACACAAAGTCACCCAAGGAGTAGGTCTGGCGTAAAGCACGCTGGGAACAGAAACCCGTTTGAGACCGGGCCTGTCAGATTCCAGGTGAAGCTTAGCCATGCAGGCAGGCTCTCCACCTGCCAGGAGCAGCGTCCTCCAGGTTGACTGAGCATCCTGGCCGTCTAGGCTGACTTCTGACAGGAGCCTGCGTTGCTACGACCAAAGCTCTACCAGAGGAGAGCAGCTTTTTCCTGTGGTTCGTACAGAGTGTGGTCACCCACACCAGTGACCAGGAAGTAGAAACAGAAGCTAAAGGAAGGAGCTGGGGGAAACACAAGGATACACCCTGTGAACTCCCTTCACCCCCCAGTAAAGCCAGTGTGTTGTGAGTCTGTCTAGGGAACGTGCGACCATGTCTCAGCTCACCATGTCTGGATGAGCCTGAATAAGCGGAAAGCATAGTCCCCAGCCACGCCGGCCGCAGGGTGCTTGTAGCCCTGTGCATTGGGTGGGCATCAGCAGCTACCGAGTGGGAGCTCTAACACATGGGACGCCTGCTGGACGGCACTGGAGTTGCGAGACCTCAGTGTACAGTGCACAACTGCACTGATGTGTCCTTGCACAGTGCAACCGAGACCATGTGACAGCCAAAGGACGAACATAGCCGGGTTTCCTCGAGGCAGGGGAGTGTGTTCCGCGTGTTCCACGTCACAGATCTTGGCCTTTGCTCCTGTCTCCAAGTCTGAAATGTACCTGTTCACATGGTACTTGTTGTGGGAATTTTACTCCTTTGCTCTTTTGAGGGCCCACCACCCAGTTCCCAAATAAATCACCCATGGAGGCTTATTCCTAGTTATGAGTGTCTGGCCTTAGCTTGGCTTGTTTCTTGCCAGCTTTTCTTATCTTATTAACCTTCTGCCTCCGGGCTTTTATCTTTCTCTATTTCTGTATACATTTCATTGCTTCTTTCTCCATAGTTTGCTGTGCCTGACCCCTGGCATCCTCCTCTCCTTGTTCTCTTGCTTCTCGTTCTCCTTCTCTTTATCCTCTCTGCCTGCCAGCCCCGCCTATCCTTGCTCCTGCCTTGCTAGTGACCGTTCATCTCTTTATTAGGACCATCAGGTGTTTTAGACAGGATAGTCACACAGCTTCACAGATGCGGCATAAACAAAGGTCACCCAGCTGAAGATACCATCCCCAGCAGGTGCCTCTGCTATCATCAGTTCTCTCTGCTCTGTGGTTTTGGGTCCCTGTGCACGAGGTGCTGTGTGAGGAAGACCACCTCTAAGATAAGCAGATGCTCGCTCGGAGTGGTGGTGCACACTCAGAATCCCAGAACTTGGAGGCAGGAGATCAGGAGTTTGAGGTCATCCTGAGTTGCGTAGTGAGTTCAATGTCACCCTGGGCTACATGAGACCTTGTCTCAGAAAAAAAAAAAAAAGCAAGAGATGAGAATGGAGGGCTGGAGGAAGGGCTGTCTGGGGACAGCTAACCCTTCCTTCTGCTGCTCCTTGTCTTCACACTCTTTCCTGGTCCCCAGTGCCAGCTGTCAGTAGCTCTGAGCCTGGCCAGTCACAAACACCTGCACGGGCTGGCCCCCTGCCAGTCATACACACTCCCTATCCCTGCTCTGTCCTGCCTGTGCCCCTCCCTCCTCACGCTTGACCGCAGACTCAGGCCCAGCCTCATGTTTCTCGAAGAAGGTGGTTTATCATTTTGTCCCATCTGTCCTGTGAGGCCTGCGACAACAGTTCTGCATCAGTAATTTGTGTTAGCCCAGACAGGTGCCTACTGAGTCAAATCTCAACCCATTGCTCCTGGTCTGAAATGAGTTCAGCCATTTTAGCCATTTTAACCATTTTCCTTTTAATTAAATTCCTCTGCCTGCCTGCTTTCGTGGTGGTCTCCAGTGCTGGGGACCAAACCCATGTGCCCTGACCCTGAGCTCCACCCAGCTCTTGTCTGTGTGTCGTCTTAGCTCAGATTTATATGTGACTATCCATCCCACTTTGGGAATTCTCCCAATGGAAAAGCCTGGGTTCTTTCCTTCTCTGTGAGAGGAAGCAGATGTTACACCAGGAAGAGAGTATTCCGAGGTGTGGATGCCAACGGTTCCAGAAAGGGCTGTGGCCCACAGGAGCCAGTTGTCCCCTCTCATGGCAGCTCCCTCACCCAAGGACCCACCCTTCGTGGCACCATCTCCAGGTGGCCATGTGGAGAGGGTGCTAGAACCGCTTCTGGGAGGAACACCCGGAAGGGCCATGGGATTCAAACAAGTAAGCACTGTCACCCGTAAGTTTGCAGCGGGCTGACAGAAGTGCTGGCGGTGGCTGGAGAGGCGCAGTGAAGAGCAAGCAAGGATCTAGTTCAACGTAGACGACTGAGGCAGGAGCAATGCCACACAGCAGAGCGAAGGCCCTGTGGGCCATCATTTCCCTCAGGCAGTTCACTTTAGATCACTCTTGGAGTAGACGTCTCCGGACCCCCCCCCCCCCACTTCTGATACCCCTTCTATATGTGTCTGTTTGAATTCTAGTTATTCTTTTTTTGGTTTTGGTTTTTTGAGACAGGGTTTCTCTGTGGCTTTGGAGCCTGGCCTTGAACTCACGGAGATTCGCCTTTTTTTGCCTCCTGAGTGCTGGAATTAAAGGTGTGTGCTTCTGCTGCCCGGCTTGTTCTTAAGCTGTCACACTTAAATGTTCACAAATCTGTACTGGTCAGGAACTTCAACTCCATATTTCATGTCTCAGAGATCTTTTCAAAAAATGGAGAGGGGGACACCTGCAATTGCAGAAGGAGAGCAACTGGAGAGTAGCTAGTCTGGGCTACATAATGAAAACCCCATCCGAGGAATGAGAGACCGCAACCCCCTTCCACCCCCCTCCGGCTTCTTTCTTGTCTCTGTGACTTTTCCTAGTCTCATTTAAAAGGCTGTGTTGGGACTAAAGAGAAGGTTCAGCATTGAGGAGTGCCTGATGCTCTTGCAGAGGACCTGAGGTGCTAATGCGGCTATCACGACTCAGTTCTACCACAAGCATCGCCCTGGCCAGGGCTTAGGGACCCAGGCAGCTGGGCACATCCTCTCATCCCCCCTTGCTCTCAGTGGCACTGGCAACTTCCTCATCTTGCCAAATCCTGGGGTGGGGCTGGGGGAAGCAGATCTATATGGCTCCTTCCTTGTCCTGTCCTCAGCATCTGTGGACATGAGCTGTTTCTGGAATTACCCCCTGCGGATCTGCCCACACCTCTGGAGGGTCCATGGAGCTCACAGGCCCTGGCCTGAGCCCCGGTACCGAGAGAAGAGACTGTTGCCAAGGACTCCAGGGAAGTGGACTCAACTCTGGTCCAGACCCAAGGCACCCAGCCCTCCTGGAGACATTGTGTGAGCTGGGCTGGGCGTCCAGACACAGCCCCCGCCGCCCCACCCTAGCCAGGGTGGTGCTTGTGTGGGAAGGACTTTTAAGTCCAGCCGCCAGACCCCTGACCGGGAGAGACTGAGAGGGCTGGCCACCATGCATAGCTCCTGCAGCCTCTGCACGACAGTGCTGTCCTCACTGCTGCTGCTGCTGACTGCTGCTGGCCCCACCTCAGCCCTCACGGAGGATGAGAAGCAAACCATGGTGGAGCTTCACAACTTGTACCGTGCCCAGGTGTCCCCCCCAGCCTCAGACATGCTGCAGATGGTAAGTGTGACTGAGGGTCTGCCTCCTGGGATTGGAGGGGTGCTGGGCGCAGCCTGCTGCAGCCTTTTGCCTCACCCCACCCCTCGTGGGGATGCTCTCGGACCCCTTCCTCTGGCCAACAGCAGAGTCCCTAGTGCTCTATAATGCTGGCCCTCATAGCCACTCCATCATCTAGATGGGGAAACTGAGGCTTGAGGGACCTGCACTCAGGCTTAAACCCTGGCTCCCCACACCGATGGCCTCCTCCTCAACTCTTCCCAAGATGTGATGACCTAAGGGGAACTCTTTGTGAATGGCCTGACAATCCCTGAGAAGAGGAGCCTGGATGAACCTGGGAAGCGCTGGGGAGGGGAGAGCATGCCTGAGAAGGGCCACAGGTGCTGTCTCCAGCACCCAGACTGTGGCTTAGGGCCCCTGCTGTGTGCCCTCAGCTTCTCATCCATGAAATGAGGTCATAAGTACATCCACATACGTGGGCTGAATCTCACACATGTAATCCTGCATGCAGCGAAGTCTAAAGTACACACGTAGCACAAATACAAACTGTCTTCATGTCAGCAAGAAGGGCGCAGACAACAGGAGCCAGAGGCAGGGTGGCGGCGGCCAATCTGGTAGGAGGGGTGCTATCAGATGACAGGGTTGGGACAGGATGTCTGCTCTGGTTTCAACTGATAAAGTAAGATCCCTTTCTGTCCTTGCAGAGGTCTGACTGGTCCAGCCCCCCGCCCCCCTCTGGTGACCTGAAACCCCTGAGCCAAAAGCCAAGTCCCCAGGGAAATACAGCAACAAAGCTGGGGTCCCCACGTCTAGGTGGTAGCCTCAGCTTGTCCTCTGTGGCTTGGTGACTGAGGAAACCTTTTCCTGCTGGACGCTTAGGTATGGCAGTCCCTGCCCTGCAGGTCACACAGAAGTGTGAGAAGTTTTCACAGCACCATAGCCATCTCAACCCCGTTGTCCTTGGCAACCAGGAACCAATCTGAAGCCAGGATACTAGTTATCAGTTACCTGGACTCTGAGGTCACATACCCCGGCGGCCAGTGTGCACCTTGCTCAGGGTGCCCCTCACCTGGCTAGCACCTTGTCATTTAGCTCCATCTCTTTCTCCACCCTCAATCTGGCTACACGGCCTTCCCACGGCCCACAGTACTAGTTGCCTGTGCCACTGACCACAGTGGTCATGTTCTCCAAGTGACTTAGGACTACGTGAAGTTGGGTTTCTTGGTTCTTACTGTTGCTTTAACCTGGCCCTGTGCCCAGGACTACTGAATGACAGGGCGGACGGACTTACTTCCAGGACAAAGGATCATGGTTCTTGCAATGCCACAGGCTGAGAAATCCACAGTGGCTTCCCTCTTGGTCACGAAGAACTGACAACTATCTATGAAATACCCACAATCCCCAGCACTGTGGCCGATGGAGAGCAGGGTACTGTCAGCCCTAGAAGGGGCCTGTCTACCCTGGAGCCCTGCAGATCACCCTAGAGTCCCTGACCAGTTTCCACCCTCACTATTGCCAGAGTCCAAGGGACTACCCAGATCTGTGATTTGAAGCCAAAATGTCTAGAGCAGGGACGGCCAGGTGTCCATCAGGTAAAAGTGCTTGCCTGAGCAAACCTGATGAACTGAGTTCCCTCCCTAGAGTGACAAAGAAAGGACTCCCTAAAGCTGTCCTCTGACGGTCGTGCAGGCACTGTTGGGTGTGCATGACATACACACACCTAATAGTATGTACAAAAATATTAAAAATGACCAGAGAGAGGGATCACTAAGGCACAGCGGTGGTTCTGCCCCAGTTCAGTTCCCATGAGGACTCCAGGCAGCTGCTCCTGAAAGCACTGACAGGGTGGGAAGTGGGTAGGGTCTCTTCGTCACCACGCTCTTGCTGCTTTTTTGGCTGTCGGGCTCTGGAAGCTGGAATGGTGGCCCCCAGAGGGTTGAACAAGAGTCCCAGCAGGCATCCATTTCCAGGAAAGGCCAAGAACAGAATTTAATAGAATCCAGACCTCCTGTCTCAGTCTTTGGGGTCAGATGCCCTGATCCTTCACCTCCCACACTGGCTGCTTCTTCTCCTAGCCAGGGACAGAACCTCGGAGCGGGTCTAAGCAAAACTGCTCTTTTCCCAGCATAATCTCCACGGAGAGAGAGCATTGACCTGGGGTTAAGCAAGGCTCTGACGACTGGAAGTGAGGGACCTTCTGTGTGCCACACAGACACAGTTTTATCGGGAGGAGGGACCCGATGAAGGGAGTTGAGCTCTTAGGGAGAGAGCCTGGCGGGAAAGGCCTAGGCAGTGGGGTGGGCCCTGTGTTAGATGCATGGACCAGAACAAACCATCAGTCCTCCAGCGTATCCCTGGACATCTTCCGAGCATCTCCACCCCCTCCCCAGCTACACAGAACATTCCAAGTAAGATCACACTCGTCCTCAGTGCCCCACCTCGCCCTGTGAGGGGTAAGAGAGGCCTGAGGTGGCCTTCTCCCGATCCCACTGAAACCCACAGGGATCAGATGCCTGAGAAAAGTCGGAAGTCACCTTGCTAAGGGTGGTGAGGCAAGCCCTGTCTCTGGCCTACTGAGGTCCCAGGACACCCCCAGCCTACTCTAACCACACTCACCTCCCTCTCCTGCCTCCCTGGCTGCCCTGCAGAGGTGGGACGACGACCTAGCCGCCTTCGCCAAGGCCTATGCGCAGAAATGTGTGTGGGGACACAACAAGGAGCGTGGCCGGCGCGGAGA
Source organism: Myodes glareolus (assembly GCF_982192425.1). Lineage (NCBI taxonomy): Eukaryota > Metazoa > Chordata > Mammalia > Rodentia > Cricetidae > Myodes > Myodes glareolus. The sequence goes on along the minus strand of NC_142043.1, from coordinate 65,810,847 downwards.
GAACTTGTTCGCCATCACCGACGAGGGCATGGACGTGCCGCTGGCCGTGGAGAACTGGTTTGAGGAGCGCGAACACTACAACCTCAGCACAGCCGCCTGCGACCCCGGCCAGATGTGCGGCCACTACACTCAGGTGACAGGGCCAGGAGGGCGGGGGTGGGGCGGAGGAAGGGCAGACGTCGTCGGGCGCTGAGCTCAGGTGTGGGGTGGGGGTGAGGGCTGAGGCTTCCAGGAGTCGGGCAGGCCGATCCAGGAGTTGGATCAGCCACGTGATGGGGGCGTCTCTTGGTGTCGGGCATGGCCACCGGCACGATGGGCGGGGCGGACCGGGGCCTCCAGGTGTGTGGGGCCACGTGTGTGGAGAGGGTCTGGACCTCATGAAGTAGGGAGAGGGCTCCAAGTGATGTGATGTGCCAGTGCGTGCGTGAGTTTGGTCTGAACCTCGAGGTGCACGTTGGGCGGGCGAGTGTGTGTGTGTGTGTGGGGGGGGTGCGCTGGGGCCTCTTAGTGTTGGGTGGAGCCACCTGGTCCAGGGGCGGGTGGGGCGGGCAGGATCTGCGGGTGTTGGGTAGAGCCTCGTGCTGGCCCAGGTGGGGCGGTTCGTAGCTTTTTGGCTCCAGTGGGAGCAGCCTGCCTTTAGAATGGTACTCTCCTTCGAGCCTCTGTAAACGATGTCCACAGCAGATAGCGCGCAGTCAGAGGCCACTCAGACTGCCCCCACCGTTTTCATCTCTTCATAAAGGCTCATCTTCTGACAACCTAGGTCACCCTTTTCAGCCTGGTGTCACAGCGCCGGCCTCCTGAATGCAATGGTTGTCCTGGGTGACAGTGGACCCTCAGAGGTCCAAAGCATTTGCAGCAGCCACACATGCCCCACTTAACCCTTTCCTGTCATTTGTTGCTCTTGGCTCTCTCTCTCTCCTTCTCTCTCTCTCTCTCTCCCCCCTCCTTCTCTCCCTCCCTCCCCTCCCCCCTTTCCCTCCCTCTTCTTTTTCTCTTTTTTTGGTTTTTCGAGACAGGGTTTCTCAGTGTAGCCTTGACTGTCCTGGAATTCTCTCCGTAGACTAGGCTGGCCTCGAACTCACAGGGATCTGCCTGTCCCTGCTTTCTCCCAAGTGCTGGGATTCAAGGTGTGCACCACCACCACCCAGCACTCTTGGCGTTTTTCACGTCTAATTTGCTGTTTCAAATCTGCCAAACTGATAAAGCAAATAGACGAACTCATTTAATTTTTGCTTTAGAAAAAAAAAAAAAAACCTCTGTAAAAGGGTAGATGAGTGTAGTGGGTAAGGGAGCTGCCACCAAGCCTGACCGCGCTGGGTCCCCTCTACCCCATTTACAAAATAATAAAAAAAAGTTTTAAAAACACTTAGGATTAGAGCTGGGTGGTGGCGCACGCCTTTAATCCCAGCACTCAGGAGGCAGAGGCAGGTGGATCTCTGTGAGTTTGAGGCCAGCCTGGTCTACAAGAGCTAGTTCTAGGACAGGCTCCAAAACCACAGAGAAACCCTGTCTCCAAAACAAAAAACAAACAAACAAAAAAAAACAAAAACAAAAAAACACCACAAACAAACAAACAAACAGCAAAACCATTTAGGATTAGAATTAAAGGAATTGTTTTCTCTCCCCGATGCTTATTGTACAAATGATTGCACCAGAAGCCAAAGGGAAAGAATCCCACATCCTTCCCTCCCATTTTCAGTGCCCTTTGGAGCTGATATTTTTAGCCCTAATCTTAAGGAAATACTCAGAAGCACCCACCCAGGATGGGAAATTGTGAGGTCCCGGCACCCTCCCTCCTGGGACCCTGCAACTCACCTCACCCAACACAGTGCCGCCAGACTGACCAAGCTCTCTCTGGCTCTACTCAAAGCCAGACGCCATCTCTGACCAAACAGGAACCCGAGGAGCCATAGAGAGCACAAGCAGGGCCCCTCCCCACCTCCCATCCCCAGACAACCTGAGCCTAGAAATGGAGGAAAGCCTGGTGTTCTCAGACCCATGGCAGGACACACATTTTTGTTTTGTTGTTGAGACAGGTCTCATTAGGTAACCAAGGTGACCTGAACTCCCACGGAGATCTGCCTGTCTCTGTCTCCAGAGCTGGGATTAACACTGTTTTGTTTTTGTTCATAAGAAAAAATTATTCTAGTAGCCAGCCCATTTCCTCCAAAGAGGCAGACAAAGTGAGTGAGAAGGACCCTGGCGGAGGTGAGAGTCGGGATGAAGGAAGGTTTCAGTTCAGAGTTCAGTTCAGTTCAGTTCAGAGAAGAAAGAGACCTTTCTTCCTTGGTCTTCCCTTGTGGCTGTAACTCTCCACCGTCTCTTCTTTGTGTGTACCCCTTGTTTAAAAGGACAGAGCTGGGTGTGGTGGCGCACACCTTTGGTTCCAGCACTCAGGGGGCAGAGGCAGGCGGATCTCTTGAGTTCTCAGTCAACCTGGTCTACAAAGCAAGTTCCTGGATAGCCAGGACTACACAGAGAAACCCTGCCCAAAAGAAATCCCACAAAACAAAACAAACAAAAAATACCCTAAGAACCTCTAGAAAGAGGCCACAGGGAAAGTGGACAGGGTGTGTCAGAGGCCTGGTGACGCTGTTTGACAGGAGAGGGTAGATGCTATTACCTCCAACCCCTAGCCGATTTGGAAGGCCAAGGCTATAGAGTGTCTTCAAGCCACCCACAGAAAGCTGGAGTGGAGCTCCGCGGGGCAGGGACTATTTCCCCAGCCCAGAGCTAACCTGCTGGGTTTGCCCTCCTTTAGGTAGTCTGGAGCAAGACGGAGAGGATTGGTTGTGGTTCCCACTTCTGTGAGTCGCTCCAGGGGGTGGAGGAAGCCAACATCCATTTGCTGGTGTGCAACTATGAGCCCCCGTAAGTGCCCGCGAGGAGAGAACAGACCTGGATACAGCTCAAGGACGCTGTGGGCTGGCCCTGTCCCTCCTGGCAGCTGTGACCGGCCTCATGGCAGGTCTAATTTAGTTAGCCAGAGGATGCCAGGGAGCCTGTGATCCCCAGCAAGCAACTTGTGGGAGTTAGCAGCCCCATGGGCTCCTGACCTGTTGTGTCTCTGGGAACCGTGGGGATGGGTAAGAAGGAGCGGACCTTCCCCTGCAGCAACGCCTTCTCCTTCAGGGGGAACGTGAAGGGGCGCAAGCCCTACCAGGAAGGAACTCCTTGCTCCCAGTGCCCCATTGGCTACAACTGCGAGAACTCTCTCTGTGGTGAGTGACAGGCCAGAGCTGAGAAGGGGTTGGAAGAATGCGAAGCTGTCTGGGTGGCCTCGAGTCTCAGGACTCCCATCTTGAGAAGCAGGAGATGGGGCTACAGATGCTACGGCGGGGGCCCTCTGCGACTTTTTGCCCTTCCTGCACCGCCACCTTGGCGCCCCAAGTGACAGATTCCATCTTTCGGTCCCTACAGAGGGTTGAGAACCAGAGGCTGTGCTAGGGGGCGTGGCTGAGCGGGAAGGTTTGGGCTGGTGGGCGGGATCTGTGATCGAATAGGCGGGGCCTCCAATTCAGTCCCTAAGGGAAGCTTGGAGAAAGTGGTGGGTGGAGGAGTCGTGTCAATGACGAGAATTTACTTTACCAGAGGGGCACACCCGCTGCAGAGGCGTGTGGCTTGCGCGACCCAGTGGAATATTGCGCGGCCGGGTGGGGTCCCGTTTGCAACACTAAGGCTTAGCCTTGCCAAACAGAGCCCACAAGAAACCCGAAAGAGGAGCAGGATTCTCCTCCACGGATGACCGAGGTCCCTTCCACCATCCGGGCAACTGAAGCCTCAAGCTCCAGGGAAACCGGTACTCCGTCCCTAGCAACCTCTGAGACTCTACGCTTCTCCGCGGTAACAAAGGTCTCCGACTCCCTGGCAACCGAGTCCTCACCTGCGGTAGAATCAAAAGCCCCATCTTCCTTAGCAACGGAAGGCCCCTCCTCCATGGCAACAGAGGCTCTATCTTTCCCGACCGAGGTCCCCTACGTTTCCACTACGCACACTCAGCCCTCAATGGATGAAGGGCCAGTTAACTTCCTCACATCAGCGCATATTCCTGTCCCCAAATCTACGGACCAAGAAGGCAGCAAGTCGAGAGCAACCTCCGTGAGCCCAGAGATTTCTCTGTACCCTAAGATATCCCTGGCACAGACAGGAGAGTCCTTACCCCAGGCTCAGGAGGAGGCTGAGGCAGATGCTGAGTTGCCTGAAGCAGAGGCAGAGTTCCCTGAGGCAGAGGCCGAATTGCCTGAGGCAGAAGTCCAGTTGCCTGAGGCAGAGGCCCCGTTGCCTGAAGTAGAGGCCCGGTTGCCAGAAGTAGAGGCCCTGTTGCCTGAAGCAGAGGCCCAGTCGCCTGGGGCAGAGGGCAAATTGCCAGAGGCAGAGGCTGAGCTGCCTGTTTCCAGTGAGGTGGTGGTCCCACTTCTTCCAGCCCAGGAGCATGGTGGGCCGCAGGCCTCACTGGACCACTCGGGCCCCCCTGCCTCCACATCTCTGCCCAACTTGCCCAGTGCCTCTGCCGCGGCTAATGCCACAGGTGGGCGCACCTTGGCCCTACAGTCACCCTTGACAGGTAAGGCCCGCAGCCCTCCTTCCCTTCCTGGCTGGCGTCCTGTGCTGGTACCAGCAGTTGGGGCATGGCAAAGCACGCTGATCTGGAGGATGCTTCCTCTGCCTGGGGCCTGCACCGTGCATGGACTCAGGCTTTTCAAACCGAGTCACAGCCCCTTCTTTTCTGCAGGTGCCGACTTGGATTTGGAGAATTCTGGTCATGCACAGAGTCCTTTCCTGGGACTGCTGCTGCCTCCTTTGCTGCTGAGTGGACTATTCTGAAGGGGACACTCAGAGGCAAGGTCTGGTGAGACTGGCCTCCTGCCTCTTCTGGATTCTGTCTCCAAGTTAGAAGCCAGAGCTTCTGGAGCAGGTCCTGCTCTCTGCACACCCTCCCTTCCCTCTCTGCAGAGCAGTGCCAGCCCAGTACCCTGAGAAGTGCTTCTTCCACGGGGTGGGGGTGGGGTGCTGCCCTCAGCTGGGCTCTAGGGGCCGCTGTGCCTAAGGACAGAGGATCGTAGCCTCCTCAGGAACTGCTTGGCCCCTTCTAGTCCCTTGGGCTCTTTCTTGAGCTTTTTGAGGCCGGGAGTGTCTGCAGAAGTCCCTACTCCTTCCCAGGGAGAAGAGGTAGCCGCCTGACTGCTCTGTCCTCCATCCTGTCCCCAGCCCTCAAACAAGATTCTGCCTGGCTAAAGGCCCTCTGGAAGGGAAAAGCTGTGGGGTCCAGCTCACCAGAAATCGCACACTAGGGCCCTTCCTGCCCCTTACAACAGAGCCCCACAGAGGACATGATTCTGGGGATACCTGCCTGCCCCACAGGGTGGGAGAGGGGTGCTGTCTGCCTGCAGGCTCTGTGGCTCCTGATCTCTGAGTGTCCGGATGGCTGGGACAGTAGACCATGAGGGGCAGGTGAAGAACAAGCCCCACTCAAGTGGGGTTCTGTGGGTGGGGAGACAGGGAGCAGGGAACCCAGGTGGCCTTGACTCCTGAATAAAGCCTGTTTGAGAGCCGAGTCTCTGCTGTATGAGATGGAGCGCTGTGGGCAGCTGCTTCTGCCCACCTAAGCAACTCTGGCCTTTTCTCTCCCCTCTCCCTCACTCTGAGCCCCTCCTTTTCTTTCTGTATCTTCTGCTCCAACCAAGCCACAAGTGGTCTGGCAGGAAAGAGAGAGCAGAGAGAAGGCAGCTCAGGGTGCCTGGTGACTCTCCTAACCTCAGTCTCAGTGGGTGCTGGCTCTCCTAACCTCTTACTCAGGTGACTTCAGGACATTTTCACAAGAGTGCTGATGCTCGGGGCCTGTCCTGGACACAGGCTTCTTTTGTTGTTGTTTTTTTGAGATAGAGTTTCTCTGTAGCTTTGGTGCCTGTCCTGAACTAGCTCCTGTAGACCAGGCTGGCCTAGAACTGACAAGAGATCCACCTGCCTCTCTGCCTCCCAAGTGCTGGGATTAAAGGCATGGGCCACCACCGCCCGGCCTTGGACACAGGTTTCAAAATGGTCAGGGTAACTCAGGTGCTTGGAGGAACACTGAGACAGAGTCCCCGGAACTAGAAACTTCTCTGGGGATCAGAATAGAGCGGTCCAGACGTGTCGTGGACCAGAAAACAAGTACTGACTCTGATCCAGGCTGTTCCTCTCAATAAAGACTTAGATAGCATCTATTTAAACTATACAACTTGGGGTCAGTGAGATGGTTCATGGGTAGAGGTGCTTGCTGTCAAGCCAGTGACCCGAGTTCAATTCCCTGGACCCACATGATAGAAAACAGACTCCTACAAGTCATCCTCCAACCACATAAGTGCCGTGGCACACATTTTCCTACCCCAACATCTTTATTTAGGCGGTTTTATTTTTTGCTTTCTTTGTTTTCGAGACAGGGTCTTTATGTAGCCCTGGCTGTCCTGGAGCTCTGAATGTAGCCCAGGCTGGACTCAAACTGAGAGCTCCACCTGGTTCTGCCTCCTGAGTGCTGGGATGAAAAGCATGCACCACCATACTTGGCTGAAAAAAAATTTTAACACACACAACTCAATGTTTTGAAGATTTATTTAGTGTCTGTCAGGGTGGGGCAAGCACAGTGATGGTCATGCAGAGGGTGACCTGCAGAGATAGTTCTGAGTTCCGGGGCTCAAACTCAGGTGTCAGGCTTAGCGGCAGGTGCCTTTACCCACTGGGCCAACCTGACGGGTTTAGTATATTACAGGACTATGTAACTATAGCTAGTACCAACATTTTCACTACCCACGAAACACCTTACACCGGTCCCCACTCTCACACAACCCCCCTTAGCCCGAAGCAACTGATCCTCTATTTTCTATCTATGTCCATTTCCTGTTCCTTCTTTTTTTTGGTGAGAGGGGGAGGGGCTCCTCTCCTGCCACCACAGGGACCAGGTGTGGTGACAAACACCTCTACCTGCTAAGCTGTTTCACAGCTCTCGTTTGCCTCCTTTTGACAAATCAATGTATTTGTGATGACTTAACATATCTTTGAGGTTTATGCATTCTGCAGCATGAATGCTTTCTTCACTACAAAGCTGCATTGTGTGTACGGGTTTGTGTGTCGCACTCACATGTGCATATGCGCGTGCAGCCGTGGTCAGTCTCGGGTGTCACGCTAAGGAGCCGTCACCTGTTTTTGTGAGATGACTGGTATCTCTCAGGAATGCTGAAGCACAGTTTGGCTAGGTTAGCCAAGGCGCTGCAGGGATCTGTCTCTACTCCTCATTCACCCTGCCCCCAGTGCTAAGGATACAAACCTGCATCGCCGTACCCAGCTTTTGTGGGGGTGCTAGGGATCACACTTGAGCTCTCATGCTTGTGCAGCAGGTACCTTACGGACTGACCCATCTCCCCAGCCCCAGTTGTGAGAATTTTGCATGGATGCCATCTTAGTCCTTGTCTACTTAAGTATGTTATTGTTAGAGTGTTGACTTTTTTCAAAGGCCTTCCTTCTCTGTGTCTATTGAGATGGTCATGTGCATTCCTTGAAGGGCCTTCTTTTGAGCTAGTGTTAGGCCTGAGTGGTCCAGGGTGGGCACCTCTGGACCAGGCAGACCTCTCAGAGGCCCAAGCCTATCCAGGTTTCCCTGTGGCTCTTCCTGACTTGCCCAGCAAGGGCATCTGCTGGTGGCCTGCAGATCTGTCAAAGATCAGGAGTACAGGATGAGGGAGGGAGGTTTCTAGAGCTCAGGCTGCCAGATGGCCTGGGAGGGGGACATGTTGGCAAGGACTGAACCGCGTTCAACACAAGATCGAGAGGCCTGGCACCCAGAGGTCTTGATGACCTGAGAAAGCCTTTCACACTTTAAGCCATGGCTTCCAGGCTTCTTAGGGGCTGGCGGTGACATGGGCTGCTGAAGGGGACAGCTCAGGCTACCACTGCCTTCTTAAGAGGAAGTCTCAGAAGGCCTGTTGTCGCAGGTCCTTCCAACTTTCCCTAAGAATAAGGTTGCCCAGGAAGGAAGCCACTGTTTCCCTGCAGGACACTCCCACTAGAGTCATCCCACACTGGCAGCTCAGCTCCTGCCCTACGCTATGCTTAAGGCCACCAGACCTCCTAACTGATAAGGACCCCCGCTCCAGCTCCCAGGATAGTATCTGGGAACAGCAGGGCCCCCTGTGCCAAATGGTCAGGCCACCAAAGCCTTACTTGTTAGGCCGGGCAGCTTCTTAGAAACCTCTGGGAGGTCATGGCAAGGGAATAGCTCAGCTCAACTTTGAAATACAAGTGTCCCTAAATCTGGGGGTCACTGGAAGGACCAGTGCAAAGACAGGATCTAGAGGAAGAGTCACCCCAGCATCATGGTCAACGTGGTGGGGATGCACTGGGCTGACGGGTGGCATCCCCAGTCATGGCTGTCTGGGGTGAGGCTCTCCAGCAGAGGGGATGTAAACTACAGCAATGAGAGCAGAGCCTCACACTGCTCGTGAGCACAGCACCCAGCAGGCCTCACTGCTGGGCACTGCAGTCACCCAGAACTGCCCCCGAGTCCCTGCCACTAGACTACTGGAGAGCAGATGGCCAAAGCCGCCTGGGGAACAACCCAGACCTTACCTCTCAGGGGATAAGAGAAGCAGCAGACTGCAGCTCTCACACGCCAGGCCCCTGGAGGTGTAACATGAGGGCCGGCTTGCTGAGGTATCTGGTCCCGCCCAGTACCCCATAGCCAGCAAGTCCCAAAGAAAATAACACAGAGTCTACATTAGGTTATAAACTGATTGGCCCATTAGGTCAGGCTACTTATTAGCTCTTATGACTTATGTTACCCCATTTTCCTTATCTATGTTAGCCACATGGTACATGGTAAAGGTACATGGCTCAGTACCTTTTCCAGCGGGGCAGCTTACATCTTTCCTCTCTGGTGGTCTGGGAAGAACTGGGGAGGGAGCTTCCTGCTTCCCAGAATACTCTCAGTCTCTTTGCTCCACCTCTACTTCCTGTCTGGCTTTCCCGCCTATACTGCCTGCCTGGCCAATCAGCGTTTTATTAAAATATGATTGACAGAATACAGATAATTCTCCCGCACCATGGAGGGAGGGCAGGCACTCTGGCTGGCCATTTCCTTCTGCCCTAACCATGTGGCTGCTGTACCAGAAGGCTCTGAAGGCTTGGAAACAGTCACCTTCAAAAGCTGCCACTTGGTAGCTTGGGTGGGGCTCTCTGGAACAGCTGCTACCTCCCTGGCAGAAGGCCCAAGTGCCAGCTGCTCTCAGCCTCAACCCCGAGGACAGACAGCTCGGCCATGTCACACCTCTGGGCCAAGGCTGGCAGTCCAGAGACATCAGCACAAGGGTCTGGTGAAGCTCACAGAATAAAGAGGCTCCCACAAAAGTCCAAATCACCACCAATACATTTATTCGAGGAAATGGGGTCATATCTTACCATGAGGGGAGAACTAGACATTGGCCTGCATGACCCGTGCGTATTCTCACACTGCACAGGTGACAGAACCCTCACACTTGGTGTCACCGTCACAGACAAGCGATGAGGGGGATAGTCTTAGGAGTCACATGATTTCCCAATCAGGAGAAGGCACTACCCTTCTATCAGCAAAGTAGTGTTGAGGACAAGGGCAGGACACAGCGCTAGCCTCCCAGCACAGGCCCAGGCATGATGGCGCCCTATTTACAAAGCAGGAACAGGTGCTTCTGGCTGAGTGGCAGGGTGAGCTGGGCTGGAGGTGGAGGGACCTGATCCCGTAAGCCTTTGCCCATGACCTTTGCCTCCACAGCCTTTCTCTGCCCTTGTACAAGATGGACTCAAGTACCTCTGGGCAGGAGGGGATTCTTCCCCAACTCTGCTCCCCAGGCTTCCTCAGGTCCCAGGTGAACCACCTCCACCAGCCCCACATCTGGATAGACACATGGCAAAAATGGACATGAGCTGGACTGGGCTGGGGTCCCTCGGGCCCTCACCAGGGGCAGGCCAAGACCCCATCAATGTTTGGTCAGGCGACTTAGGTTACTCAAGGGCAAAGCATGATCCTGATGACACCCGGCGGAAAAGCAGGCTGGAGCCACGGAAGAGCTGGCCCTGCAGGAGAAAAAGGCAGTCAGTGGGAACGAGGTCATACTTCCTCAGAGTAAAAGAAGCAAGAGGCTCAGAGGCCCAGAGCCACACAGAAAGGGTGTAAAGGACAAGACACAATCATGAAAGCAAAGGCAGATTTTGCCTTCACCAGCAGCCTGGTGGCTCAGGCCTGTAAGTTCAGCCAAAGCGATGCTGAGGCAGGAAGACTAATTCAGGGTTGGTCCGGTCCACAAAGCAAGTTCATGGCCAGCCTGGGCAACTTAGTGAAACCCTGTCTAAAAATAAAAAATAAAAGAGGGATGGGAGCTGGGCAGTGGTGGCGCACGCCTTTAATCCCAACACTCGGGAGGCAGAGACAGGAGGACCTCTGTGAGTTCCAGGACAGCCAGAGCTACACAGAGAAACCCGTTCTTGAAAACCAAACCAAACCAAACCAAAAATAAATAAATAAATAAACAAACAAATTTAAAAAAAGGAAGGTCAAAAATGGATCTAGCTCAGTAGTAGAGTACTTGCCTAGCACACACGACACTGGGTTCACTCTCCAAGCAAAAGTGTTCCCTTATGCCTGGGGGCTCTAGTACCTATGGTTGAGCAGGAACCCCAGCCCCAACCCTGCAGGAAACCCCTGCTCTCCCAGTCCCCACGGGGAGGCTGAGAGGAGCAGCCCGACTAGTGGTGCTGGAGGGAGCTTTGCCTCTTACTCTGTTTCTCCCTCCGAGTGCTGGGGGTGAGGTGTGTACGCACTAGGGCTCACGTGCACAAGGCAGAGGACGACTCTGTGGAGTTGGCTCTCTCCTTCCACCTTTGGGTGGGTTCTGGGGATGAACTCTGGCTGCCAGGCGTGCACAGCAAGCACCTGTGCCCACTGAGCCACCTCACCCCATTCCACCTATCTCTACCCAACGGGCACTCGGCACTCCTGGATCTTCTTCAGGCCAGAGCTTCATTTGACTGCTCGCAAAGTAAGGCCAAGAAAAGGCAAGCACCTGCCCCTAGCCATGAGCTTGGTCCCTGGCCACTGAACCCCAAAAGCTATACCCAGCAGGCGGCTTCAGTACAGAGCCCCAGAAATGGTGGCTATCCCTGCCAGACTCCCATCAGACCCAGCTGAACCCTGAAGAGCCCTTAGGTTCAGAAAGGGCCTATGGAGGAGTTTGGCTGAAGGCATTCCATCCTTGTTACTAGGGGAGTGAGTTCTTGGTCTTTGCTAGCTATCACCTCCAAAGAAGGTACAGCATTTATTTATTTGTTTTTTCGAGATAGGATTTCTCTGTGTAGCTTTGGAGCCTGACCTGGAACTAGCTCTTGTAGACCAGGCTGGCCTCAAACTCACAGAGATCCGCCTGCCTCTGCTTCTGAGTGCTGGGATTAAAGGTGTACACCACCACCGCCCGGCCCTTTGTGCACAGGTTTTCACTGTGGCCCAGGCCCTGAGTTTCAGCCTCCTGTGACCTTCTCCTCTCAGCCAGAACTGGGACTACTTAGTACCACGGCCTTTTTGAAAGGTGACCTTGTGAATGTCTTAGAGCCGGTGTCTCCTCAACCCCCCCCCCACCCGCCGTGTCCCGCTGCTCACCTGCACGCTCAGGTACTTCCAGCAGTGGATCCAGGACTTGAACACAGGGGAATAAGGAGGGAGCCCAGCCTGCAGCCTATGGAGCAAGAACAGGGGTCCTCAGACACATCGTCAAAGAGGGCAGGAGAACTCAGGCGCTGTGCCCTATGCCCACCCGACACCAGGCTACCCACAGGAAATTATGTATAGGTAGAGGGGCTGCAAGGGCTTATCTGGATGCCCCAGCGGCAGGGTCCACACGTACCCACAGTTGTTCACAGCCATGAGATCTCCAACAAGCAGGAAGGGGTAGGTCAGCATGCTTACTGCAATCTGAAAGACAGACAGACCTCAGTGCCAGCATGCCCCTTGCCGGGTCCTCCAGGCCCACTGAGACCTGCCTCTAGCCCCCCTGGCCTAAGAAGGCAGTCAGCAGGACTTACCCCCATCACAAACTTGGTATAGCTCCTGATGGCCAGGGCCTGGCTGAACTGTAGACAGAGAGGAAGCAGCATTTACCACAGGGATGTTAGGGGAGACTTTAGGTCTGTGGTACCCTCACCTGGCCTCATCTCACCCTCCACACCCCCTTTTCCAGGCTGGTTCCTGTGGATAAGGGTATATCTCCACAAAACTGCTTTAATTTGTAGACACTGAACAGGCAGGGAAGATCCACCCTCCCCCAGGACTGCCAACTGGAGCCAACAGACACCCTGTGGACCATGAATGACCGAATGACCCCCTCCCCATCCTTCCGGTCTGGCCATTCCTGCTGTCAGAATGCCTGGCTTCCAGGAACCCTAACCTACTATGCGTCCCTAATCCTTATCTTGGCTGAGCAGAAGCCATCAAACTTCTGATGCCTGACCCCTGCAAGTGAGGTCTGCAGGCTGACACAGATGGCACCACCTGGCCCAGGGTAGCACACCTGTGCTGCCAGGACCAAAGGTCATGGTGGTCATGGAGAGAGGCATTGTAGGTTCAGTGTCCATCTATAGTCTGGAATGGCCTTGACCACATAATTCTCCTACCTCTGCCTCCCAAGTGCTGTGATTACATGCCAGGCCACAGTGGGATTTTTTTTTTGTTTGTTTTTTGAGACAGGGTTTCTCTGTATAGCCCTGGCTGTCCTGGAACTCACTCTGCAGACCAGGCTGGCCTCAAACTCCAAGATCCCCCACCTCTGCCACCGAATGTTGGGATTAAAGGGGTGTGCCACCACTGGCCGGCTTCACAGTGGGTTTTAAAGCAGGATGTATGAAGGTTAAAGAACTGTAGCTATTAGCTGCCCTCATTTGCCGAAGCTATGGATAAACCAGGGCCCACTTCTAACACTATAGAAACGGAATTCATTAACTTTCTCTCCGGCAGGGGTCAGGGTAATCCCATCTCCCCAGTGCCAGGGACAATCGGGGGGCCCCCTCTCACCCAGGTCAAGAAAATCCCCAAGTCCCAGCCTGCCCCAGACCCTGGGCATCAGCACACAGAAAGAAAGGCAAGCCCTTGTTCCAACCAACCTGGGAACCTGGATTCTGGTCGTTCCCCAGCCCCCCTGGGGTGTCACTCACGCTGTCATCCACCAGGTAGGCATTGATGAAGTGGGCCAGCAGGTTACAGCCCCACAAGAAAACCACATCGCCCAGGAGGTGAGGGATTAAGCCGCTAAAAAAACAAGGTGAGCAGAGATGAGCAGGGTCAAGACCCAGGAGGTGGGAAGGCTGCACCCAGCTTACACCTGCAGCACCCAGGCCCAGCCTCGGGGAGGGCCTGGGGGAACAGCAGCGGTCCTCCTCCCACATGGAGGTCTCGGGGTCACAAACTGATTAGTGGTGTCATAAGCTACTCTCAGAAGTCCTGGTGTCCCGGTGTGATAGCAGCCACATCTGGCAAATACAGATCACAGAGGAGTGCCTGGCAGCTGGCAGCTTCTCCTGGTCACTCATCCAACCAACTCTCAGTGAACCACTCAGTGTCTCTGGTCCTTCACCCTGGAATGTTCCACCAACAATGTGCCATGCATGTGCTTGTAATGCACCACACAAGTGCTTGCAAGGACAGCTTCCCTGTGGAGAAACCACTTCCCAGGGCAAATCACTCTCTGGATCGCAAGGTTCCCTGCGAAGTCGCTGACGTGCCAGAGAGACGGCCAGGCAGTTTAGAGGGCCTCTTGCTCTTACAAAGGACCCTGCTTGACTCTAGTTCTAGGGATCTGAGACTTCCTCTGGCACCCATGGCTCCTGTGTACACCTGGTACACAAACTCACACAGGCACACACATAAAAAAGCAACACGTACATAAATTATATATATATATATATATATATATATATATATATATATATTTGAAAGTCCAAGAAAGTGTTAACTAAGTAACACACCAGTGTTCGGAGGGCAGTCAACAAACATCTCGGTGGATGCATCATTCCCCAGTGGGTGCAGAGAGACTGTACCTATATGCATCCCTTCTCCAAAGCCACCCACAACAAGCATGTGCTGCAGAGGACCCCAGTCATGAGCTGCCCAGGGCTGGAGTGTGCCTCGATCTGATGGACCAGGCACCTGAATCCACACTCTTACACATGGGTGTGAGTACAGGGATGGGTTTCTCAACCTTGCTCTACGGCCATTTAGAGCTGAGCCACACTTAACTGATCTAGGGTGTGTTACTTGTATTCTAGCAACCAAATGTTTACCTACACCTGGTCTGTTCATTTCCTTCTATCATGTTAATGCAGTTTTTATCTTACTCTAGTTTTGGGGTCAGGTGACGATCTCAGCAGTCGCTGGAGCCCCCTCCAGGCACTGCCCTATGTTTCTGTTACTATTTCACTTGCATCTTTATCTTGTTTACTACTCTTCTGATCCCCGTGCTTCTACCCTAGTAAGTGGCCTTTTTGTCAAAGCTGGTCTCTGACAATGCGCATGGCCACTGTACGCCACTGCCTAGACCTTCAAGTAGCGAAACAAAAGCCACACTGTCACACTGTCAGCCTGCCTCCTTGGCTGCCTAACACACATTCTTTCTGAAAAGTCTTTATGGTCTGATCTTTCTTTGTGGGTAAGTAAGATGGGCTCAAAACCAACAATGCTGGGTCTGTGGCCCTCAGGAGATCATATATCCAGAGACACAGGCCTCTGTACCTCTGTTAATGGCTGCCCTGTGGAAACACAGGCCCCACAGGGTCAGGTTTTCTGACTTGTTAAAGAAGTCAGAAACATGGACTTCTGAGCAGATCATACTGAGCACTCAAAGTCCACTAACTGTCAGAACAGAGCCCCACTGCCAACCAATCCTTAGTCCAAGTTGTAGCTTGACAGTCACCTTTGGCAATGCCGCCAAGGACTATGCAGAACTTCTGAAGTCGAGTTCTGTGTCCCTGGCAACCCCAGAGCCCAGATGAGGCCTGGCAGGGGCTTGCTAGCTCCTCTCCCTAGCATGAGATTGTGTTTGTGTGTGTGTGTGTGGGTGGATGGCTGGGTGGTGCTGGGTGCAGAGCCTAGGCCCTCAGGCGTGCCACGCTCTATCACTAAGTTACACCCCTTGCCCAGGTCCATTTCACCTAAGCTCTGACCCGAAAGGGCTGGATAGCTCTGGTCTCCACCATGCTATGAAGTGCAACACAGCTGGGCAGCAGCTGCTGAGCCTGTGGCCCACTCTGTGGTGAGGAGAGCACACCTGTTAGCGGAGCCACGTGTGGCCGGTACAGGAATAGACTCACGTACACGAAGAATCCCAGCAGTCCCTCCTCCTTGAAAATCTTGCCAATGGAGCTCAGGACGCCACTGGGGAGGCAAGATGGAGACGAGGTCACCTAGCAGAAGGCCACCTTCCAGCCTTACTCAGGTCAGCAAACACAAGCCAGAGCGGGAGTCTGTCACCAGGAAGGACCCCAGGGGAGAAGCAACCTTCTTTAGCAGTGAGATGAATTTATTAAACCACTCGTGGATGCTGGGGCCCAGTAACCCACAGGGCAGAAGACGGAAAGGTGAGGGCGGAGAGCAGTCAAGATCACCTGCACCGGGCAGCAGAGGACACTGCAGCTGGAAGGCCTGGGGTCAACCCAGGAAAACACACTTCAGTCCTCCCACTCAGCAAGCCTGGGGTCAAGAGCCCTGCGGCTGCCTGCAGGAGATTAGCGGGTGGGCAGGCTACGGCTTCCTGGCTCCACAGCCACCTCTGACCTGTGACTGGAAACAGCTGGCCTGCACAAAGGCGCTGCAATGCCCAGGTGGAAGAGGCAGGCGTACAAGCCTGGCTAGCTAGTGCTGGTGGCGGCTCCCAGCGCTATCATACCCGACGTTCTTCTCGTCACAGTGGCCTGACCCACTGGGGTTTCAGCCAAGCCGTCCCCTCGGGTCATTTACCAACCTCATCTCTCAGTCTGGGGAATCAAACAACTCTCATGAGTGAACCCAGAGCCAAGCATCCCGGCTGTAGAAAACAACCAAAGTCAGGAAACAGCAGCGGAAAAGGCTGTGTGCTTGGGCCATGGGCCTCCCGGCCTGAGCTGAATCTGGGTGTGTGAGGAGAAGGGAGCTTCTCAGCGGAGGATGAGAAGAGCAGAGAGCCAGGTTTTGGGAGCCAGAGAAGCTGAGGAGTCCAGGAGGGAACCCCAGCTCCCACCTAACCCAAACAGACTTCAGCACAGGGCATTGAGGCTCTCCGCACCCCACTCTGCAAGGAGCTGAGGTTTATTTAGAGAATCACGTGAGGCAGGGACATTACTCAGAAGTGAGTCGGTAAACAAGCTATCTCCCGCCAGCAGAGTACAAACATTCAAGAATCACCTACCTGTACTTGGCCTCCCGTCCCACAAACTGTACCATGCAGCGCATTGAGATGACTGAGGAGAGAGAAAGCAGTGGGGTGACCTGGAGGGAAACTGCTCAGCACCCAACCCCTGGGGTGTCCAGTGCAGCTCAGAGGGGTGGCCCCCAGGCCCCACAACCAGTCTCCTCTCACCCCCAGCCTTCCCAGTCATCATCTACCACTGCTCCTGTTGTGTCTGGGAGGGGCCGGCCCACACCACACACTGCACTGTAGAGGGCTCAGCAGCAGGGTCCTTACCATGTAAAGGATGGGCCAGCATGCGTGACACACACTGCATCATCATCTCATAGGATGTCTGTGAGAGAGAGGAGGGTGGGGACCATATAAGACTACATGGAGAAACCCGGATTCCCTCCTCAGGCCTCACTCTACCACAGATGAGGCCCGCCCCCACACCCTGGGCCAGAGCAGCTTCAGAGGCTTTAGGGAGGGAGATCCCCTGCAGTGTCCACCTGGGGATGAAAAGTCTCCTCTCTGTCCCTTGGCACCAACCTCTTTCACAACTTTCTTCAGTGAAGTCTTCATGTCGTCCTTATTGGAAACCTGCTCGATCTCGTCAGGAGGGAAAACCTGATCACAAACAGAGTCATGAATCACAGGTGAGCGCCTAAGGAACAGAGCACTCTGTTCGTTGTCTGGGCTGTTGGCAACCACCAGGCTTGGGAAACTGAGGGGGGAAAGCCACCATCACAGCTGCCACA
The DNA here is from genome assembly GCF_982192425.1 of Myodes glareolus. NCBI lineage: Eukaryota > Metazoa > Chordata > Mammalia > Rodentia > Cricetidae > Myodes > Myodes glareolus. Next base: position 65,793,680 of record NC_142043.1, on the reverse strand, counting down.
GCTGTGGGAAAGAGGGAGGATCGTGGGGTAGGGGCCTCCCAAGCACAAGCCCAGGGGCTATGCACTGGAGTCTGCGTGGAGATGTGGGACCAGGGCCGGCAGATTGCACCCAACCGTGACTGGAGCCTGGGGAATCCTGGGCCATTGCTCACCTTCTTCATGCTGCCCCGGGTCACAGTGGACAGGGCGTTGGACATCAGGCGGGGGCTCAGGCCCCGGAACAGCCCTATCTTCCCATCCACCTGCACAATGTACTTGGCTGTAAGAAGGCAAAGGGGGTGGCATCACGCCCAGCCCAGGACACCCACTGCTGGACCACACACCCAGACCAGTGGTTTCCCAATCACTGTTAAATGCAGCCAGGGTGTGTGTCCAGGGTCTGACACAAGCCAGCTCCGACCCCAAGTGTCACCTGATCTGTCTCTTTTGGTAGAATGTTCCACCATTCTTCTGACAAATAGCCCATCTGACTTCTTTTGCGCTTCCTTTCTTTCTTTTCCTTAGCTTTGAAAACTACTTGGCAAACTCAACTGTCGTTTCTCAACTCAGCATCTGGAATGCTGTAATCCAAAACCAATTTCAGCTGCTTATATTTTTCTGGGGGTGGGGGTGGGGTGCCCACAAGCAGAGATGACCTTCCCTACCTAAGGGAGGGGAAAAGGAAGGGCATGGTTAGTTAGATAGGCCTAGGAAGGTCTGTGGGCCACGATGTGGTCAGGGCACCACAGCCTGTTACCATGCTGTGCTATACCTAGGACGTCCCTTGACACCTCCGACTCTTGTTATTAAGGGACAAGGCAGAAACAGTAGCACTGGGGGAGACCATGGATGGTCAGGTGGCAATGGGGACTTCCTGTCCCCACTGCTGTATTCCACATTCAGTGTGTGTCTTGCACTCCCTACTTTACATTTAATCCATGTTCAAGAAGTTAATGTGCTTCTCTAAACCCTGGAAGCCAACTGAATATTCCCTCAATCAGATCCCCTTTCAGACCTGTGACGTCAGCTCTCTAGCACAGAACACACACATGACGCACACAGACAGTGCCGAGCACATGTGCCCTTTTCTCCTCTGCAGCACAGCTGCCAGGTGACTCCACGTCACACCCAGCAAGGGCTTTTAGGGACAGGCAGTACACCTGTTACCTGCATAAACAGCTTCCTGGGGGTGGGGGGAGATGAGGGTGCTGGAGGCTGGACAATGAACTGAGCAGAGCTCAACTCTGGACTGAGGGGCAGGCTCAGGCAGAGCCTCAGTGCGCCTCTCACAGAACCAGCTCCTGGATTTTCCCTCTTCTGCGCTCAGCTGGCAGGTAAAAGGAGACAGCACTGTCCTGAGGCCTTCTCCAGAGCTGCCCCTGTCCCACCTCCTCAGGGCCCTTTCTGCAGAGCCTGCAAACCCCCAGGGATTCCAGCCTTACGCCACACAATGTCCACAGCTGTGGGGGAGGAAGAGACACTGGCCAGACAGTTCTAGACAGCCAGACAGCCGGCACTTCCTGAGCCAGGAGTAGCCAGTGTCCAGAAGAGCCCAGCAGACATCCGCTCTTGACATCTGATCTGAAACATTTATAAAACCTGGGTGGGGGCACCTCAGAACCTGGCTCACACTAGCAAGGAGGGACCCTTAGATGAAGGTCAGGACGGTCCCATGTGAACAGGCATGACATCAGACATGAGTCCTTCCTAACCGCACCAGCTGCCACAGACAAATCTAAGCCGGGTTGCCACGTGTCTGCGCTCACTACCTTTGTGTACGATGGTGGGTGGGGGTGCTCTACTTGCATAGTTCCCCTACATCAATGATCTTAAAAGAAACACAAACATATGTCCCCACAAATCGGCCATTCTGCCTGGGCCCAGACGCTGCACTCGGAACTGGAGGCAGCACTGGAAAAGAACCTGCCCTGTGATTCTGCCAACATTTAATGTGTGTTGGAGAAGGTGGTCAGAGGTCAAGAACCAGGTTATGTAGCAGTGGAAACTCAAAAAGAACATTCTAGATTAGCCAAATGGGTAAGAGAGGTCCGGAATGGGACTCAGGCAGTAAACTTGGAAAGACACTTTAAGATCCCTTGTGCTGGCAGGAGGGCACAGGGAGACACAGCTATGGCAGATCCTACCGTGCCCTAGCCAGCTGTCACCCACAGCCTGAGAACAACAGCGGAGCCAGAGGGGTGGGTATCTCATCAGACCAACCTCCCCACAGGGAGGAACCAGTGCCATTCGTGGGGCTGGGGTAGACAAGCGGTTGTATATGTTCGCGTATCTGTAGAGAATCTACACCCCCCCACCCACCAATGCCCAATTCTAGAACCAGCCTGTGTTCTGCAGCCTGGGCTGCAGCACCAACAGGCTCCCACCCAACTCCTCTGCCTTGGGCCACTCTCAGGTCCCCTCCTTGGAGCTGGCACTAGCTCCTGGTGCCAGGCTGCACAGCAGGCTCCCAAGGCTAGTTGGGCCTGTGGCACTCACCGTAGGTGAAGAAGCTCGGCAGGTAGAGGACCTTCCTCCCCAGCACATTGGTCCCAAGGGTGGGGGGCATCGGCTCATGACCCACCTTCAGAATCAACAGAGACAAAGGACAGGGTCACTCTAAGGCACCTCGCTCGCAGCTACCTCCTACACAAGTGAAACTAAACTACACCTCCCTGGGAGCATCAGCAGATACCCTTCATCAATGCTCAGATTTAGGTCCCACCCTGGCCTCAATCTAAATCCCACTTCCCCCACAACCTCGATGCTAGAGGATCTCAGTGCACAAACACCCGCTTACAGTTTATTACTTAAGAGTCTTTTGCTACATTGTAGTCTTACCCACTATGACTGTGTGCAGGATGGAAGAAGGGAGATTGAGATATGTATGCTCAGGGGACAACTTTGTGGAGCTGATTCTCTTCTCCCACTCTGAGGTGGGCTCCGGGGATAGAACTCAGGTTGATTTATTACATTAGTTTTATGTCCCTGTGTATTTGTGTACAGGCACACACATCCACGGTGTGCAATGGAGGTCAGCGGACAACTTGCTGAGCTGGTTCTCTCCTTCCACCATGTAGGTCCTTTGGAGTCAATACGAGTCCTCAAGTGTCTTTACCCAGAGTCATCTCATAGGCCCAGAGATATATGTTTAAGTTTGTTTGGTTTTTAAGATAGGGTTTCTCTGTGTAGCCTTGGCTATCCTAGAACTCAGCTCTGTAGGCCAGGCTAGTCTCGAACTCAGAGATCTGCCTGCCTCTGCCTCCCAAGTACTGGGATTAAAGGCATGTGCTACTACTGCCCGACTGTTTAAATTTTTTTTAACACTTATTAACGTATGTGCACATGTATGTCATGGCATACATGCGGAGGTCAGAGGGCAATTTGCAGGAACTGGTTCTCTTTCTGTCATGTGGGTTCCCTGCACCCAAGACTGGGTTTCACTGTGTAGCCCGGCTGTCCTGGAACTCCGGGTTCTGGGGCTTGAACTCAGGTCATCCATCATACTTGACAGCAAACGTCTTTACCAACCCGCTGACTTGCAGCCCCCATTTTAAGTTTTCACTCTCCATTCTCCTCTGAGATGACTCTATTCATTCCCATCTTCAGGAGAAAACTTCATTCCAGCCTAATTCCCACCACAATGACAAATGGCAGCCTTGGGTCTCAGCTCTGCTGCCACCTAACTGGTTCCTCTATGGTTCCGGCGAATACCTCCCCATCTGTTCCTGCCAGTCCCAGGCTTAGCAAGCAAGGTCTCAATCACTCTGTGTCCCGAGGACAAGAGGGCCCCGTTTCCGCAGACTGTAGAGCAGGGCATTATCACGGAGGATCTGTCAGTCCCACAGAAGGACCGCAAGAGGACTGGGTCAGCCACACCTACATGAGGCCCCTGTGCAGGGGCCAGGGCACTAATATTTTGCCAATCAATGAGAAACTCTGCTGCCAGCAGGTGAGGGGTACAGACCAGTGCCTCTGTGGGAGTGAGGACTACCATATTTGGCATAAGGGTGGCACACTAGCCTTGTACCCTCAGCACAGACCGGAGTGGCACCTGCTGGATGTAGCAGAGGACAAAGCCCACAGGTTGGAAGGCCTGGCTTTGTAAACTGCACTGGCCCTTTGCTGCCTGCTGCTGTTTCTTCACCTTTATTAGGAAGGGGTTTCAAAGTTTACCCTATTCCTGTGGGTGCGCCTCTGAGACATATTAAAGATGACTACTTGCAAATGTTTAATTCTTATTTTTATTATCATTGTTTAGGTGGACCTCTGCAGTCGGGTTTTCTCTTGACACCTTGATTGTAGGATCCGGGGGTTGAAGTCACACCCTCAGGTCTGAGCAACGAGTGGCCTACCTGCCGCTAACCATCTCACAGACTATGACTGTAAAACTTCAAAACCCCTTCACTGTGAGGTCTTTAAAATAAAAAAAGTGTAGCTTGCAGAGTTTATCCAGAGAAAAGTCAGGTGAGCCAGGCAAACAGCTTTCCCCTCCAGAGCTTTTCTTCTAGTCTGAAGTTCCCGCCATCTTCCTTCAGTGGTGTTCCTTTGTGTTCCCAACTTCCAGCCCCCGGCTCTTGCTATGGTGCTGTCCTCCCAGGCTCACCTCTACAGCCCCCAGCCGCTCACGGTGCCCAAATCTGCTGAGTGCATTTTCTTGATTTTGACCCCAGGTAGGGTTTCTCTGTGTAGCCCTGGAATTTGCTCTGTAAACCAGCTTGGCCCTGAATTCACAGAGATCCACCTGCCTCTGCCTCCCGAGTGCTGGGATTAAAGGCGTGCACCACCACTGCCCGGCCAAGAGTCTATTTTCCTAATGTCCACTGGGTTACCATCAATGGCACACTGTTAGCCACGGTCAAGTTCTCCATGATCTGTTTCCAAGTCATGCTCACCCAAATGTGTTTCTGCGTGTCCTGACCACATCCAGCATTGTGAACCTAATACCAGCAGAGTCAGTTCACCACCTTCAAGCCTGTGCCACCTCCACCCTGACACTCACAGTCTTGATCTAAGGCCTTACATTTTTTCCCCTCACTGTAGGCAACCTCCATCTAGCACTGCACACCTGCTCCCTGCAAAAGACAACCTTCATTATTATTACTTTTCTTTCAGTGTTACTCTGATTGTTAAGCTATATCTGTTAAGCTCTCTCCCTTAGCTGTCACCCCCCAACAAAGCTCTCCGGTCCATACCCACTGCCATTGAGTTCTCGCCACCCTTGGGCTCCCATTCACTCTCCAGGTCCTTTTCCAAAACCCTTTTATGTCATTCTTCTTTTCAAACCTGCATACTAACACCACCCAGTGATAAGCCACTTCCCACTGCCCTCCCACAAAGCCCACCCATTCCTGGCACCCAGCAGTCTCCCCACCCCACCCCACCCCATCCCACCCCACAGACACTCCACCTGCCATCCTAAGGTCCAGCATTCAACTTTCAACCCATCAGCTCAACTCAAAATACCTCCAAAGTGCAGTGTCTCTCCTAAGCTGAGGCTCAGCATGCTGGAAACCCTAATGTTGTAAATGCCCCATCAGCCACCTCCAAACCTGTCAGTTTGATGCCCAGTGGCCCTGATTGTGTCTTCTCATTCCTTGTCATATTTTCTAGTCAAATTCCAGATTCTACATCCCCACCCCCCAGAACTTCAACGATTCCCATTCTCAAGGCCTTCTTATTCCAAACGCATTCCTGATTCTCTCAGTTCTATCACAAGGACAGTAAAATCTCACACCACTTGCCTTAAATCAATCCTCAGATCTTAGCTGGGTCTCCATCTCAATTTTCACTACCCATCCTCCACTCCTCTGAACTGGAAATTTCTAGAAAACATCATTGGCTATCAGTCTGAGACTGAACCATGCCAATCAAAGTGTCCCCACCTCCATCACACCCACCCAGTTCTGCCAAATGAACACGTTCTTCCACCTTCCCCATCCCCCATCATCCTCCCATCATCCTCTTTCTGAACTGCATAGCTGGCAACAAGCAAAAACAAACAACAACAACAACAAATAAACGTTAGATGCCCAAGCATCCCAGAGTCTAGACATTCCTACCTTGGCTCCAGTTTTAGCCGGCCCTTACCTATCGTGCCTATTCCCACTGCCCTTTCTGCCCATTCCCACCCACGCAGACACATCCACTGCAATTCCATTTCCTTCCTCCCCTAAATGCGTCATCCCCTTCCCCCTGAAAGCCGCCTCCAGGCTCCCCTCTCCAGACTCGTCGCTACCGCGGCTCCACTCCACCAATGCGGAGGCCCCTCCTCCCACCAAATCTGTCGTCGCCATCAAATCCACAGCCCCCTTCCCAAGTAAACCGATCGCTCTTTCCTGCTGCGTTCTCTTCCTCCCAGATTTTTGGCCCCAGTGCCCACTCCTTTGTTCCTCAAAGCGCTTTTAGCCATCCCTATAAATCCAGAGCCCCGTTGTCCTCTGCCCCAAAAGGATTTTAAACACTTTGCTTTCGTCCCCAGCCCTCCTCTATCCATTCACCCAAACTTCTCGGCCCTCCCCCAGCTCTGTGGTTTCTTCGAGCACCCCAAATCCATTACCCTTCGTAATCTCAAGTTCACTGCCTCCGACTATTTATCTCCAATATCTTATCGCCCCCCTCCTTGCACCCCCAATCCCCTCCTATCCCACGGCTGTCACTCGCGTCCCTTAGCCCCCTCCCTGCATCCCCAAATCCCTTCCTATTCCACGTCTGTCACTCGCGTCCCTTAGCCTCCTCCCTGCACCCCCACATCGCACACCCCCATCGTCATCCTCCCGCGGCGCCCCTCGGCCGCACCTGGATCAGCAGCTTCACGTAGAGCAGCGGGTGGCTCAGAGCCGTCACGCCCGCGCCCAGCGCCACGAACAGCGCCTCGGTGGTCGGGGTGTTGTCCCCGGAGCCCGGACCCCCCGCGCCGCCGTCCATTCTGCGCGCCGACGGCTGAGCCGCGGGCCGAGGATGGCGAGGGTGCGCGCGGTGCGCGGGCGGCGGGTCGCGAGCGCGGGCCTCGACTCCCGCCGGCGCGCCGCCGCGAGCTCCTGCTCCAGCTCCGGCTCCCGCCATCCCTGCGGCGCCGCCGGGAGCCCAAGGCGCCACTTCCGGGTCCGAAGCCCCCATGGCGCCAGGCGGCAGGTCACTCCCCGTCACGTGGTGATGGCCACGCCCCCTCGGGCGTCAAGGGGCGGGGTCGGGCGGCACCACTCGCGCCACGGGGGGATGGGGGCGTAGCTGGCCGGCCTGTGCCATCCAGCGCTGCTCTGCTGCCGGGTCTCGTCCGCCCGAGACACATTCTCTGCAGCCCGCCCCTTTGCGGACCAGGCCTGTCGCCGCAGTTGTGCCTACTGATCAGCGCCTCTGTGGCCTGCCTCTGCGCCCCTCCAGCGAGCTCCCCGGGCCTGAGTAGAAACCCCTCAGTGTTTGAGTAACATATGGCTGATGAGGGTTAGGAGGACCCGTGGCTTGTGCACTGGCGCAAACCCTGTGCTGGGTGTTTTGTAACTAAACTGGGCCTAGAGTAACTCTAGTTTAGTGGCTGGAACACAGTGTTTTGCAGGACTTAAGTGCAATTCTCACAGCCACCTTCCAGGAAGGTACTTCCTCCAGCGAGTGTCTTGTTTTTGTTTGTGACCTGGTCCTACCTCTGAGCAAGCCCAGCAGCGCTCTGGTAGTCGAGCGCTTCCCAATAATAGAATTTTGTGGTAAATGGACCTTAGCGTCAGCAGGCACATGGGCCCTTTGCCTGCCCTTATTCTGTTGCTAGTTCGTTCCTGAGGACAATCTTTAGTCAGACATTTGCATCCCTTCATGATTGCCCACGAAAAAAAGCCCATCACTGCCACCAACACCGCCACTTCTGACAACAACCCGTTGCTATTTTCAGAACCTTACAATTTCTCCTTATAGTTCCATTCTGCTCCCCCAACCCAGACTTGTCCATCCTCGGGGGCGCGGGGGGGGGGGAATGAGTGGGGTCAGGGGAGGGTTTCATTTCACTGTATCGTCAAACCTTCTACCTTCTCCCAGACAGACTTTAAATGATTTCCTCTTGCCTGGATTCTGATTTAACTTCTTCATGGGGACCTTCAAGTCAAGTTCATAGCCCAGACTATACCCGGAAGACTGCTTTCCAGGGATGAGGCAAGGGGCGGGATTTACCTCACCTTCCTGACACTTCGCCACTCAAATCTTGTCCTTCCTTGGGCTTTTTCCTCGGCATTTCCCCCTACGCCTTGCTTTTCCGTCTGAATCTGACTGCTCACCATTGGGCCCGGTATCTGACTCTTGCAGCCTGTGACTCCCTGTAAGGGAGCTGTGTTGTATTGTCTGGTATTAATGTCTGTCTTCCACGACCCCAAATATAGGGGTGCATATAAAGTATATCTTCATGGAAATCCTTCCTAAGTGAAAGAACCAGACAAAGAAACTTAGGTGCAAGCAGTCAAGTGTGGTGGCTCACACTTGTAAACCCAGCAGTACTCAGGAGGTGGAAACAGCAGGATCAAGAGTTCAAGGCCAGCCTGGGCTGTGTACTCTGTTACGTCAATTTCCTTGACTGAAGTTGGTAGCTGGCTGTGGGCAATCACAGGCTCTTTCACTCCCATCTTAGTTACTAATATTAATGCAAGGTACAAACCACACTGAAATTGTATGTGTGTGTCTGCGTTACAGACTACTTCAAAGGGTTACAAAGGCCACAGAATTCAAGGACTTTCAAGAGGCCTTACCGGAGGCAGAGGCAGAGGCAGAGAAAGTCACTTCTGAGGTTAGATATTAACCAGTCGGAGAGCTGCTGAGAAAATGCCGAGAGCAGAAGGGTTGCAGATCTGGCGGGGAGAGTGGAGTTGAAAAGGACGGGGTCCAGGCAGATGAGCAAATAGATGGGTGCTTGGCAATTCACACAGGCTAACAAGCAGACAGACAGGTGGATGGCAGTTCAAACAGACTGTATCAAACACTGGGGACCCAGCCAAGCTGAACGGAGCCCCCGGGGCTGCCAGGAGTTCTCTGTCTCTTCCTTGGCATGTTCACTGAGTGGTCAAATATTAGGTCTCCCATTCACTGTCAGGTGTTCTCGTCTTTATGAGGCCCCAGGGAGGGTGCTCCATTCTTTCCTGTGCTAATTTTTGAGGCCTGTTTTATTTTATGTGCATGGATGTTTTGTCTGTATTTATGTGCAATGTGTGCGTGGTATCCTAGGAGGTCAATGGTTGTGAGCTGAGAATTGAACCCAGGTCCCCTGTAAGAGTGTTGAGAGAGTTTTATGGTTGCACCATCTCTCCAGTCCTTAGTATGATTTTAGTGTGCCCACGTGCCCATTAGTTCCCATTCTGCTTGGCTAAGTTTCCAGGTGGTGACTCTTTACATTTAGAAATAAGCTATCTGTCTTTGCCATCGGTAGGGCTGCCCAGGCAGCGGCTGAAAGGTTGTCAAGAGAGCTGTAGTTCAATAGTGCTACTGAGAAAGCTTACTGGGGAGTAAGAAGTTTATTAGAAATGTTGCCAGACAGTGGGGACGCACACCTTTAATCCCAGCACTCGGGAGGCAGAAGCAGGTGGACCTCTATGAGTCTCAGGCCAACCTGGTCTACAGAGTGAGTTCCGGGACACCCAAGATTGTCACACAGATAAATTCTATCTTAAAAAACAAACAAACAAAAAAACATCCCTGAGTCTTGAGCTCCTGTTGGGGAGAACAAAGAAGAAAATCTGGCATCCACTCCTGACAACCACAGGCCACTGCAGTTGAAAATCTGCTCCCAGGAGAGAGGCCTGGCTTCTCCACACAAGAAGTTCATCCTACAGCTTCTGAGGCCGGTGTTGTTCCCCGTGTGGTTTCAGTTGGCATCAGGGTGTGCTAATCATTTTTTAGAGTGTGTGCCACTGAGAACTAGTAACGCCAGTCTTATTCTTTTTACTTTTTCTTTCTTTTTAAAAATTGTAGGTTTTTTTTTTAGCAGTACTGGGATCATGGACCCCAAGGCCCCAACACATCCTAAGCCATACCCCAAGCTGGGATGGGGCTGAATTCCACTCATACACTCTCAAAAATTCTCAGTGGAAGTCACAAGACAAGGCGTCCTAGGGAACCTGTGCTCACTCTGGGTGCTCAGTAAGACTTGAGACACCAAGAACCACCACTGTTTTACTATGGCATTGTCTGGACACCCCCGTTCCTGATTCTAATTATTAGGGTCACCAAAGGATTAAAGGAACCAGGGCACATCCTTGAATAGCATGTCGAAATCTCCAGTTCAGCATGTCAAAAAAAATTAATTTAATTTAAAAAATGTAAAACCCTCTCTCATAAAAATATTAAGATTTATTTTTACTTATGATTGTGTATGAGATGATAGGTTTTCTATATCCCGATAATCAGTTTCTTCACCAGCACAATAGATCAAGTTGAATTAAAAAGTAAAAGACTAGGTGGACTAGCTTTATTTGGGCAAAGCACTCCCAGGTGACTCTCCAGCCCCCAGAGAGCAAGGCAGGGGAAGGCAGGAGACAATCCCAAGGCCGATCTGAAGGAGGGAGCTTAAATACGCTGTAGGAATATTTTATACCTAGGGATATTTATAGGATATTAAATAACCTAAGGGATAATTACTCATTCTCCGCAGACTGGGTTTGTGTCCAGTTATGATGCCTTGGACGGGGACTGGGGAGCTGGTGGCTTCAGGGGTGTCCTCGCCCACCGTGTCTGAGCATGTGTAACTGGGCCTGTTGGAGATTCTCTGAGAGAGAGAACGGGGGCCTAGCTGGAGATTTCGGCCGAACATGTGTGTGTATCAAGTGCGTGCAAAATGCCTAAGGAGGTCAGAAGAGTTCATTGGCTGCACTGGAGCTGGGGTGACAGGCAGCTGTGAGTGGGCTCACATGGATCCTGGGAACCAGGCTGGGATCCTCTGGAAGGACAGCCAGTGCCCTTAACCGCTGAACCATTTCTCTAGCAGTTTCCGAGGTTAAAAGTTCAGGCCAGAAGATGGAACAGTGGTACATAAACACACCTGCATGCATGCACACACGCGAGGTAAATAAATACATTGCAATGACAGAAGCTTGTCCAGTCAGGGGCTGCTTGTGTACCTCTAATCTATACCCTGAGAAAGTGAGCTAGCTCTGGACACTAGTAAAATCCCCCATCTGGGGTGGTTTGTATGAGATTGACTCAAATATGTGCATGCTTAGTCCCTAGTAGGTGAACTGTTTGGAAAAGATTAGGAGGGTGTGGCCTTGTGGGAGGAAGTACGCTACTGGGCATGGGCTTGAGGTTTCAGACGCCCAGGGCCAGCTCCAGTATCTCTCTCTGTCTGCTGCCTGGGGATCAGGATGTAAAGTTCACAGTTTCTCCTCCAGCTGTGTGCTCACCTGGTACCACCACTCTCTCCACCATGGTGGTGCTAGACTAAACCTCTGAAACTGGAAGCAAAGTCCGAATTAAGTGCTTTTCTTTGGAAGAGCTTCCTCGGTCATGGAGTCTCTCTACAGCAATAGAACACTGTGGTTTGGAAGAAAATGGTCCTCAAAGGCAATGGTACTACTAGGAGGTGTGGTCTTGTTGGAGAAGGAAGTGTATCACTATGGGGTGGGTTTTGAGGTCTCAGAAGCTCAAACCAGGCCTCGTGGCTCACAGTCACTTCCTGCTGCCTGCAGATCAAGATGTAGGACTTTTCAGCCCCTGTCTGCCTGCAAACTGCCATGCTCCCCACCATGACAACTAAGGACTAAACCCCCGAAACTGTAGGCCAGCCCCAGTTAAATGTTTTCCTTTATAAGAGTTACTGGGGTCACAGTGTCTCTTCACAACAAGAGACACCCTAAGACAAACACTAACTCAAATGACACCATTTCAAAAATAACTAAATAGGCAGACTTGGTGGCATACCCAGCACTAGGAAGTTGAAAGCAGAAGAATGAAGAATTCAAGGCTAGCCTCAGCTACATAGAGAATTCCAGGCTAGACAAAGTTATACAAAACCCTACTTTAAAAAAAAATGATGGGGCCAAAGAGATGACTCTGCGGTTAGCAACATTTGTTGCCCATACAGAGGACCCATGTTCAGTTCCCAGCACCACATGTGGCTCTAAACCATCTGTAACCCCCAACTCTAGTGGGTCCAGTGACCTCTGAGGGCATCAGCAACACACATGCAGACAAAACACTCACACACATAAAATAAAAATCTTTTAAGAAGTGGAACTTTATGCCAGGCAGTGGTGGCGCATGTCTTTAATCCCAGCACTCGGGAGGCAGAGGCAGGCAGATCTCTGTGAGTTCAAGGACAGGCTCCAAAGGTACAGAGAAACCCTGTCTCGAAAAACCAAAAAAAAAAAAAAAAAAGTGGAATTTTATTCAGTTTGAAAATGATAAAATCAGGGGCTGGAGAGATGGCTCAGCGTTAAGAGCACCAGCTGTTCTTCCAGAGGTCCTGAGTTCAATTCCCAGCACCCACATGGTGGCTCATGACCATCTACAACGGGATCTGATGCCCTCTTCTGACATGTAGGTGTACATGCGGAGTACTCATACACAAAATTAAATAAAGTTTAAAAACATTTTTTTAAAAAAAAGAAAATGATAAAATCATGCTATTTGGATACAACCAAATGATACAACCAAAGACTATCATATTAAGTGAATTAAGTCAGACTCAGAAAGACAAATACATCATATTTTTTCATGTGTAGATCCTAGGTTTTATACAGATACATAAAGTCATGTCTATATAGCAGAAAAGTGTAGCAAAGCTGCCTAGGAAGATGAATGGAACTAGAAGAAGGGAAAAGTGAAAAGGGAAGGGGCAGGCACAGAACATAGTCAAAAAGCTCTAAGTTTGTACAAAGGTGAAGCCTAGTACTATCTACAATAAATATAAACCAATAAATATTTTTTTAGAAGGAGCTTTGGGTCAGGCACAGTGGCGTATGCTTTTAACCTCAGCACTTGAGAAGTGGAAGCAGGTTTCAAGTCAACCTGGTCTACATAGAATGTTCTGGGCAGCCAGGAGACATCGTGAGACTGTTTTGAAACAAAATACAAACATTTTATTTGCCAGGTATGGTATGGTAGCTCCTGTCTGCAATCCCAGCTCGTGGGAGACTGAGGCAGGGAAAGGGGGATCCTTATGAGTTCAAGATCGGCTTGGATTATATAGTGAATTCCAGGAAAACCTTGGCTGCGGAGTGAGGCTCTGTCTCAAAAAGGAGAAGGGCTGGGGATAGAACTCAGAATGTAGAGTGCTGGCCTAGCACCCACAAAGCCCTGGGTTTCTCCCCTGGAACCACATTAACCACAGGCAGGTGAATTAGAAGTTCAAGGCCATCCTTGGGTACATAGTGAGTTTTCATGAGACCCTGTTGAGTTCATGTTGAATAAAACAAGGATGAATAACTAACCAAGCTCAGACGTCCGTTCAGGGTTAGCTGAGCCCTTTGTGATTTCGCCCCTGGAGCCGCATGAGCTCTGGCTGAGACATCTATATAGTCAGTCCTGGTAACTGGCTGAGACATCTATATAGTCAGCCCTGGTAACTGGCTGAGACATCTATATAGTCAGCCCTGGTAACTGGCTGAGACATCTATATAGTCAGCCCTGGTAACTGGCCCCGGGAATGGCCTGCAATCTGGGTCTGGGGGCTGTGCTTGGTTTCTCAGGGAGAAGGTCACCTTTGTGTTTCTGTGACTGCCCGTCCCATCCCTAGTTTGGAGGTAGGAAGTGGAAGAAAGAACCCTGGGTCCTTTCTGTCCCCTTCTGGGAGAGATCTCTGGTGGGTCTGCTGGTCAGCAGACTCTGTGCTGGCCTCTGGGGACAGGGACACCCTCTCAGGGTTTTCGTGAGGACTAAACCCACAGGTGAGTGTCCTTTGTCAGTTTGCCAGGTCCCTAGTGATGACGGAGCCCAGGGCCTCCTGCAAGCTCGACATATGCTTTATCCCTGAGCAACTCTTGACTTTGGAAATGAGCTTTTGGTGTCTATTGTGGGCTTGCTCACATATCAGCTTTCCCTGAGGGCCATCATCCGGGCACTTAGTAACGTGGGAAGGATGATATGGCCAGGCTGTGGGAGGGCTCACTGTTTACTATTGTCTGTGAAGTCAGTGGGTGACCAGCCTGGAGAGGGGGGAGGCAGCTGGGAGAGAGAGCAAGAGGGGCAGGGTGGCTAGACAGGCAGGAACAAGCCGTCCTTTCCCTGCTTGGATGCCTGACCACTCCTCTCCGTGCTATTCGGGTTTCTTCTTTGGTGTGAAGGCTAAAGCAATCAGCGCCTTGAAATATGGAGAAGCCCAAGCTTGACTGGAGGGCCCATGTGCTGTCTCTGTGTAGGGCTCAGAGACCTTCCCAGGCATTGCCCGGGCCCTTCTCCTGGGATCGCTTCTGGCACCTCCTTCCCCGGGCACCTGCCAGTTTCATACTGTCGTGGTCAGGCTGGCCCCATTGCTTGATCCCCAGGCCCAGGCTGCCCCTCCTGGTCCCCAGCCAGTCTAGAAGCCACCTCTCATGACCTTGGGCCCTTCCTAAGTGCCTGGCACCGGCCTCGCCAGAACCCAGCCAACTCTCAGCTTTGAAACTGGATAGTTGAAACCCAGAAGAACAAAAGGTTGTTTGCGTGGCCCACTGACAAGCTGCAGGTGTCACGTCAGGCCTGCCTACGTACTTGCGGTCACCCTGGCTTTGTGTCATTACAGGGACTGGAGGGGGCCCTCCACCAAGCCGCAACCCTGGCTCAGGGGTGCTTTCCCTTGTTGCCCTCACAGGGCTAACCAAAGATGGCTTTGCTCAGATTAACAGTAAAATACAGGAACGCTCAGGCCTCTTGGCAGCCAGAACACAGACAAGTTCCTAGGAAAAGGGACATCAGGAAGTCAGCAAAACCTTTGTGCCTGCTAACGGGACAGTCAGCTGCAAGCCCTTCCACAGGAAAGCCTGTGAGACCGGTGGAGCTTCTGGCAGCGAAACAGAAAATTCCTGGCCGCCTGGGGGAGGGGCAGGCAGCATGAGCTCCAGACTGGCTGGTTAGGCTAGACATTTCCCCTCCCCTCTTCCTCCCTCTACAGCCAGGGACCGGTTACCTGGACACCCACTTGCCTCCTAGCAATGGCCATGCGTGGCCTCTGCCTGCGTGTGACCAACCAGGCAGCACACACCCCTTCCCCAGGGCCTCTCAAAGAGGAGGAGGTGAGGCCTCCGTGGGTACTGAAGCCACAGTGTCAGCTGCCTCGCTGGCTCATCTGTCATTTTGCAGGTGCTGTGTGTGTGGCTGTGCTGAGAGCAGGATTAGGGCTGAAGAAGGGACTAGAACACACCTGTCCCCCACCTAGGCCTTGGACTGTTCAGGCCAGTGTGCCTTCTCTGCAGCCGATCAGTTCCAAAGCAATACACGGAGGCTTATAGTAGTTATGAACTGTTTGGTCTATTAGCTCAGTTATTTGTATTTTAATAAATATCCTTTTAACAAATAAAGCTTGTCTGAAGATCAGAGAGTAAAACAGCCCCACTGGTCAGCCTTACAGACCAGGCAGTGGTAATGCACACCTTTAATCCCAGTAGCCACACTAGTTGCCATAGAAACCAAGCAGTGCACGCCTTTAATCTCAGTCCTAGAGAAGATTATAAAATGGGAGGAGACAGCTCTCGACAGTCTCATTCTGAGATTTTCTCATTCTGAGATTCCTGGAGGCAGGATGGCCATTTTCGGACTGAAATCAAGGTAAGAGCCAGTGACTGGCTGCTTTGCTTTTCTAGTCTTTAGGTTGAACCCCAATTTCTTTCTGAGCTTTTATTAATCTTGCTTCATTAGTTGGGTGTGGGCTGAGGGCTCGTGGGGATGAATTGGTCATTCTGTCTATTTCTGTGTCTGTTCTAAGTTTTTTGAGACAGAAAGTACAAACGGGGCTGAGGGTGACTGACACCCAGTTGGTAGAGTACTTGGTCCTCAGTGCTGCATGAAGCTGGCCTTGTGAGGGATGGGGGATGGGCCAGTGTTTAGGAGCACTTGCCACACAGGGGAGGTGGTAGCGCACACTTTCATCCCAGCACTCTGGAGGCAGGGGCAGGTGGATCTCTGAGTTCAAGGCCAGTCTGGTCTACAGAGTGAGTTCCAGGACAGCCAGGGGTACACAGAGAATCCCTGACTTCAAAAATAAATAAAAAACAAACCAAAAAATAGCGCTTGCAGAAGATCTGGGTGTGGGATCAGTGAGATTCAGGTTTCAGGACTGGGCAGGCCTCCGGTGGAAAACTCAGCTGAGGATGGCTTAGGGTGCATCACTGCTGGGCAGAAGGCCCCAGGCCACAGCACAACAGCCTACACTGTGCCAGGCGTTTTGGGCTCCACGATGATTCACACTGGATCCTAGGACAAAGGCTGGCTTCAGTGGAGGGTCCTGGCTCAGAAGCCATGGGAGAATGAGGAGCGAATGGACTTCCAGCTTGAGTGGGCAGAACAGAGGCAGTGGCCATGTGTTCCGGAAGCACTGAGTGACCACGGGGCCCAGGATGGGGCAGCATGAAGGTCATCCTCCGGGTTCCCCAGACCTTTGCTGAAGTTGTAGGACACCCACCTGGACTTCAGAAATGGCAAATCGCTCCTGTCCTTCCTGGGTGACTTCAGGCAGGTGTCGCGACCTCCCTGGGCCTCAGTTTCCTGCAGAACTGGAGCTGGTACCAGAGTGGACTGCGTAAGGCAGCTATGGGAGGAAACAGTTAACTGGTAGCTTGTCACCATTGTCATCTTCAGCTGCTCCCCTGAGGCACCAGGGTGACCTTAACCGCATTAGGATAAATGCACCCAGAGAGAGGCTTCTCTGTATAGCTGCGACTGTCCTGGAACTCGCTATGTAGACCAGGCTGGCTTTAAATTTAGAGACCCACCTGCCTCTGCCTCCTGAGTGCTGGGATTAAAGGTGTGCACCACCACTGCCGTGTGTGTGTGTGTGTGTGTGTGTGTGTGTGTGTGTGTGTGTGTGTGTGTTTTAAGGGAGGAGTACAAGAGACACAGTAGGGGGCTTGGATCTCAGAGGCAACCTGGAAGAGTCTGTTCTCTGGCTGGAGAGATGGCTCAGTGTTTAAGAGCACTTGTTCAGTTCCCAGCACCCACAGGGTGGCTCAAAGCCATCTGTAACTCTGGTTCCAGGGAATCCAACACCTTTTTCCATCTCTATGGGCACCTAGCACTCATGTGGCTCACATACACTCATGCAGGCAAAACACGCATACACATAAAAGTAAAAATAAGTAAAAAGAAAGAGCCTGCTATCTTCTTCCACCACGTAGGACTGCCAGGCTTGTCAGTAAGTACTCTTACCCACTATGCCATCTTAAAGCCCGTGCCACTCCTCCCCACCTTTTTTGAGACAGGGTCTCAGGTAGCCCAGGCTGGCCTTAACTCCTTAGGCAGTCAAGGATAACCTTGAATCTCTCTCTTCCTGCATCCACCTCCTAAGTGGGTACCACAGGCCGCATCCCCACACGGGCTCTGTTCTGCTGAGGCTGGACCCCAGGGCTCCCTGCAGGCCAGGCAAGCACTCTACCAACTGAGCTACATCCCAGCCCTGTGGTCCATTTTTAACATTTAGCTGTTTCCTTACTGTTGGGACCATTTGGAGTCCTGGCCTCCAGCCGCTCTTCCCTGCTAGAGATCTTTACTTTCCTTCTGATGTGAGTTACTGAAAGCTGTGTCAAAGTTGTTTACCAGCTCTGCTTCACGAGCATGTGCTGCCTCGGCCTTGAGGATCAGAGGATAAGGTTTTCACCTGTTGGCTCACCTGACTGTTGGGTATATAAGCCTCCATGGTGCTATTGAAAAAAGGGCTTCTTACCAGTGACTAAAGGTCTCTGTCTCTCTGTGTCTTTGTGTGTTTCAACCTCCAGCCCCTTGCCTGAAGCTCGTGAACTGTATGGTAGCACATAGAGTGCAGACAGGCATTGTGCACTGCACCTTACAGCAATGAACAGGGTTAGATGCAAAAGGATGCCGAGAATGATACCAAGTTAAAAAAAAAAAAATCCCGGGCTGGAGAGACGGCTCAGCGGTTAAGAGCACTGCCTGCTCTTCCAAAGGTCCTGAGTTCAATTCCCAGCAACCACATGGTGGCTCACAACCATCTGAAATAAGATCTGATGCCCTCTTCTGGCCTGCAGGCAGACACACAGACAGAATATTGTATACATGATAAATAAATAAATAAATAAATAAATAAATAAATAAATAAAAAATCCCTGGACCCCATGAAGATCATGGGTCAGGCTAAGCTGCTCTGTCCAGGCTCCAGCTCCAGAAACTTCCTGTGACCCCTGTTGCTTCTGCTGGTGCATTCTCTAACAGGGCAGGGGCAGAGGCAGGGGAGACATCTCCAGTGGGTAAAGGTCAGAGTTCAGGAAAGCGGATAAAATTCTGCAGGCTCCTCCCACAGCAGGGAGAGCTGCATCTGGGACCACTTCCTCTTTTCTCACTCTGAAAATAGGACCTACCCTGCAGGGCAGTCTGAAGAGATGGGCACAGATTTCAGGCTGTCTTAGCCCTGCTTCACCCCTAGGACAGGGAGTGCGGAGTGTGCTGGCCAGTTGCCTCCCTCCCAGCTTCTGGGGTAACTGAGGACCACCCTGCAGGCTTGCAGGATGGAGCATGCCGGTGGCAGCGAGGAGAAGCAGGCGAAGGAGGCCTCAGTGTGCAACCTGGTGGCTGTGTTTGAGAACAGCAGGTACAGGTGTTTGGGGAGGGGTCAAGCCCTTCTTTTTGCCTGGTTCTTCGGGTCCTGCCCTGGGTTCTCTCCCAGGTCCCTCCAGGACAGGTAACTGGCAGTACCAGAGACTGCTCTTGGGGTCAGCTGGACAGGGTGAACAAACAGCATGCATTGGGGGGACCCCCAACACACACACACACACACACACACACACTTCCCACTCAGAGCAGGACACAGTTAAGTGGCTGTCGTTGAGATGGAGCCTAAGGGCAGGGCACAGATGACATGGGACAGGGCACACTGCTCACACTGCCACCAGCTCACATCCCTTTCATTCCCACTCACCCGAACGGTCCCAGGGTTCGTTTCCCATCTTTAAAGAAGAAAGAGGAGGCAGGGTGGGGGACCAGGTTCTTTACATTTCTGAGCTTTGGGGCCTGTGCTGAGACTTGCTTCTGAACGGGAAGGACAAAACCAGCTGAGGGAGGGGGTCCTAGTTGGTCCTGGAGGGGCGTGAGTGTGACACGTGGAACTGCTCTGCAGACCTGAGACTTGGGAGTGTCTTAGGTACCGCTCTCTGGAAGCACACCCAGATATCGGTTGGCCTCAGGAGGTTTAGGGGGGACTCCTTGAGAAGCAGAGCCTGAAAGATGGGGGGGAGAGGCTGAGCTCTGGTTGTGCTAGGGAGTTCCAGAACCTAGATGCACCGCAGGGGTTCCAGCTAGGGTACCCCTGCCTCCAGTTGCTAGATGAGAAACCTGGGTGAGGCAGGTTTCTTCCCTGGAGGGCAGCTCCCTGAGGGGGACTCTGACAATAAATAACGCTCAGCCTTCAGTGCTCCCAGCCCTAGAGAGCCAGGAGAACACAGTGCAGTGCCTAGGGGCCTATGGAGGGTGCAGGGACAGACTTCTGCTTATGATAAAAAGTTCTCTCCTCCCACAATGCAAGGCCACAGGCTTTGGATGGACTGGGCAGGCCATGGCGTCCCACCTCATGCCAGCAGTGCTTTCACTTCTGACCCTGCCTCTCCAGGGGTTCAGCCAAGCTCATCCTATTCAGCACCCGGGACAGCTCCCCACCACCCGAGCCGTGGGACCACCACACCCAGAGTGCCGGAGGGTGGGTAGGCTCATGTGGGTGCCAGCCCTTGGGGTACCGAGCTGTGCCAGGCTGCACCTCGCAGGTGGAGTCACCCTAGATGGGAGCAGGTCACAAGAAGCGTGTTCAGGGATGTGGGAGTCAGCCTACAGAGTGAGGGGTGCCGTGCAGGCTTCCCGGTGGGGCCCTTGGCACTCAGCTGATCTGAAACTAAAGCCTGGGGAGGAAACAGCCACAGGCCTGAGTGCTTGGGAAATACAGAAGCTGAAACCAAATGTTGAAGAGAAAATCTGAGACTCAGCACACTCCCAGCCGCTCACCTCCCGCTACCCATGCCTCCCTGGCTGCAGGCTCTGAAGCTAAGGAACTCAGTTTTCAGTGCCTAGAATGGGCCCCCGATATTCCTGCGACTACCTCCATTGGGCCCTGTGACCTGGGCAATCACCTCAGCTCTCAAGAGAAAAGGCACCTTCCTGTGGAGATTTGGACCCCAGCCTGCAGAATTTGAACCACTTCCGAGTTCTCATCCTTCCTGCCTCAGTTTCCACAGCTGCAGCATGGGTGCAATGATACTCTTTCTCTTTGGTCTTTGGAGGTTTTTTAAAAAACCTGTCTGGCCTCTATTTCCCAGTCTGTCTTTTTCACGGGGATGCCTACCTGGTTTGCTTCCCTGCACATGCCTAGCAGGGAGCACTCTGCCAGGGCAGGCTTCTTTGGCCTGTAGAACTGGTATATGCAGTGGAATAAAACTTCCCTGTGAGGGTCAAACCCATGGGACAGGGGTCCTGCTCCCCAGGATGCCTTTGTCCCCTGGTAGTGGTGTGAAGGGCATGGGTTCCCCTGAAAAGCCCCAGGTTAACATCTGAGTCCTTCTGTGTCTATGATTCCTACCTTCCCTTGATGATCAGGAGAAATATAGAAATTAAAACCAGGGTGAAGTCCAAAGGTGAGGGTGACCCTGCAGGCGCCCCTGAAAAGCTTCTGTGTGCCAAAGGAGAGAGGTTTTCTAGACGTGGTTGCATTTGAAACAGGGAAGTATACAGTTCCCCTAAGAATAAAACAGTCCACAATGACTCATTCAGAGAGCCGGTGCAGTTCCCTCCCAGAAGGGTGTGCCGGAGACATGGCTCAGTTGCTAGAGTGCTTGTCTAGCATGCACAGGACCCTGGGTTCTGTTTCCCACACCATGTGAACCAGGCACGGTGCCCCATGCCGATCCCAGCTCTAGGGAGGTCGAGGCAGGAGGACCAGGAGCCCAAAGTCACCTTCTGTAACACCTGCACTACAGGACGGTACGCGAGCCGGGAACTAAGCTGGAGACTTAAAAAAAACACACAGACAGAGACCCGGGTCATCCCTGATACAGGAATTCCCCCTTTGCTGTGCTCAGGGGTAGCTTACATAGGGCTCTGGCCACGCTCCAGCTCTTGGGATCTTTCAGCTGCTGACCCATCAGAACCCACTCTCTTGCCATCAGGGTCTCGTGCTCAGAGCAGCTGCAGGCAGCTCAGACCAGAGTTGTTTACAGGAAATTCAGGGTCTGGTGGTCCCCAACAACCTTCCACTATAAAGAGGGTCAAGTCCAGCCTGTGATGCACGAGATCCTGGCTCAAAAGTGTGGGGGGCAGGAGGGCTGAGGAGAGATGCGGAAGTCTTGGCAGTTTCCTAGCTGTACCAGGCACTCGGGGGGCCGTGGATACCAGCGACTGACTCACACCAGTCACACCGAGGGGACCCTCAAGCATGGTTTGTTCTTAGCAGGACCCTGGGAACAACATCTGGATCCCATAGTCTTGATGGCCAGCCCCAGAGCCCCGAACACCAGCTGCCCCTGTCCCCAGGTCCTTGGGAGACACCTCCTGCTGAGGAGACCTTGAACTCTGAGCTCCGACCAGTCAGCAGGACATATCTGAACTCCCTCAAAAATAAGCTAATAAGTGGGGCTTGGAGGAAATCCTGCCAGCCTGGAGCCAGCCCAGGGCCAGAGGCACAGGTGAGGAGGGCTCTCATGGCTGCTGGTTCTGGTGGGGGATGGGTGGAAGGGCCGCTCAGTCTTCCATCTTTCTTGCTCTTTCTGCCTCCTCTCCCTCTTCCTCCTCTTCAAAACAGGACCTTAGAATGTAACCCAGGTTGGCCTTAAAGTCACCTCCTGCTTCTACCTCCCCAGTGCTGGGATGGCAAGTGTGTTCCAATAAGCCCAAGACCCCCTCTTCCTATAAGGTCACAAACCACATTGGTTCGTGGCCCACCCTTATGACCTAATGTAACCTTGATGACCTCCTACCTCTAAAGAGCCAGAGGATGGCTCAGCTGGGAAGCCAGGCCCCTTCTTCTGTCTCTTCCTCTCTGTGGCTTTCTAGAGAATTCCCCAGCAGGCAGCCAGGTCTCCTCCACAGTGTCTCCTTTGTTCCTGGCTCCCATGAAAACCCAGATGGAAGCTGCCTAACCTTAAAGCCTCAGCCCACGAACTAGGCACCTCTCTAGGCTGTATCCTAAGAAGGCCAGTCCAGGGCCAGACTGTGGGGGGGCAGGGATACCAGACGGGGTGCTCACTGGGCACAGCCACAGTGTCTTCTGAGCAGTGGCAAGCCAAGATGCCTATCCTTCTCCCCACCCCACCCCCCTGTAGGAACCTGAGGAGAAGAGGGTCGTGCGGGAGCTTCTGGAGACAGAGCAGGCCTACGTTGCACGCCTGCACCTGCTTGACCAGGCCAGTGGAGACACCCCAGCACCCTCCATATCAGGAATGCTGACAGCAGCCCAGGGCTTGGCTTTGACTCAACCCACTGACCCTTGGGTGGGGTTGGGCCAGCATCGGAACTGAGACCCTTAGCACCACAGGCACTGCCTTTGTTCCTAACCAGCCTTATACATGGCAGCCCTGCCTGGTTTCCCCAGGTTGCCCTCACCAGACAGACCCTCCCCTTTTTTATGGTGCTTCAGCCAAGGGAAGCCCAAGGCCCCCGGATGGCACAGATGGAGCTGTTTCCTTGTTCCCTTGGCCACCTCCTAGAAACTCCTGGCTTGCCCGTCTGTAAAGTAGCTGGAATCCATTCTCCCCTGGCTATCTCCCCCAGGGCTGTGGCAAGGACTGCTGGAGCGGGCTGTCCCCCTGGGTCTGTGGGGGATGCTGGATGGCGGCTCCTTCTTAGGCAGGGTATGACCAGGTGCCGGTCCCCTGCACAGGTGTTCTTCCAGGAGCTGCTGAGGGAGGCGGGCCGCAGCAAGGCCTTCCCAGAGGACGTGGTGCGGCTCATCTTCTCCAACATCTCCTCCATCTACTGCTTCCACGCTCAGTTCTTCCTCCCAGAGCTGCAGCGGCGCGTGGATGACTGGTGAGGTCCCAGGTCTCAGTGCCCGAGCTTGATCAGGGGCCGCAGACCCAGGCTAGGGAGCCTGTGAGGCAGTGAGTAACGCTGGCCATGACTGTCTCCTAAAGGCCTCTACTCCTTGCACGACTGAGGAGGAAGGGGGCAATCCTAGGCTCCCGGGACTTAAGAGACCATGAATGTCATGAGCTCAGAGTCTAAGGAGGAATGGGACTCTCGGGGTGTCGCTCTCCCCTGCACCTGCCCCAACTGGTACTAGAAAGACTGTTTGCGGCTGGGGCCAGACTGAGAGCCTCCCCTCCCCCACTCAGGACAGCCACACCCCGCATCGGGGATGTGATCCAGAAACTGGCCCCGTTTCTGAAGATGTACAGCGAGTATGTGAAGAACTTCGAGCGCGCAGCGGAGCTGCTGGCTACCTGGATGGAGAAGTCTCAGCCCTTCCAGGAGGTGGTCACCCGCATCCAGGTGAGGGGCGCAGGGGCGGAGCCTGCACGGCCACCTGGTGGGCCTGCCTCATTTCCCCAGGTCGGGCGCCCCACTCAGACCTGGGACCCTGCTCTCCTTTCCCTCACCCTCCCGCCCCCGCTCCCCGCTCCACAAGCTCAGCGAGGCTTCGGGCAGCCTGACCCTGCAACACCACATGCTGGAGCCGGTGCAGAGGATACCGCGGTACGAACTGCTGCTCAAGGAGTACGTGCAGAAGCTGCCACCCGGGGCGCCAGACCTTGCGGACGCCCAGAGTGAGGACACCAGGGGTCCCAGGGAGCTGGGGTGGAAGGCAGGCTGGTCACCGCCATGTGTATACCAAGGACCTACTAAAATGATTCTCATGACCTGTATCATTGCATCAACCACTGACACTTCATACATGTTATCGACACCACAGCCACAGTTGACAGACAGGCCAGTAAGGCCCAGAGAGGTTAAATGACTTGCCAGGGTCACACAGCCCAGAATGGAGCCAAGCTGGGATTTGAATTTACATCTGCAAGGTGTACCTTCTAGGTCTGGCTTTGCTCAGGGAGTGGAGATTATTGCTGAAGTCATACACCTAATCACACAGCTTCCCGGTGGTCTCAGTGCCCCTCTCCTAGGTGATTCCTGCCTTCTAGACCCTCACTATGCTGGCCTGCATGGGAGGGCTGTGCTGTGCCTGGTGGTGGTTATGGCAGGTCCCCCAGGCCATATTGCCGCGCCCCAGCCCCAACCTGCAGGTCTCCAGGAGTAACTGGGTCCTTGCTCCCTTGCTAGGAGCGCTGGACATGATCTTCTCAGCTGCGCAGCACTCCAATGCAGCCATTGCAGAGATGGTGAGCAGCCCGTCCTCGGTATGGGTGTGGGGCGTTCCCGGATGCACCGATCTCTCCCAGCGTACCTGTCCCACGCTGCCTCCTTGCCTCCGGCTCCCTCATCCCAGCCCCACCAGGCACATTATCAAGAAGCTGGGACCCTGCCCAGCGTAGGCTGAAGGTGTGCCCCATCTCCAGGAGCGGCTGCAGGGCCTGTGGGAGGTATATCAGCGCCTGGGCCTGGAGGACGACATCGTGGACCCCTCCAACACCCTGCTCCGAGAGGGCCCCGTCCTGAAGATCTCCTTCCGGCGCAGCGACCCGATGGAGCGATACCTGTTTTTGGTAGGGGCTGTCGGGTTCTGCTGTCGGGTTCTGCTGTCAGGTGTGCACTGGGAAGCAGAAAACCAGAGTCTGAGCCCTGGCTGACTTCTAAAGACAGCACAGCCCAAGGAAATTAAGGCAGTCACCAGGAAAATCTGCCAGACCAACCCTGGAAAAACCAGGGTCTCCGGACATCCAGCCGTATGGCTACATTGAGGTCTATAACACAGTCAACTCTGGGGCTCATCTGGCTGCTCTGGTCCCCTAGTGCTCAGAGTAGAGGGACCCTTCAGAGTTCGTTGGTGCAATTGGGGGCTAGACAGCTACATTCTCGCTCCTTCCCAAATCACCTGTGCAGACTGTGCACCAGCCTAGAGTGTGGCCAGAGGGGAGGGGAGGGATCACCTGTGATGACCTGTGAGCCAGCCTAGAGTGTGGCCAGATCACCTGAGAGACCCTGAGCTGCTACCCATACCGCCTGTGTCTCCCCAGTTCAACAACATGCTGCTGTATTGTGTACCCCGCGTCCTCCAAGTGGGCGCCCAGTTCCAGGTGCGGACCCGCATTGATGTGGCTGGCATGAAGGTGAGCCATCCTCCAAACAGGACCCAGGGTGGGTGACAGTGGGGGGGGGGCAGAGCAGGTCTTTGAGGGGAAATGTGGCGGAGCTCTGCTGTACGGCCCTTAGGGGGCAACACAGCTTTTCCCAGGGCAGTGCACAACGCTGGCAACTTCCTAGCTTTCCTTGCTATCAGCACCATTGCTGTCCACATGGCAGCATGTGACCAATGCTCTGAGAGGCAGGTCTGGGCGGGCCTGGTGGGCCTGACGGCCTGATGTGTGTACACTTTTCTGTTCTGTGTGGGTCCCTGTGTGTGCTGCTGGGGATGGAGCCCCTGCCTGGGATGGCTGGCAAGCATTCTGTTGGGTCTTACCCCAGCCCTGAGTCCTGCATTTCTAGGCCCCCACAAGGGACCCTGACGCTCCTGCCCATGTGCTGATGTTTGAGCAGGATTGGAGAGTAAGGCAGCCCTGGCCACTGGCTGGATGTGTTCTCATCTAGAGTGGAGCTCAGATGAGCCAGGCCAGCCCCGCCTCCTCCTCCATCAGACCCTCTCCACAGTCCTCTGCTGCAGCGTGTTCCCTGGATGAGGTGTCTTCTTATCGTCTAAAGACAGTTATAGATAGGGCTGGGGATGTGACTCGATCGATTGAGCGCTTGTCTGGTGGATTCCATCCCCTGCGCTGCACAAACTAGGCAGAGTGGGGCACCCCTGAAATCCTGGCCCTGAGGACCCCAAAGTCGGGTAGTAAACCCTCCCTAGAGTACCCAAGCCAGAGGGGAAAGCTCAGAGGTACTGAGTCTGGAGCCCAGGATCTCACCCCCATCCCCACCCCATGGAGAGTTCCAGGGGAATGAACACCTTCTGAGGGTTCATAGTGTCTTCACCTGAGTTGGCTGGAGTCTTTTAAGTGTGTGACCCTGACCTGAGGCTTCTAGCCTCCATCCTGAGATGGTCAGAGAGTCTCAGAGGCCAGAGTGCGAGCAGGCATGTCTGAGAGGGGCCCTTGGTGAGCAAGATTGAGGGAGGAGGTAGACAGGACTATGGGTAAGAGAAAGATACTGAAAGGACAGGCTCAGCCTAGAGAGAGTGTCAGAGGCCGACAACGGCAAGAAGCAGACACCAGGGCCGGGTGTGACGGTACATGATTTTGATCTCAGTTTTACGGAAGACAGGCAGATCTCTGTGAGCTTGAATCTAGACGGATCTACATAACGAGACTAAACTGGTCTACATAGTGAGTTACAGGGCTAGTCAGGGTCTCATAGTGAAACCTTGTCCCTAAAGAAGGGGAGGACCCAAAGGAGACAAAAACTATACAGACCAAAGGAGATTCACAGCTCGTCATGGGAGCTCACACCTGTAATCTCAGCACTTGGGAGGCTGAGACAGGAGGATTGCTGCAAATTCAAGAACAAACTGAATTGTATGGTGAATTTCAGGTCAGCCTGGGGTGTACAGAGAGACCACCTCTAAAAACAAACGGAGTTTGTAATGCCTCTCAGTTGGTAGAGAGCTTGCCTAATGTTCCCAGAGATCTGGATCGGATCCAGGCACCCAGTAGCCCAGATGTGCTGGCCCACACCTGTAATCTCAGCATTAGGCAGGTGCTGGTGGGAGGACCAGGAGTTTTGGCCATCCTTGGCTACATAGTGAGGTTAATGCCGGCCAAGACCACATGAGAACCGGCCTCAAAAACAGAAGGACGGCTGAGAAGGCCACGTATCCCTTGTGTGCCTGTTCTTGGCTGCCACCCTCTGGCGCAAGCCTGTGTCTCTTGTCAGTGGCCTCACAGTACCCTCTGCTGGATGTTGCTGGGCACGGCGGGTGAAGAGCAGGCTAGGAACCATTTTCTGACTCAGGTTTGAAGGAATCTGGCTGGTGGTTCTACCGGCCTATGGTCTGGTGCTAGGACCACATGGTTCTCACAAGGTGATTGTGCCCATGGTGTGAGCCGGTCCTGTGAAGGAGAGGTTACAGAGGCATGCCTTTCCAGAATCTCATATCCACCCAAACAGGTGCACGAGGGCACTCCATCGCAGAGGTGCCATCTGTAGCCAATTGTGACATAGCATAGCTCGCATATTTGTAGCGAGAGTTGACCGGCAGATGGCAGTCAAATGCCTTGTTCTAACAAGATCTGGAGAGGAGCCAGTTGGCCAACAGAAGCCAGGAAAGCCTTCTGAAGCAGGGTGTCCTTTGATGACGGGCACAAAGACCTGAGTGGGCTAGAGGAGTCCTGAATGGAGCCAGACCCAGAGAGGGCCAAGCAGGCTAAGATGGCCCAGCAGGGCACCATAGCCTGAAGATGCTAATGAGGACCCCAGAGCATCTTGACCCAGGCAGGGAGTTCCCCTTTCCTCTCAACGCTCTCCATTCCTTCCTACCCTGGACCCCAAGCTTTGGGCTTCCACCTTCTTTTCTTGGCTCCTCCCCTGGCAGGTTACAGAGTCTGCCCAGGCCTCCCATACTGTCCCCCAGCACCTCTGTCCCTAGCATCAGGTCCAAAGGCCTGAGCTGCAGAAATGCTCGGCCCCATGTTGCCAGGCTTTGCCATTTGTCCCTTGTGCACAGTGGCTATGTGCAGTCACCACCATTCATAGGCCTCCCCTAGGCAAGACACAGGGTCCAGGCCATGCCCAGTCCTTCCTAAAAGTCAGGCTGCGCAGAGAAGCCTGGCCACTGAGGAGCTGTAGGAACGCAAGCCCCAGGCTCTAGCCTTGGGTCTGGCTTAGGTTCCCTGGGCCAGTCCCTGTGTACACCTGGGGCAGGACTGGGTTGACTGCACCTTGGGGAAGGGGTGAAAGTTAGTATTCATCCAACCTCGCTTTTAATGGCAGAAACCCAGCATTCGGTGCCTCATTTTCCCCTTGAAATGCTGTGCGATCTCGGGCAGGTGTCAAGCCTGCTCTGAGCTTCCAGTTTCAGCACCATGTAACTAAGGATGAGATCCACTTCCCAGGATCCCTCTGAGAATGACCGAACTTTCTATGACGGAAATATTTGTCCCGTAAGCTTGCACAGATCCATCTTACTTTGAGGTCCAGTTCCTGTTTCTGGTGACTCTTTGGAACTGTCCCTCCAATCCCGAAGGCTTCGGTCTGGTTTGCGTGGAGTCGGGTGCCTGTGCACCGGCACCAGCCTGGCGGGTTAGGGCTGTCCCGCCTGCAGTGCAGGGCCTGATGCTCCTTCCTCCATGGGCAGGTGCGGGAGCTGACTGACGCTGAGTTCCCTCACTCCTTCCTGGTGTCTGGAAAGCAGCGCACGCTGGAGCTGCAGGCCCGGTAGGCACCAGCAGGCGGAGGCTACGGGAGATTGGCAGACAGGGCAGACAGGGCGGGTGGGTGCTACTCTCTGCCCTGTTCTCTTTCTTTCCGGGCAGATCCAGAGAGGAAATGATTTCCTGGATGCAGGTATGGACACTCCAGGCCTACGTGGGAGGAACGAGGAGGAGGGTGTAGGTGTGCCCCACACATGAGTGTGCCCAGCTGCCCCCTCTTCATGTGGAGTTTGAAGTCAGCCCTGAGTTCAAATCCTGCTGTGTCCCACTGCCTTGCTGGGCAGTCTGGAGCAACTCCTGTCATTTCTTTGAGACTCGGTTTTGACATGTATATTCTGGAGCTAATGCCTCTCCTCCATGCTGTTAGAGTCTGGGCCTACTTCAGGTACGGGTAAGATGCCTGGGGCAGCTCTCACCCTCCACCCTCACCTCCACTCAGGCCTGCCAGACAGCTATTGCCCACGTCGAGAAGCGGAGTGAAACCTTCAAGGCTGCTGTCCAGGGACCTCAGGGGGACACACAGGAGCCCAAGGTAATAGGAGCTTCTGTACCCCAAGGCCAGGTCGCAGGAACAGAGAATGTCCCCTACCAGGACTGATGCGAAGCGCTCCAAGAAGCCCTTCCACTCGACACCACCCTCAGGTGACCCAGGGCTAGTTTCCTAGTTAGCAAAATCTGTCTCTGAGCCAGGTGTGCTGGGATGCCAGCCCTCGGGAGGGAGAGGCAGGAAGGTCAGAAGTTCTAGGTTGTCCTCTGATATTTTCTGAGTTCAAGGCCTACTCTGGTCACATGAGGTCCTAACTCAAAAAGATCTTCAAAAATAAAATTCTCCGCCTTTAGCTAGGCATGGCAACAGGCCTTTAATCCCAGCTCCTCACAGTGAGTTCCAGGCCAGCCTGAGCTACATAGTGAGACCCTGTTTCGAAAACAAATAAAGCCAAAATTTCTGCTGGTGGCACCTTGAGTGGAGCTGTGTGAGGCCAGGGACGCCCCCTGCAGAGCCAAGGCCTAACAACCAGAGCTGAGTCCATCACAGAAGCAGGGAGAGAGGGAGGTGAGTGGCCTTTTGGCTCTGAACTCTGGCTCTCCGGATGATGATCCTGAGTTGTTCGACCTCTCTAGGCCTGTTTCCTCCCCTATACAGTAAGAATATTAGTAGGTAGATTACCTCAGACGCTGCAAGGCCTCCCAGGGATGCAAGATGCCTCGACGTGCTCACCCAGCCAGATGCTCTCCTCCCTCAGCCACAGGCAGAGGAGCTGGGCCTCCGAGCGCCTCAGTGGGTCCGAGACAAAATGGTGACCATGTGTATGCGCTGCCAGGAGCCCTTCAATGCCCTGATGCGTCGGCGCCACCACTGCCGGGCTTGTGGCTATGTGAGTATGCCTGTGGGGACTGGGGACCCAGCCCAGCACCTGCCTTTGCCCATGCCATTCCTGCCTCCAGCGTCAGGCTCCAGCTGGATCCGTCCTGGCCAACTCTCTAGCCTCGGCTGGCACACTAGGAGAGGAGTGTCCACTGCCCGGGCCTTACAGTGCCCAGTATGGTGAAGCATTGTGCTACGTCCCTGCTTTCTTGGATTGGGAGGTGGGCTCAGAAGGTGAACTGGCTCCCTGAAGCCTCCTTCCGCGGCTCTCCTGTCCACTGAGAGGGTCTCTATCCCAGGGGTGGGTATTGACTCACCACCCACTGTCTTTCCAGTCCCACCATCTGGCAGGCACCCCAACATCATTCTCTCTCTCCCGTCCTCTTATGTGCTGCGAACTTCACCTTCTTGTGCAGGCCTCAGTTTCCCCACCTGACCTAAAATAAAATGTTAGAACCTGGGAGAGGAGAAACAGGAGGACCAGGGGTTCATAGCCAGCCTGGGCTATAGAGAAAGACCCAGTCTTAAGACTTTAAAAAACAACACTATGCCGCTAAGGTGACTTGGAGGGTGATAGCATTTGCCACCAACCCTGAGTTCGATCCCTGGAACTTATATAGGAGAAGGAAAAGGCTAACTCCTATGAAGTTATCCCAACTGCACACCCACACCATGATGCAGGGTGAGCGTACACATGCACACACACACACACATTCATTCATGCTCATGCACACTAAATTAAAAAATAATAATGACAATTTAACACAAAACCAAATGTCCTGGGACATGTGTGCAGTCTCAGCACACGGAAAGTAGAAGTAGGAGGATCGGAAGCTCCAGGTCAGCCTGGAGCACAGCTATATGAGAGCCCGCCTCAGAAAAGCAAACAAGGTTGATGAAGAAAAAAATTAACTATTGATCCAAGCAGTGGTGGCACACGCCTTTAATCCCAGCATTCGGGAGGCAGAGGCAGGCGGATCTCTGTGAGTTCGAGGCCAGTGTGGTCTACAGAGTGAGTTCCAGGACAGACAGGGCTACACAGAGAAACCCTGTCTCAATAAATAAATAAATAAGTATTGAATGGTTATATGAAACAAATTTCTCAATAAAGGCAGGAGAGAGCTCGCTCAGTACTTAAGAGCATTGGCAGAGGACTCTGGCTCCAGGGGCTCCAACACCCTCTTCTGGCCTCCACAAGCACCCACATGCCTGTGATATACATTCACACAGACACCTATATGCACATAAATAGAAACAAATGTTTAAATGTCTCAATAAAAGCCTAATATACACCCAAGGCACGCAGGCCCTGGGAGTCCCCATCCTGACTCCAGGGTGTCTGGGGGCCCGTGATGTCCTCCTTAGGGAGCCAGTGAGTCACTCTCTCGTTTCGTGTTCGACTGCCAGTTTCTGTCTTCCCTTTGTGCCTTGGGCACCCTGTGAGGGCGGGGTACACAGTGACTCCCTGAGAGTGGCCACACCCAGCATGCCTGGGGCACCCCAGTCTTCCTTGGAGTCACACAGCACCCAGAGTTTCTCTTCACACCTCCCCACTCAGCCTTACCTAGTATCGCTGAATATCTTATGCATCATCACCCTTAGGGGAGAGCTGGGGTGGCTGGACTCCCCAGAATACTCCTGCCAGGTCTTCCTGCCCCTCCGTTCTAATGCAGGACAGACTCCATCAAGATGACAGACTTCCTGTTTTTTGTTTGTGTTTTTGTGACAAGGTCTCATGGAGTCCAGACTAGCCTTGAGCATTTCTTCCTCTCCTATTCCTGTGCTCAGTCATGGCTGCTGCCATAAAATAGACAGGACCGGCAAGAAAGAGTTTTCTTGCAAATGTAATGTGGCCTTGAACATCTTTAACCTCCTGCCTCCACACAAATGCTGGGATTACAGGTGTGCGCTACGTCACCCGCTTTCTGTGATCCCGGGGATTTACCCTGGGCTTTGTGCGTGCATTCTCCCAACTGAACTACATCCCTGGCTCTAAACTGTGGGCCTGTGAAGACGCCGAGGGCGCCTGCACTGCCAGTTAGCCGTGTGGCGCAACCAAGGCACTTTCTCCTCTGAGTCACCCTGCCCTTGTGTCAGCGGAGGACAGAGCCCTGCCCTTGCTGGGGCCAGCGAGGTCCTGGCAGCTACCGGCTTGCCCTGCCGAGCCCTCCAGGACCCAGCTCCAGAAAATAGGCTCATGGAGGGAGCGTGGTTAGTTGCGCAGAACCCTGGGCCTTCTGCCTGGGCTCCTGTGGCATGCTTTCTCACCCCTGCTGCCCCCCTCCTCAGGTGGTCTGTGCCAAGTGCTCCGATTACCGCGCGGAGTTGAAATACGACGGCAACAGGCCCAATCGCGTCTGCCTGGCCTGCTACACGTTTCTCACCGGAAACGTGCTCCCTGACTGCAAGGAGGATAAGAGGAGAGGCATCTTGGAGGTGAGGGCTGGCAGCATCCTTCCCACTCTCCCCTTCCCGGAAGATTCTGTCCTAGGTTCTGAGAAACAAGCCACCAAGTCCCGCCTTCCCTCATCTTTCTATGCACCAGCAGCCCCGTCTCCTCCAGTCCAACCACCCTGGGCCTGACAGCAGCCAGAAGTAGCTATGGACTGTAGGCTACTATCCAATCTCTTCTGCTCTTCTGTGTCCCCATCCAATAACAGCGCGGCCCATCTGTTCCAGTTCACGGTCCTAGGTCCCATCCCGCAGCTCTGCACAGTAAAGAGAGGAATATGTGTGATGGATGGGGTGCCCAGGCTCCAGTCAGGCAGACTGCAGGCAGTGTCCTCACTAGAAGGGGCCTCAGAAAACCAATCCGGAGAGATGACCTGCTTAACATGGTGTACAGCTCTTTCTAACCTCTGTGGTCTGTGTGCACCTTCAAAGCGTCCCGGGACCATGCTCCATCCCGTGAGCCCTCTCTGTGGATTCCAGTCAGGTTCATCTTTGACTCCCAAGTGCAATGTTAAAACCCAGATGCTAGCTAGCATTAAGGCCAGAGTGGCATCCTGCAGTCCCTTGGGAAAGAAGGAAAAGCTGGCCTGTTTGAACCGAGACTGATTCCGACAGGCAAGTTAGCACCTTCTCACAGACTGCAGCCCCTTCCCGTTCCATGTATCCCTTCAGATCAGCCCCTGACTAGGCAAAAGGCCTGCTTCTGGAGTCTCATGCCTGGCAAATCCCAACTCTGTCCCCTGAGCAGCTCGGGATGACATCCCTGGCTCTGGTACCTGCCCTGTAAGTGCGCGCGCGCGCGCGCGCACACACACACACACACACACACACACACACACACACACCTCGTCTCTCCTGCAGTTCTGTCTGTTGTGGGTCAGCACGAGTCAGGGCCACATGGTGGAGTGTCTTCACACTCCAGAGACAAATGATGTCTTCATTCCTTGCAGTATGTGCAGAGATTAATTAGGGCTAGTGATTGTTGGGAGTGCTGGCATATGCCTACTACCCCAGAATCTGGGGGTGCAGGGAAGAGGATCAGAGGTTCAAGGTCATCTCCTGATACATACCAACTTTTAGGTTAGCCTGAGCTATGTGAGCTCCCTGAGCTATGTGAGCTCCTGTCTCAGACAGAAAAAATGGCAGTGATTGTAAAGTTCCCTGGCTGTGTCTGGTCCCCTGACACCTTGAGAGCACTCTGTCACCTGACTGTCCTCTCTACTTCCAGAAAGACTCCCTGGCAGGGCCTGACCAGAGTCTGGTGTGCAGCTTCCTGCATCTCATGGGGGACAAGTGGGGCAGGAGCGGCCCCCGGGGCTGGTGTGTGATCCCCCGAGATGACCCCCTAGTGCTGTATGTCTACGCAGCCCCTCAGGTACGCCATGCCTGTCCCACCTAGGCCTCCTCATTCTCACGGGGTAGGGGAGAGGGGGCTTAGGGTACTATTTGCCCTACGAGGACATGGTAGTCTCAAGTTACAGTTTACCGAATTTCAGAGCTGACCCAGACTGCAGTTTGCAGCTACTTTGCCCTCAGGAAGGCCCATTCTTTCCTCCTCTTCCTTCTCCAGCTTCTGACAGCCCACCTCCATCAGGGGGCTTCTGCGTGAGCAGGGGGGTGTGGCTGTCGGGAGCATCAGGGCTGAAGCCGGGCACTCGGCTTTCTCCTCCACCAGGACGTGAAGGCTCACACCTCCATTCCCCTGCTGGGCTATCAGGTGACCGCGGGGCCCCAGGGGGACCCTCGGGCTTTCCAGCTGCAGCAGTCGGGTCAGCTGTACACCTTCAAAGCTGAGTCTGAGGAGCTGCAGGGCCTCTGGGTGAGGGCTATCAGGCGCGCGGCCAGTGGCTGGACCCCCGAGGAACCTGACGAGGAGGACTTGTCTGACTGAACCACGGCTGATGTTTCTTAAGAACCTTGCCCGTGGCAGCCTTCCCGGGCTGACCCCACTGCTCTGTCTCTCCCCGCCAAGTTAGGTTACTCTGACCCATTCTGTCATCTATGTACAGCTGTTCATCCTGACTCTGAGGTAAAGGATGAAGGTCCTTTACCTCAGGAAGACCCAGCACGTGTCTCAGCCGGCTGGGGCAGGAGTGTCCCTGAGCCGTGAGATCGTCATTGCTGAAACAGGGAAGCGTGACCGGTGTTGTAGCATAGCAGGTAGAGTGGCTGCCTAGCACATGTGAAGCCCTGAACTGGGTCCTCAGCATGACACACACTGCCATGGTGACACATGCTTGTGATCCCAGCAATTGCATAGGTAGAAGAGGGAATACCGAAAGCTCAAGGTTGCCCTTGGCTGCATAGCGAGTTACAGTCCAGCCTGGACTACATGAGACCTTGCAAGCACACCACACATACACACACACACGCACACACACACAAATCAAAATAAGCCAGGTGGTGGAAAACTGGGCAGTGGTAACATACAACTTTAATCACAGTGCTGGGGAGGCAGAGACAGACAGATCTCTGAGTTTGAGGCCAGCCTGGTCTACTGAGTGAGTTCCAGGACAGCCAGAGCTACACAGAGAAACCCTGTCTGGAAGAAAAAAAAAAACTCAAAGTATGAGAAGTCCCAGGTACCCAGAACCCAGGACTGTTGGCTCCCTTGTGAGGGTCTCAGCCCAGGCTGCGAAGTAATCACCTAGGAAGCTTTGGAATGGTTGTGGAAAATAGACACCAATTAACTCTGAAATTAAACATTGTCCATGTCTACTAGCAAGGTTTTTTATTTGCTTGGTCTGGGAAGAGGGTGATAAGGGAACTTGGGTTGCTTCCACTGGAAGGCAGTGTGCACTGGGCTGCCTGGCTGGGGAGGACACAAAAATACTTGGGGTACCTGCCAAAGTCAGTGGGACCAAGCCCACAGCAGTAAGCTTACCGTGGGGCCTCTGCGAGTGAGCACGCATGTGTGCGTGTTCGTGTGCATGTTTTGAGTCAGGGTCTTACTGTGTAGCTCTGTAGCCCTGACTGGCCTGAAACTGACAATGTAGACTAGGCTGGCTTCACAGAGAAGCCCCTGCCTCTGTCTCCAGAGTGCTGGGATTACAGGCACACGCCACCACTGCCCTGGATGTTTCATCTGGACTATCTGAATCATGAGCTGAGACTCCCGTTTTCCAGAGGAGGACCTCAATGCAGGGAGGAAGACTAATTACCCACACAGGCGGTGGGTAAGAGAGCAACTCATTAGCTCTCCTAGAGCTAATGAAGGCAGAGAAGGAAGGAAGAGGAGAGTGGGGGAGATAGGGATGAAATGGGCACCTCTGTCTGGCCCCACCCCTTCTAGCACCAAAAAAAAAAAAAAAAAGTGGGGAAGCTTGGAGACAGAAAGATGGCTCCGCAGGTAAGGGCACTTGCCACCAAGCCTGATCAGCTTGGTTTGAGCCCTAGAACCCACAAAATGGAAGATGAGAACTGACTCTCTGCCCTCTATATGTGTGCCAGGCATGCTCATATGACCCCCACCCTCAGCAAACAAATAAATGTGGAAAAACATGTTTACCCTGCCTTAGCCTAGCAATCCTTCTGTGCTGGGTAGTAGAGGAGGGCTTTTAAAAGTCCCAGGCCCCCACTGATATCATCCCTCTGAGCACCAGGCTGGCCAGAAGCTCATCCCTGTGCTCATTCATTCAACAAACGC
This sequence comes from Myodes glareolus, assembly GCF_982192425.1. Taxonomy (NCBI): domain Eukaryota; kingdom Metazoa; phylum Chordata; class Mammalia; order Rodentia; family Cricetidae; genus Myodes; species Myodes glareolus. The sequence continues at coordinate 65,757,673 of NC_142043.1, read as the reverse complement.
GGAACATCTTCCAAGAGTCAAACTCATTAGAGACACAGCCACAGTCGAGCCCCCAGGCAGCTGATCTTTCAGGGGGGGAACTGGCGTGGCAGAGCCCACGAGTGCAAAGCAGAGTTTGCCAGATGTCACAAGTGCTAACCATACGCTACTTCCCTGATGTCAAAACTGGAAGTCTAAATATGTTCATCTTGAGAAGACGGTCTGTGCTGGGTGTGGGGACCACCTCTGTGGGGAGGCAGAGGCAGGTGGATCTCTGTGAGTTTGAGGTCAGCCAGAGCTACATAGTGAGATGCTGTCTCAAAAAAAAAATGCATCTAAGATGTGAGGAAAGAAGAATCTGTTCGGCACTGGGGAGATGGCTCAGAGGTTAAGAGCACTGACTATTCTTCCAGAGGACCTGAGTTCAATTCCCAGCAACCACATGGTGACTCACAACCATCTGTAATGAGGTCTGGTGCCCTCTTCTGGCATATTGGCATATATGCAGTCAGAACACTGTATACACAATAATAATTAATAATAATAAAGAATCCATCTACCTGGGGAGAAGGTGAACTGGAGCAGCCACTGTGCAAATCAGGATGGAAGTTCCTCAGACACTGAAATAGAACTACTATGCAGCCCAGATGTGCCACTTTCTGGCCACACACTCTAACAAAGTCAATATGCCACAGAGGTACCTGCACATCTGTGTGTCCTGCTGCAGTGTCTACAGTCATCAGAAGACAGAACCAGTTGCCATGTCCATCAACAGAAGAATGATACAGAAAATGTGTTGTACATATATGCACAGTGGAATTTCATGCAATGATGAAGAACAATGGAGTCATGATATTTGCATAAAAATGGATGAAAGTTACTGCCTTAAGCCAAATAAGCCAGACTCAGAAAGACAAACACAGCATGTTTCCTCTCATTCATGGGACCTGAATTTTAAAATGTATGAATATGTATATATATGTAGGGGAATTTAGGTCTTAAAACTAGAAAGGGAACCAAGAGATGGGAAGAAGGTCTTGAGGGGAAGAAAGGGGGGCGCACACGTGAGATATGAAAATGGAAAGAGGTGGGAGGGGAATCGGCATGGAAAGAAGAACAGGAAGAGAGCAGAGGAAGGGGAAAGTAAAATGCAAGCAGAAATCTACGGCGGAACCCATTCTTTATACTGATTTTAAAATTAACTTAGGGGCCGGAGAGATGGCTCAGCAGGGAAGGGCGTTTGCTGATCTTAGAGGACCTGGGTTGGGATCCCAGGGCCTACAGCAGGCAGCTAACTGTAGCTACAACTTCAGGGGATCCAGAACCTTCTGGCCTCCAAAGGCACCTGCATTCACACACACACACACACACACACACACACACACACACACACACACACATACACGATCTTAGAATTGCAGAGATGGCTCAGCAGTTGGGAACACTAATTGTTGTTGCAGAGGACCTGGGTTCCGTTCCCAGCACCCACATAATGAAAGCTGGGAAGGACCTGGATGCGAGGATCCCCTGGCAGGAGACCTTGATGAAGGGATTGTGGTCATATGCCAGAGCCTGGAGAAAGCTTGCCTCTATGACCCTCCTCTGGTACATTATTCTTCAGTCCAAGGGCCGGATCCTGCCATCGGCACTCAAGACTTCTGGCTCCCTTCACCCTTTCCTTCTGGACGTGATCATCTTTCCAGCTGGAGCCACACCCTCAGCTCCAAACCAGTCTGTTGGCACCAGTGAGTACCCACACCTGGCCTGGGAGAGGCCAGGAAAGGCAGCTTGACTGGTCTAAGGTCATTCAGGGACTGTTTCCGAGTCACACCCAGCCACCACTAGGGGGCAGCATCTCCCAGGAGGTGGTGTCCAGCCCATGGCACAGCCCTGCCACCTAATGTCCTCTAGGGCAAGACATCTCTGGAGGAGGGTGGCCACTGATCGAATATGTACATAGCCTTGGCTGATAGGCATGTGAGCATCCCCTGAACTTTTTAATTATTATTTTTTAATTAAGGTTTTATTTATTTTTATTTACGTGTATAGCTGTATTTGTATCATGTCCATGCAAGTGTGGCAGAGGCCAGACGAGGGCGTCGGATCCCCTGGAACTCCACTTATAGATGGCTGTGAGCTGTCTGACGTGGGTGCTGGGAACCAAGCCCAAGTCCCCTGGAAGAGCCATACCTGCACTTAAGTGCTGGTCCTCCTCTCCAGCCTCCCTCCCTTTTTTAGAGGTCTCTTGTATCCTGCCTGAAGTTAATGATCTGCAACTTCTGACCCTCCTGTCTCTACCTGTGCCATGTATCATGTATGCAGTGCTGGAACCCAAGGATCCTGTGTATCAGGTAACTCCACCAACAGAGCCAGATCAGCGCATTCTCAGAATAATTCCGTCTAGCCCTAAGCCCGACTGCCTCCGCCTTCGGCATGGATTCCAAAGGGAAAGCCTGGCCCATGTTCCACCATGCTACCCTAGGCCATGCCATCTCTGGTTAAAACTCCCCTGGCTCTCACATGGGTCTTGATGCCCATGCTCTGCATAAATACTCTTTTTCTTTCCTGACAGGGACACACTAGGTAGCCTGGAACTTTCCATGTAGCTCAGGCTGGCTTTGAACCCAGAGATCCACCAGCCTTTGTCTCCTAAGTATTGGGGCTAATGCCATGCTTGGTCACATAAATCATTCTCTCTACAACGGTGTTGTTGTGGTTTACCTAAGATGTCTCCCATAGACCAGGCACTTGAATACTTGGTCCCCAGTTGGTGACACTGGGGAGGCTTAGAAGTTGCAACCTTGCTGGAGGAAGTGTGTCGCTGGACTTCGAGTTCTCGAAAGCCTCTTGCCATGCCCAGTTCACTCTCCGTTATGGTTAGAGGTGTGATCTCTCTGCTGCTCCTTCCTCCTTGCCTGCCTGCTGCTCTGCTTCCTGGCTGGGATGCTCATGGACTCTCTGGAACCGTAAACCCAAATAAACCCTTCCTTCTATAACATGTTTGGCCTTTTTTTTTTAAAAAATCACAGCAATAGAAAAGTAACCAAGACACGTGTGTAGGAGGCAGCTTCCATCTGCAGTGGCATCGGGTTAGGAGTTTATCTGATGGACGATCCTCTTTGTGGGCCACCAGGCCCTTCGTGATCTAGCCCCCCCTGTCTCCTCTCAGAAAATAATCTCCGTGACCAAGACTCCCAGGTGCACCTCAGAGCCTTTGCACCTGTTGCTCCTTCAACTGGGGCTTCTCCATACATCCCTGGCTGACTCAGGCCTTTGCTTCAGTGGCCGTCTTCAGGAATCTCCCTGGCCACCCTCCAGGGTCCTTTCCTACACTGCCCTTTGACTTTGCTTATCTGTAACTATCACCCCGACATCAGTGCTGTTTAGTCTGTTTTCTGTTTGTCTGATTAGCTTGTCTCTTAAAATGTGGGTTCAGGTTTCTGGAGGGCAGAGTCCTTGGAGCTCCAGTACCAGGCACAAGGTCCATCCTCCCTGAAGATCAGGGAATGGCAGCATGCCGTGTGTGGCTCAGCCACGACAACAGTGGCCTCATGCTCACTGATGCTGTCACTCCTTTGATGATGTCATAGGGTTTCCATGTCTGTCAGCTACCCCAGCACCCACTCTTTAATTCACCTTTGGTTCCCAGAGGTTAACAGACAGCAAGAGCTTGGAAGTACGGCGGGGCTGAGGGTTTGCCCAGCGTGTGTGCGTGTTTGATCCCCAACACACCTTAAACCAGGCATGGCGGGATGCCTATAATCCCAGCACTGAGATGTAGAGGTGGGGACGTCAGGAGCTGAGGGTCAATCTGACCGTTGTAGCTAGCCCGGGGCTAACCAGGCTGCATGAGATCCTAACTCAAAACAAGGGGCTGGCTAGAGACAGCTCAGTGGTAAAGAGCACTTGTTACCTTTTCAGAGGACCTGGGTTAGGTTCCAGCACACATACTGGGTAACTCACCAACCACCTATAACTTCGGTCCTCAGGGGACCTGGTGCCCTCTTCTGACCTCCAGAGGCCTGCACATACATGGTATGCATCCACACATGCGTGTAAATAAGATATCTTCAAAACAACAGAAGAAGGAAGGAAAAGCAAGAAAGGAAGGAAACACAAATCCTTGCATGTCCTGTTGGGTCTTCTGACTACATGGCAGGTGTTCTCTGTCTTCTGTTGGGGTGACCAGAAGTCGGGGGGTGAAATATGTGTTTGAGATCACAAGAGAAGGGGGAATCAGAACGAAGCCCCCTAACTGCCCATGATCCCACCCTTTTGCCCTCACCTCTTGCCCGCTTGGCCTCCCCTGGGACTGCTTTTGACACTGGCCCCCACGGGTGCAGTTACACCATGGGAATTAGCAAACACACATGTTGACAAATCAGTCCCTCTGACCCCAACCCCCATCCAAGAGTCAATGTCAAACTGTTACCAGCACACACAGAGCACAGGACAAGGAGGGAGGGGGCTTTCTTAAGAGACCCAGGAAGTCGCCAGCCATGGCCTGAGTTTACCTGAACACCACTCACTGCTTAGGTGGCCAAGGCACCTCCCCCATCCTCTCCTGCTCTCCATGTGCCCAGGCAGGCTGCCAGCTGGATGTGGGCCTTGGCAGATGGGGACACTCTTGGAGGTTGAAGGCCAAGGTGGGCAGACTAGGACAGACTCCGCCTCTGCTCCTGACCCGACCCTGGCCTCTGCCGGTCACCCCATGTCTGTTGTCACAAGCTGGGTGGAGCTGAGCCTTTCCCTCCTTGAGTCTCTGCGTTTTCTGTAGGGTTGGTTTTTTGTTTTTCTTTTTTTCTTTTTAGTTTTTTGAGATAGGGTTTCTCTGTGTTCCCTTGGCTATTCTGAAACTTAACTCTTTAGACCAGGCTGACCTGAAACTCACAGAATATCTTCCTGCCTCTGCCTCCCAAGTATTCGGGTATATTGTTTTTTGTTTTTTTAATATTTATTTACTTATTATGTATACAATATTCTGCCTACAGAACAGAAGAGGACACCAGACCTCATTACAGATAGTTATGAGCCACCATGTGGTTGCTGGGAATTGAATTCAGGACCTTTGGAAGAGCAGGCAATGCTCTTAACTGCTGAACCATCTCTCCAGCCCCCCAGGTATATTGTTTTTAAGACTTCAGTTTGGAGCTGGAGAGATGGCTCAGTGGTTAAGAGCACTGGCTGCTCTACCAAAGGTCCTGAGTTCAATTCCCAGCAACCACATGGTGGCTCATAACCATCTGTAATGAGATCTGGTGCCCTTTTCTGGCCTGCAGGTGGAACACTGTATACATAATAAATAAATCTTTAAAAAAGAGAGAGAGAGAGAGAGACTTCAGTTTTATTTATTTTTATGTGTGTGTGTGCCTTTAAGTACCTTTAAGTACCCAATGAGGCCAGAAAAGGGCCTCAGATTCTCTGGAGCTGTTCCAGAGGGCTGCAAGCTGCCCATTGTGAGTGCTAGGAACCAAATTCCGGTCCTCTGGAAAAGCAGCAAGCCCTGTTGACAGCTGAACCATCTCTCCAGCCGCATGCCTGTTTTCTAGTCAGTGTCTCCAGCAGCCCCAGCTGTCCTGGAACTTTTATACAGCAGAGGATGACCTTGAGCATCTTATTCTCCTGCCCCAGCCTCTAAAGGGCTGGATTATAGGCATGTGCCACCACATTCGGGCCAGGCAGTGCCGGGGGTAGACCCTTCAACAGCACTCTGCCAACTGAGCTATATCACTAGACTTTGTTGCTGTGTTTTATGTTTTGAGTCAGGGGTCTCATGCAGCCCGGGCTGTAGCCAAGGATGACCTTGAACTCTTATTCCTTTCTCCTCCACCTCCCACGTGCAGGGATGACAGCCATGCATACATACATGCCAGGCTGTGTCTATGGCTTTTTCCTTATCCATGCCCCCACACCGTGGTTTGGATTTGGATTCCTCACCCCTGGGACTTTCCTCACAGGTGCTTTCTTTTCTCTGACAGCACAGGCAAGGACTCCTGCTGTCCACTGCCCCTGTGCCCTCTATGGTCCAGCCCTGGCAAGAGGAGCCTGGCCTCAACGTACGATACTACACCGTTGACCCAGGCTTTCATCCCAGCCCTGCAAAAACTGGATGTGTGTGGTGGGAGTATAGAGGTTCAAAGCCATTCCTGACCTCCTGGGATATATGCAAGCCAGACTCAAAATCAGGAGGCAGGACAAGATGGCACAGGCCAGTGAGGACGCAGAGACTAGAGATTCTGTGAGTTGGGGACTAACCTGATTTATGTAGCAAATTCCAGTCTAGCCAGGAGATACACTGTGAGACACTGTTTCAAAATAAGTAATTGATTGATTTTCTGTTTTGTTCTGTATTTTAGTTTCTCTGGGGTTTCTCTGTGTAACCACCCTGATTGGCTTGGAATTCCCTCTGTGAGTCAGGCTGTCCCCAAATTCACAAAGATCTGCCTGGCTCTGCCTCCCGAGGGCTGGGATTAAAGGTGTGCACCACCACCATCAGATGACTTTTAAGACTAGATTTTAGAGGAGGGGAAGGGTGCAGTGTCTGGGGAGGGAGCTCAAAGGCAAAGAGCTTCCTGTGCAAACACGAGGGCCTGAGTTACAGGAGTCCACTCTGGATGCTAGGGAAAAGCCAGCTGGCACACGTGCAGTCTCTGCACTGGGGAAGCAGGACCAGCAGCTTCTGGGCCTCTCTGTCAGTCAGCCTGGTCCAATCTGCGAGCTCCAGGCCAAATCAAAGTGGATGGGTCCTGAGGCACACCTGGGGCTGGCTTCTGGCTCTGAAGGCACATTGCACATACATACACACGTACCACACACATGTGCACTTGAACACACACACAGACATGCAAAAGAAAGAAGAAAAAGAGGTCGCTTGGTCTCTCCCAACATGCAACATTCTGCGAAGACAGATTGAGGACATAGATCTTTTTTTTATGATTTTGTGTGTGTGCGCACGCATGCGTGTGTGTGAGGTCAGAGAACCAGCTCCTGGGTCCTGGGGATCAAATTCAAGTCACCATGCTTGGTGGCAGGTACTTTTACGTGCTGAGCCTTGTCAGTGACCCAGTCTTTCTTGCTTCCAAGATTTATTTCATTTGTGTATATGTATGCACATGAGTGCCGGTATCTACAGAGGACAGAAGGAGGCTTACTCCGCTCCTCTGAGAGAGCAGTTAATACTCTTTCTTGATGGGGACAGGAGAGATGACAGGGTCTCACTATGTAGCCATGGCTGGCCTGAAAGTTGCTACATAGACCAGTCTGGCTTCAAACTCACAGAGATCCACCTGCCTCCCAAGTACAGAGACTAAAGATGGATACCTCCATGCCGTGGCCTCTGGGAATATTCTTAGCAAGCCATCTTCATCCCCCAAATGTTCTAAATATTTTTAATGCATTTTCTTCTTTTGCCAAGTGTGTTGGCTCAGGACTATGATCCCAGCACTTAAGAGGTAGGAGCAGATCAGAAATTCAAGATCAATCGGGGCTACATGAGAGCCTCTCTCAAAAAAGAAAGTATGACAAAAATGACACATTGTATGCATGTATGAAATTCTCCCAAAATTAATTGTATATTAAAAATAAATTGTGTGTGCATATGCATGTGGGGGGGGCATGTGCATAGAGTGCACTTTTAATCAAAACAATCAGGAGGCAGAAGGAAGTGGATCTCTCTGTGAGTTCAAGGCCAACCTGTTCTAAGTGCTGAGAGCTTCAGGCTAGCCAGAGCTGCACAATGAGACCCCATCTCAAAACAAATTATAAATAGATTTTAAAACGAGAAAACACAGGCTGGGAATGTAGATCAATGATAGAGAGCTTGCCTCACATGTGTGGAGCCCTAGGCTTATTTCCCAGCATTGAAAAAAAAAAAGAAAGAAAGAGAAAAAGAAAAAAGAAGAAACAAAAAGGAAAGACTGAAACCATACAAAAGCGCATTGTGCAGTTTTTCTTGGGAAATTGGTGCTGGCACTCTGGTACCGCTGGGGTTTCCTCCTTGGGGAGGACAGAGCAGGTTTGCCAAAGGGAAGCCAAGGGCTGGGGTTCGGGCTATGAGTTCTGGGAATCGGAAAGGGGCCTGGGAGAAGTGGGAAGGAGCGTGGAGGGTCCAAATCCCTTCCTCCAGTCATCAGCAAAGCCAGAGCTGGAGCCGCAGCCTGCCAATCGGCTCTGAAGCTGGGCCGAACAGGCCAAGGAGCCCGGCGAGGAGGCAGCAGAGAGACACCGGAGCGCTGGAGTCAAAGCTGAGTATGAGGTCAGCTTTGGACGGTCTCAGCCAGGGCATGTGCGGGGCATGCTGTGTCAGTGCCGAGCATGCTGCATCAGCGTGGGACATAGGGCATTGGCTTGTGGCGTGCGGCATCACAGTGGGGCATATCTGCGTCAGCGTGGGGCAGATGTACGCCAGTGACTTTACACATATCCTTGGGGAGAATTGTGACCAAAGGGGTCCCCAGTAGAATGTCATGCCTGTGCCCTGGTCTCTTTGCAATGCTGGAGTCAAGCAGGACCATTTTAACCTTCCTTGAATTGGGGGGCTCCTTGTCACTTGCTCTGACCAATAAGATCCATGACAAGTGATGGTGTTCTGCTTCTGAGGCCAAGCTCTTGTGTTTGCCCTTTTGAAAGTCTACCAGCCTGAAAGACCACTAGGGGCCCAGGAATCGCTGCTGGGAGCCTTGCAACCGCACTCATGAGACCAGCCACCAACCCTCAGCCCTAAAAGAACTAACCCCGTCTTGTTGTAAGTCACTAAGTCCCCAGGTGTTTGTTACACAGCTGCACGCAACTGATACACTTACTGCTCAAGCCCACAAGGACATCTCTCGTGTGACAAAATCCTGGACAGAGGAAGGAAAGCTGAATATGGATGGTACCTGTCATCCCAGCCCTCGTGGGGTGGAGGAGAATCAAGGCTATTTGGGTCTGAGGCCAGTCTGTGTTAGACCCTATCTCAAAAAGGGTGGTGGTGTGATGTGTCAGTGGGTCAGGGTTCGGGCATCAAGTCCAATGATATGATTCAACCCCCAGAACCCACATGGTGGAAGAAGAGAGTTAATTCCTGCAAGTTGTCGTTTGACCGCCACACTCTTATCCCAGCTCTTTCTCACTTAAAATTAACTGAATAAATGAAATAATAAAAATAAGTAAATACATGAAAAATAAAAATCGTTGATTGTGGTGGTACCTGCTTTTAATGCAGCATTCAGAAGACTGAGACAGGAGGATCCAGATTTTGAGGCCATTGTGAGATTCTGCCTCACAAAAATCAAAATAACAGCCCAGGAAGACAGCTCAGCAGTTAAGAGCACTTGCTGGTCACCCAGGGGACATACATTCAGTTCCTAGCACTCAAGTCAAGAAGGTTACAATCCTTTGTATGCGGGCAGACATATAAATAATATACATAATAAATAAATTAATTAATTTTAAATTTTTAAAAAAATAATAAAAACACCCTCCAACATAAGTTAAATGAGGCTAAAATATGTTAATAGTGCTTTGTCTTCAACACAGAAATTCCACCCCTAGGAGTCTAAGTAAATTATCTTGGTGAAGGGTTAGACAAATAGGGAGCTGTCAAAGCCTCATCTGATGTCTGGCAAAAGGGAAAGGGACCTATCATCCAACAACAGAAAGCACGTGAACTTGAGTTGGGCCATGTTGTCTCGTGCCTGCAATTCTAGCACTGAGGAAACTGAGGCAGGAAGATTGCCACTTGTTTGAAGCCATCCTGTCTCAAAGAAAAAAGGAAAAGAAAACATGCTGATTACAGTCAAACAGTGTCACACACCTGTAATCCCAGCATCGGAGAGACAAGAGACAAGGTCATCCTTGGCTACATAGTCTTGGGGTGGGGGACGGGTAAAAAAAAATACACGAGCTCGTTCTGCCTTGGCATTCCACGTCTGCCACAGCAATACCCGGCTCCAGAGGAAACCGTGTCGTGTCCTTCAAAGTGAACACAATTTAGTGGTTGCCCAGAGGTTGTGAAACTCAGCCCATAATCTTATCTTTTAAGTCAGTTTAATTCTATCAGCAGAGATGGAAGTGAAGAGGGAGACATTTACAGACAGGACCAGAAACCAAACGTTCGGAAGGCTTCTTCTCTCCCATCTCTCTGCATTTTTGGTTTTTTTTTCTTTCTTTCTTCAACAATAAGCATGTGCTCCTTTGTAAAAAAAAAAAAAAAAAAAAAGCAAACATTAGAAGTTTAAGAATTCAGGGGGCCAGGGTGCTAGAGAGATGGCTCAGTGGTTAAGAGCATTGCCTGTTCTTCCAAAGGTCCTGAGTTCAATTCCCAGCAACCACATGTAATGATGTCTGGTGCCCTCTTCTGGCCTGCAGATATACAGACAAAATATTGTATACATAATAAATAAATAAATATAAAAAAAAAGAATTCAGGAGCCAGCAAAATGGCCCTTGAGAAGCAGCCCCTGCAAGCTGTTATTTGACTGTTCACGAACTGAGCATGATAGGCCAGCCTGGGCTGGAGGAGACCGTCTCTAAACAAAAAAAAAGATGGGTGTCAGAGTCTTAGAAACACTTTCATTTGTATCCTGAATAACACTGAATGCACATTGTCCAAAACAAAGCAAAGATGTGATCTTCAGTTAATTGCTAATGTACATAATGGTAGTGATTATGGGCCTTGGGTCCCCCGAATTCCTGGGTGCTGTGAGACAATGGTCTTGTACCCTGGAAAGATTTGTCACTTGTACTGGTTTAATAAAATGATGATTGGCCAGTAGTCAGGCAGGAAGTAAAGGCGGGACAACCAGAACAGGAGAATTCTGGAAAGAGGAAAGTCTCAGCATGCAGTTGTCACCCAGACACAGAGGAAGCGAGGTGAGAATGCCTCGCTGATAAAGGTACCAAGCCAGGTGGCTGATACAGACAAGAATTATGGGTTAATGTAAGATGTAAGAGTTAGTTAATGAGAAAGCCTGAGCTAATAGGCCAAGCAGTTTATAATTAATATAGGCCTCTGTGTGTCTCTTTGGGACTGAACAACTACTGGACCAGGTAGGACAGAAACCTCTGCCAACACCAGGGCAATTCCTCCAAAGATTTCAGGTTAGTGGCTGACTCACAGGCAGAAGTCTAAAAATGCTCACCCATTACCCTAATCTGCCAGGAGACCCAGGTCTCAGCCCTGATGTGTCCTCCAACCCAATCTCCTGAGTAGAATTGTGCCTGTCTCTGAGGTGCCTGCCATGTTCCCCAGTCCCCTATCCAGGGCCTGTGTGGGATCTGCTTTGGTCTGCGTAATACCCTCTCAGAGGGCCTTCCTGCCCCTCAGTCCAGAGATTTCCCGCAGCTGAGAGTCACCCTTTGACCATCACCACTCCTGGTCAGCAGCAGACTAGAAGGTGGAAGATTGGTCCCCAGATCTCCTGGATAGCTGCCAGGCATAGTGAAGGGTCTGAGCAAATGCTCACTATGCTTCAGTGGGCCCTGTATTCAAATGCACCCACATCGTGATAATTTACATAACCAAGTTGACCTGTAATTATGCAGTTAGAATTGAATGGATATTTAATAAGTCCATTCTTTTTTGGTTGTTTGTTTTTTGTTTTTTGAGACAGGGTTTCTCTGTAGCTTTAGAGCCTGTCCTGGAACTAGCTCTTGTAGACCAGGCTGACCTCGAACTCACAGAGATCCGCCTGCCTCTGCCTCCCGAGTGCTGGGATTAAAGGTGTGCGCCACCACTACTCAGATAATTCTGTTCTTACTATTGCAACGTGATCCAAGATTGGAGTTATTCAAGAAAATTCTTTTTTTAGGCGTTTTCTTTTTTTATTACTTTATAAATAATAGGAATCAAAATTTCCACTTCCTCCCCTCCTCCCATTTCCCTCCTGCTCCCCCTCCCCCTCCAGTCCTAAGAGAGGGCACGGTACCTTGCCATGTGGGAAGTCCAAGGCCCTCCCCCCTCCATTCAGGCTTAGGAAGGTGTACATCCAAATAGACTAGGATCCCAAAAAGCCAGTACTTGCAGTAGAGACAAATCCCAGTGCCATTATCATTGGCTTCTCAGTCTGCCCCCATTGTCAGCCACATTCAGAGGGTCCAGTTTGATCCCATGCTCGTTCAGTCCCAGTCCTGCCAGCTTTGGTGAGCTCCCATTAGTTCAGGTACGCTGTCTCAGTGGGCAGATCAACCCCTCTTTTTTTTAGGCTTTTTCAGGATAGGGTTTCTCTGTGCAGCCCTAGTTGTCCTGGAACTAGCTCTTGTAGACCAAGCTGGCCTCAAACTCACAGAGATCTGCCTGACTCTTGAGTGCCAGGATTAAAGGCGTGTGCTACCACCACCTTTAACCCCAAGTTAACTGCCTTGGGACCTCAGTTTCTTCAAAACCACAGACTTGTCCTTGGAATGCGCTTCCGTGACCCTCTCAGGTGCAGCGGATGGGAGCGAGCTCCCTTCAGATTATTCATTGCAGCTGGCTGTTGTTTGTTTCAATGCCTCCCTGGAAAATCATGTTTTTGCCACGTGCCGCTTGCCCACCATGCGTGTGACTGGATTTTTGTACTCATGTGACTCCTGACCCTCAGAGTATAAACTGTCTGTTGTGCTGACTAAAGCTCCCTGTTGCATGAGACTTTAGTCCGGCTGGTTTTTAGGCTCCTCCTCCCAGGTTCACACCGCCAACTAGAGCTACAAACAGTTACCGTATACTTTTTTTGGTTTTTTTTTTTTTTTTTTTTTTTTTTTTTTTGCAATCTTTGTGTACCCCAAGCATCCTGGAACTCTGTAGAACAACCTGGCCTGGAACTCATGGAGATCCACCTGCCTCTGTCTCCTGAGTGCTGGGGTCAAAGGTATGCGCCACCACCACCTGGCCATATCATATGCTTTTCTAATTTGGAAAATTAGAAAAAAATAGCCTCATCCCCTGCTGAGGCTATGGACCTTTGAAACACTCCATGGCCTGGGGTGTTGAGACCAGAGATTCAGTTATGGAATATCCTTAAAGCCTCTTCCAAAGAAGTTCCAGTATATACTGGAGGGGAACCCCACCAAAGCACACGGGGACCAGTGACGACACCCCAATCTGTTTGTGGAACTGCAGGGAAGGGGGAGTGTGATTTCCAGCTGACTTTCCACCAGGACAGAAAAACCCCAGGTCTGGTGGTTCACTGTCTGTATCAGAGTCCTAGACTCCTCCCATTGTAGAGCTGAGCAGCCTGAAGTGCAGCCACTGAGCTCCCAAGCCATACCTGAGATTGGGACCTGGGCTAGAACCAGAGATCTTGGCCGCCCTAGGAAAGGTCCCAGGAGCAGGAGTCTCCACACAGAGCTTTGTGGAGGCCTGGAGAGTGGGAATGTATGTGTGGGGGTCCCCTGCTCTTTGCCCCAGGTGCTGAGTGCAAAAAGTTGCCTACTTAAAAGACAAAGCAGGACATTAGTTAACTATGAATTCCAAAAAGAAAAGACAAAGAGTAATGCCTATGGCATAAGGTGTCCCCAAAGCTGTTTATGTGAAATTCAGATTTAACCCCCCACCGCCACAGCTGTGCATGCTCTCGCTGCCACAACGTGAGTCACACAGCTGGTGACCTTCAGGCAAATGTTTTTAAAGAGAAGGGCAGCGTGGTTGGGGGGAATCCCCAACTGTCATCAAAACATGTGTTGGCACAGCAGAAACCCCAAAAATGATGTCGTGAGATGGGAACAGAAAAGGTGACAAGTCTGAAGTGCCCCGGGGTGGGGGTGTCCACAGCTGGAGTGTTGGCTCCTTCCCCGCAGCTGGCTGCAAGCTCAGGAGAGCAGAGCAAACTTTCCAGACCAAGCCTGTAGAGGGAAGAGCCTCCTCCTGCGGACCGGCTCCTGGCTGTGGAGATAGTGACTGTATCTGTCTTCCTGGACATGTCGTGGGGATTAGAGGAGGAAATCGGTTCCATGTTCTTGGCACACTGTCAGTACCCACAGTCTATGGCGGCCATTGAGAGCACGCCCAGGTGAACTCTCTTAAGATTATGTACCCTGGGGGACTGGAGAGGTGGCTCCGCGGTTAAGAGCAGAGGTCCTGAGTTCAATTTCTGACACCCACACGGTGGCTCCCTAATATTTATAGTGGGATCTGATGCCCTCTGTTATGCAGGCACACATGCAAATAGAACACTCATATACATAAATAAATCTTTAAAAAAAAAAAGATTGCATGCCTCCGGATGGGGACTGTGCAGCTCCGCTGGCAGAGTGATTCCTACACACAGGAAGCCCTGAGTTCGACCTCAGCACTGGAGAAAATGAGATGTGGTGGCCCACACCTGTAATCCGGCACACACAGACGCGAAGGCAGGAGGTTCGGGGCTTCAGTCATCCTCGGTTGCAAAGTGAGTTTGAGGCCAAATACCTGAGACCTTCTCTCAAAAACAAAACGAAAACGCAAAACCAGTGGTGGGGAGAGCCTGTACCTCTGATCTTCAGTCACCTGTGATTCTCGGCTGGGACCAGAATCTAGAGGAAGTCACCTGTCACTTCTTGGCTTTGATTAGAGATTTCTTTGTCAGCAGAGCCCAGAGTCTGCAGTTTGGCTTGGAGGGTGCAGGATGCCCTGAGAAGGGGGCAGGACTCCTGCACTGGCTCCTGTGTGTGTTGAGGGGACCTGAGGATCTGGAAGGGCCCCGGGGCACACAGCTCACTTCCTCTAGTGCAGGCCGTCCACGAGGTCCAGCAAATGAGCTTCAGTTAGAGCCTGCTGGGAAAACCCCTGAAGTCGAATTTCTCTTCCTTCAACACTTGAGTTTCTTAGAATGAAACTGAAAACCCTTAGGAGAAACCTACCACTTCCCCTTCCCCAGAAGGAGGAACTTGGACTCCCCTAACAGGAAAGTCCTCATAGGGCTTCTGGGAAATCATTACCACCTCGGTGCTGAGGAAAACCACAGGCAGGGTGGGGGGGGGGCAGAGAGGGGGGACAGGGGGAAGTGGGGGGAAAGCGGGGGGGGGGGGGGCAGGGGGCAGAGAGCCTCTGCAGACCAGTCGCCATCTTCACCTTTGAAGATGCCACCACTTCTTGGGGGCTTCATTGTACCCCCACCCCAGCTGCTCATGGCTGCCATCCTGCCTCCACCAGCTGGGATCCTGTCAGCCTTAGCTCCCGACCCCGTGTGAAAGTCCAGCCATGCCAGCCAGAACTGGGGTTCCTAGTGAGGACACGAAGCTGGGTTTTGGTATAGCGTACACCCCAAAGTGATCTTGGATGTTGATGGAGAGAGGGCATGTGCCAGGTACACGGGGACTCAACAGCGGCTGCCCTTTGCTCTGCATTCTAGAGGGGACATGGACTTCTATCTGCGGATCAGGGACTCCCCAACCCAGACTCATGCAGGGAGGGGGCTGCTACAGCTGGGATGGGGTGTGCTATAAACAATCATATCTAACGAAGGCTGCCCCCCAAGGGCTTCTCAATCCTTAGCTTCTAGCTTCGGGACAAGGGAAGTTGGGAAAAGCCAGCCTGCAGGCAGTACAAGACCCATGGCAAGAGCCCCATTCGGGTATGCCTGTCTTCCCAGCACTTGGGATGCTGAGGCAGGAGGACCAGCAAGGAGTCTGTGGCCAGCTTGGGTTATATAGTAAGTCCCTGTGTAATGAACAAACAGCTGGAGGTGGTGAGGTGGCACCGGGTTTTAAGGCATTTGCTGCTGAGCCTGGCGACCTCAGTTTGCTCTCTGGAGTGGAAGAGAACCCACTCCCCTAGCAAATTGTCCTTCGACTGCCGTGCAGGTACCGTGCATGACACGTAGCACGTGAGCACACAGCAGACCACACACAACGCCAGATTCTGTGACTGCACACTTCAAATCCTAGCAGCCCTTGGTGGGCAGAAGCAGAAAGATCGGGAGTTCAAGGTCATCCTCCTCAGCTCTAGGGAGTTAGAGACCAGCAAGACCAGCGTTAAAAACCAAAAAAAAAAAAAAAAAAAAAAAAAAGGTCCCTTTTGTAGGTGGATTTCCAGTCTCAGCCCATTTCATTTCACCTTGAGATCACGTGGCCATCACTTTGACAGCTTGTGTTTGCCTAGCTCGTCTCTGCACTGAAGAGGAACTACGCAGATAAATGGAAGACTGTACTGCTATTTACGAGGCCTTGGGGCTGAGAGTGCCACGTGCCAACAGGATCAGGCAGCCACCAGTGGACGTGAACACCTGCGTGCTCCCAAGGAAGCCACGTGGTCACCTGCCTTAGTGCTCCTGAGTGTGGGGGTCTGGGTCCGTTCGTTGTTCCCCAACATCAGCAATGCTGTTCTCTGGCCAGCAGGTGGTGCTGTGTGCCGCCTCTGCCAGCTTGGTCCAGCCTTAAGTCTCGCACTGGTTGTCAGAAAGGAAGGACCAGAGCAAGCATAGAGCCCACAGGGGACCTGGTCTGCCTGGGGCTCCTGGGTAGTCATTCTGGTTTGCTTATCAAGCAACCCAGAGGTGTAAAGCCAGACCTGAGGGGACACACAGGACCGCTTGAGTCCTGGCAACTCTGAGCGCAGGGGTTTTAAAATGGCCTCGGAGTCCAACCGCTGCCTCTGCATGGCTGTGTGACCTGGAGTAAGTCTCTTAGATTCTCTGAGCAGGTTTTCTTGTTAAGAGGGGCCATGGGCCAGTGAGATGGTGCAGTGGGCAAGCTTGATCACCTGAGTTCAACCCCCAGAACCCACAAAAGTGGAAGGAAAGAACCCAGTCAATTCTGACCTCCACACACCCGAGCTGCTGCTGTTGCTGCTGCTGCTGCTGCTGCTGCTGCTGCTGCTGCTGCTGCTAGTAACAACAACAACAACAATAATAATAGAAGAAGAACTCATAATGTGAGGTTGCACACAGTGGCATTCTATCGTGGGGCAGGGGCTCTTGAATGTGCCTGTAATCCCTAAGGAGGTGGAGGCAGATGAAGGCTGGGGTGGGGGTCATTGGGAGTTCAGGGTTAGCCTGAGCTATATGGGTGGGGAGAGGCTGCTTCTGTGCTTAAAAGCACTTAGAGTTCTTTTTATTTTTTTGTTTGTTTCGCTTTTCGAGACAGGGTTTCCCAGTAGCTATGGAGCCAATCATGGAACTCGCTCTGTAGACCAGGCTGGCCTCAAACTCACAGAGCTCCGTCTGCCCCTGCCTCCTGAGAGCTGGAATTGAAGGTGCACGCTGCCACCATCACCCAGCAGCACTTAAGAGTTCTTATAGAGGACCCTGGCTCAGGTCCTAGTACCCACGTGCTGCCTAACAATAACTGTAACTCCGATCCCAGGGGACCCAATACCCTCTTCTGACCTCCAATGGCTCCTGCTTGCTTGTGGTGCACATACACATATACAAATAAATAAATACACATAAATAAAATTTAAAGCAAAAAATGGGGGGGGGGGCTGTCTGGCTTTTTCGAATACATCTGAGCAGTTCCACCTCCCAAGTTGCAGGCTGGCGGGATCTGCGGTGGAGTGTGTGAGTTTGTGTTTCCGTCCAGTTTCTGGGTGGCTCTCACGCTGCGATTCCGGCGAGCCCGGTGAGAATCCCAAGAGACTAACAGTCCCAGGAAGCGCGGGTTGCACCAGGAAAAAAAACAGCCGCCGCGAGCGAGGAGGGGATAGAGGCAGAGGAGACAGATGGGCACACCCCAAGGCTTCAGGGGTCCTTGGGGAGGAGACACCTCCCCCTCCGCCAGGGGCCTAGGCGGAAGGAAATGGAGAAGGAGGGTCCATCACTCTTTCCCGCCACATCTGTCAGCATGGCCAGCCCCGCCCCCTGCAGGCCCTGCAGGGAAGAGGTGGACCCAGGCGCTGGCCCAGACACCCGGCCTCCTCGATCCACGTGGCTGCAGTCTTTCCCAGGAACGGACGGGTGGGTCAGTTCCCTCTCTCAGCCTGGCCTCTGCTGGGCCTCTGATTCTGGGAATTCACGTTTCCTTTCTCTTTCCTTTCCCTTTTCAATATTAGACTTTAAACAGAACATCATAAAAATAGGGCAAGGCCGCCACAGGGCCATCAGCCTAACTCAGAGAAGAAGAAAGGGCGGGGGAGGGGGAGAGAGAGAAAGAGAGAAAGGAAGAAAGAGGGAGGGAAAGAAAAGAGAGAAGAAAGGAAGAAAGAGGGGGGAGGGAAAGGAAAAAGAAAGAGAGAAAGGAAGGAGGAGGAAAGGACATTAGCACCTCAAACCAGTCACTGGAATTTCTTGGAAACACAGTCTCCAGCCACGAGACTAGCCTCCAGCTTCCCACTCTCTGGCAACCACCTCCTTCCTAAATGCTGGGGTCCCCGGCATTCACCACCGCTGTGCTGGTTCACTAGGCACAGGGGCTTCATGCGTGCTAGTGAGCTAAGCACCCTACCAGCTGACCTCCCTGCCCAGGCCCACCCATGGGGGCGGGTGTTTGTTATATATATATATATACTATTTATGGAAGGGAGCGTGTTGGTGGTCAGCAAACAACTTGCAGGCTGGAGTTGGTTCTCTTGTTCCACCCTGTGGGTTGCGGGGATGGAGCTCAGGCCATTTGACTTGGCGGCGGCAAGTTCCCTTACCCGCTGAGCTATCTTGCCAGCCCTTTTTGGGGTACTTTTGAGACAAGGTCTCACTTAGTATCCGTGGCTGCCCTGGAATTTGCTCTGTAGATCAAGCTGCCCTCAAATATGTGATCCTCCTGCCTCTGCCTCCTGGGTACTGGGACCACAGGAGGGTACCACCTGGTAATAACATACAAAGCTATTCTGCCTAGCACAGGACATTAAATCCACTTGTCCTTGTAGAGTGACCACGGACCTTTGACAGTAAAATACGTAGGAGAACAGAGGTTAACAGAGGTTAAGGCCCACACAGTAACCCACAGTAAGGTAGGAGAAAGTGTCCCTGGGATTTACACCCCTTCTGCTGTGGTCTCGCAGGCTCATTATTTATTTATTTAGCGTCTCTACGTAGCCCTGGGGAGAGGACCTTAAGTGCTGCCTTGCTTTTCAGAAGGCTCGCCCCAGGGAACTTCCTAGAAAGGGTCTCGCTGGGTCAAAGGGCAGGAGACTTTGAATACTCTGTGTGTTTAAACAAACAGCTATCTGAAGAGGTTGCTGCAGGTTGGTGGTGTCATGGGGGGCAGTGACAGCAGCTTGCTAGGCCCAAGTGGCTTCAAACCCTGGAGACCAACTCATGGCCTGTGAGATCCACGGAGGCCTAAGGGTGCCTTGCAAGGCAAACATCCTGAGCTAGGCTGCGCTGCCTCCTGTGCAGGAAGCCAAGGTTGCTCAGCACTGTCATCCTTCCTGTTCCCTGTCCAATTCTGCCGACAAATAGGACACCAATTTACAGCCCTGAGCTATCTCCCAGCCCACCTTTTGTTTTTGTTTTTCAAGACAGGGTTTTTCTGTGGCTTTGGAGCCCGTCCTGGAACTCACTCTGTAAACCACGCTGGCCCCGAACTCACAGAGATACGCCTGCCTCTGCCTCCCAAATGCTGAGATTAAAGTATGTACCTCCACCACCCCGCTTACCACCCCACCTCTTACGCAGCAAACTTGGTAGCCCTTCTCCATCTCCATCCCTTGTCTCCTTAGCAGCTCCTCTGCCAGGAGAGTCCCCAAAGCCCAGCCAGGAAACAGGGCGCGGAGGAGGCAAGGGAGAGCCTGTAGTTGCAGTGCTGTAAGCTTGAGGCCAGCCTGGCTTATCTGGCAAGTTCCAGGCCTGCAGCATAAGGATATCAAGTCTCAAAGCAAGACAAAAATGAGTTGGGCATAGAGGCTCACGCCTGTAATCTCAGAACCTGGGAGACGGGAGGGTTACTATGAGTTGGAGGCCAGCCTGGGCTAGAGAGAAATCCTGTCCAAAAAGAGAAGACTGAGCGTGGAGGCACACACCTATCACCCTAATACTTGACAGATGAGGCAGAAAGCTCAGGAATTCAGGGCCATTCTTGACTGCATAGTGTTTGAGGTCAGGCTAAACAAGGGCTGGGAGACAGTCTATGTACTGCATGCCTTTAAGCGTGGAGATCCGAGTTGCATACTCGGGACTCACATAAAAATGTTAGGCATGGTGGCACATGCTTGTGACAGCAAGCTGGGGTGGGAACATCAGAATTCTTGGGACCCATTGGTCAGCCAGTCTGAACTAGTCAACCAATGAGAGATCCTGACTCAAAGGAAAGTGGTTGGTGTTCCTGAGAATGGCTCGCAAGGTTGTCTTCTGTCCTCCATGTGTGTGCACGCAGACACACATGCATGCATGCATGCACGCACACACATATACCCACCCACTAAAAACACAAGCCTCGTGTGATGGTACTGCCCTTAGGCTCAGACCTCGGGGAAGAGGCAGGTCTATCTGAGTTTGAGGCCATCCTGGTGTACATAGTAAGACCTTGTCTCTAAAACAAAACATACATAGCTGAAACCCCTCAGGCTGGCTCAGGTCAATTCTCAGTTCTCAGCCTCTTGTGTCTCTAGGCTCACTAGGTAAAATACCTCACTATGATCCCCAAGATGGGTCTCCCCAGCTTCCTTCTGCTTCCCCCTTCCTTACCCCCACCCCAGAACACTGCTACCCTCATTCCTACCCCAGGGCCTCTGCACATATGTGACTCCCCACCTGGCATGCTTCCTCCAATATATGCAGGGCTTCCTGCTCAAAGGTCATTGAAAAACATCTCAGACTCGCGGTGGTGGCACATGCCTTGAATCCCAGCACTTGGGAGGTAGAGGCAGGTGGATCTCTGTGAGTTTGAGGCCAGCCTGGTCTACAAGAACTAGTTCCAGTACAGGCTTCAAAGCTACAGAGAAGCCCTGTCTCCAAAAACCGAAAACAAACAAACAAACAAAATTCCAGACTCTTGTCTTGGAAAGGGCCGGGGCCTCCCTGTCCATTCCCCCACAGATAGCACTTGTGACCTTCCCCCCCTTACGCCCAGCCATGTGTTAAGAGAAAGCCCCTGTGGATGTAGGACTCCAAAGGTTAGTTATCTGCCGGACCCAGGAGTCTGCCGTTGTCTGGTCCACAGTGAGCTCACTGGCGAATGGATCATCACCTGTGGTTTCCCCTGAAGGTTCTGGTCCAGCTCACAGATGCGGAGGCAGGGTTGGCTTGTACACGTGGCCACAGGGAGGAGAAACCTGCCACTTACAATAGTGAAGCTGTGGGTGAGTCGCCTGACCTCTCTCAGCCTCAATTGTGTCATCCATAAAATGGGCATGACCATACCTGTGCTGCCGGCCATATCCGGTGACTGGGGAGCGGTTGAGTGGCAGATGTAGGTCAGCAAGGCACAGAGCCACCTGACTATAACCACAGGTTCCGGAGAATCGTTCCCATTCCTGGGTCCCTAAGGGACCCACAGGTTTGTGCGTGTGTGCGTGTGTCTGTGTGTGTGTCTGTGTGCATGTCTGTGTCTGTGTGTGTGTGTCTGTGTGCATGTCTGTGTCTGTGTGTCTGTGTGCATGTCTGTGTCTGTGTGCATGTCTGTGTGTGCGTGTCCGTGTGTGCATGTGTGTGCACGTGCATGTGTGTGTATGTGTCTGTGCATGTATGTGTCTGTGTGCGTGTGTGTGTCTGTGTGTCCCTGTTATGATCATGTTAGTCCTAACCGGGACTCCCTGAAGGAGGAATCCTGTCTCCTCTCCCTTGCAGCTCCACCACGCCAGTCTTCCCAGGCAGCCAAAGACCTCAAAGGCTATAGATGTGTAGAGGGTACAGTACAGCATGTTGAGGGAGTTGGGCTACTTGGTTTCTGGGGTGCAGATCCTTAAACACCCCAGGTGAGATGAAGAAGGACTGGTACCCTGGCCAAGTTCACTCAGGGATGTGGCCTGGCCAGTTTCCTCCTCAGGGGATTGTCACATGGTTCACATCTTTTCCGTATGAGGAAGGAGGCCCGGCTGCCCACTTACATTCTTCCCTGTGTGTACCCAGAATCTCACCCAACAGGGCAGGAGGCTTCACCCCATGCCACAGATGGGGCCGTGACTCCCTTTCCCAGTCGGTCACAGGACTGGGAAGGGCCCTCTGACAATGGGTCAAGGCTAACATGGCTGTGGAGCTTCCCCTACTCTGCTCAGAAGGCCAAGTAGCCCAGCTGCTCTTACCCAGCCTTGTGTCGAGCTCGGGCTGACTGAGTCTTTGTCGAGCTACTTGGGGCTCCGAGGGCCTGCTCTCTTTCCCCTGCCATCTTAGGGACCGTCTGGAACAGCTGACAAACAGGCCGTGCCTGGGATGGGCACAGGACGAATGGAGTGAAACTCCTTTTAGAGAGGTCTCAGGGCCAAGGCTCAGCTGGGTGGAGGAGCCAGGGGAACGACTCAGAACTCAGGAATGGGTGAGGTCTAACAAAAGGCGGACACTTCTTCCACCCCAGCCCAGGGTCCTGCTCACTCCACACGGAGGAGTTCCTGGGGACAGGCAGTGACCTGTCGGCTGCCTGTGTGGGAAGCAGCTTGGCGTGGCCCTCACCGGATCATTAGGGGTGATTCACCCAGAACTCACCTGGCTGTCAGGGACCTGTGCCCCTGCCACTGGAACCAGCTAAGCAGGCATCCTCGACGGGCACAGAGTCCTTCCAAGTGCACTCCCTCCTCCCTGGTGCCCAGGGCATAGCCTGCCAGTCACCCAGAATTCAGAGTTCCTTTGTTTGACCGACAAGTATTTCCTAAGTACCTGTTGTATGGTAGGCGCTGAACTTGGTGTTGGCAACTCCAGGCGTCTCTAGCCACCCCACCTTGGAATGCACATTCTCAAAGGGGAAGTCAGTAAGACATGATTCCAGCCATTAGGGACAGACTCAGCAGAGGTTCGAGGACACCCAGAACATAGTGAGGTCTGGCTCAGCAAAAACAAAAATAAATATATGAATAATAAATGAGTCATATAATCTTTTTTTCCTTGTGTGGTTTTATTGAGACTGGGTCTCTGGTTGTCCTGCCTTGGCTGTCCTGGAACTTGCTACATAGACCAGATTGGCCTCCACCTGTCTCTTCCTCCTGAGTGCTAGGATTAAAGGCATTGCACCACCATGCCCAACTTGAAGATAGTGTTATAGTGAAAAATAAATCCAGGAGGACTAGAAGATGAGAGTTGTCATCTTTGGGAGGCTGTGCGTGTTTGCACGCCTTTAATCCCAGCACTCGGGAGGCAGAGGCAGGTGGATCTCTGTGAGTTCGAGACCAGCCTGATCTACAAAATGAATTCCAGGACAGTCAAAGATACAAAGAGAAACCTTGACTTGAAAAAAACAAAACAAAACAAAAATTACTATTGGTGTGTGTGTGCGCGTGCGCACGCACACACACACACACACACACACACACACACACACACACACGAGAGTGTAGTACCCACAGAAGCCAGAAGAGGGTGTCAGTTCCCCTGGAGCGAGGTGGGATATGAACTCGGGTTCTCTTTAAGAACAGCAGCCCCACTTAACTGGTGAATCATGGCTCCAGGTTTGGGGATGTAATTTTTAAAATGTGTTTATTTATTTATACTTGTAAACTTGTAAACCCGGAGACCTGAATTTGATCCCCCCCAACCCACATTTTAAAAAATGGAAAGAGGCTGGGCATGGTGGAACTTTAATCCCAGCACTTGGGAGGCAGAAGCAGGTGGATCTCTGAGTTCAAATCCAGTCTGGTTTACGAAGTGAGTTCCAGGACAGCCAGGGCTGTTACACAGGGGGAAAAAAATCAAACAAAACAAATTTATATGTAATAAAAATTTTATAGCTGGGTGTGGGAGCACATGCCTTTAATCCCAGCACTTGGGAGGCCGAAGTAGGCAAATCTCTGTGAGTTCTAGGCCAGCCTAGTCTACATAAGGGAGTTCCAGACCACAATGAAACTCTCTCTCACTCTCTCTCTCTCTCTCTCTCTCTCTCTCACACACACACACACACACACACACACACACTTTAAAAGACATGCAAAATAGAGGCATGGTGATGTAGTTGGGAGGCTGAGGCAGGAGAACCATAAAGCATAAATTGGAAGCTAGCCTGGGCTACATAGCAAGAGCCATCTCAGAAATCAGACCGAAGGCAATAGGCAGAGAGCCACAAGGTCCAGGCTGTAAAGGTTGGGAACTAACCGCCATTGTGGGATAACGTGCCTTGCTCTCTGAGGTATTGTTCAGGTGACAGGGCCCCAGCAGAGTTAGAAAGAGTGGACCAGGTAAGGAGGCTCACATTGTTCAAGGTCATCCTCTGACAGTACTGAGTGAGGAGCTAGCCTGGGTTAATCAGGGAAGACCCAAGGTCAAGCAAACACAAAAAGACAGGGTTACCGTTTTGAAGTGAGGAACAGCTAATTCGTAAGCAGCTGTGAAGGTGAAGTCTGTTTTTGTCTTGCTTTGTTTTGTTTTAGTAACTTCCCCCAAAATACCCGAAGCTGGACATAGAATTTTGCCAAAGTCCCAGAGCAAATTTCCAAAATCCTTGCTTTCTGATGGAGCCACAAGGTCCCGGTTCTGTGGTCTGCTGACAGGGTTCCCAGGTCATTGTTGGGGTGTTCCCTGGGTCCCTGTGACTGACCTGAGTCACCATTGCTCGGTGCTCACAGTCAGGGCTGCTCCACCTCCCAACCAGGAGGCAGACCCCCCGTCCTGAGGGTCACCCTCAAGCCCTCAACAAAACTGATCATTGGGTGTTCTGCAGAGGCTGTGAGGGGGCGGGGCTGGGGAGAGTAGATGCCACCCCCACCTCCCTTGTGCACTGGCCTCCTGGCTCCTGCCTCAGCAGATCCTAATACCTGCCTTGCCTTCTCTTCTCATTTAAAGTTTGTCTGGGGGCTGGAGAGATGGCTCAGAGGTTAAGAGCATTGCCTGCTCTTCTAAAGGTCCTGAGTTCAATTCCCAGCAACCACATGGTGGCTCACAACCATCTGTAATGAGGTCTGGTGCCCTCTTCTGGCCTGCAGACATACACACAGAAAGAATATTGTATACATAATAAATAAATAAATATTTTTAAAAAAATAAAATAAAGTTTGTCTGGGAAAAGGCCCTACTGGCCATGAAAGCAGTGACGGCAGAGGCCTAGGATGGAGTAGGAACCTCAGGCCTCAAGAAGTCCAGGACCAAAGTCTGGGGTCAGGGAGGCCCCCCAACGTGGGCTTGCCTTCTCTCCAGGTTTACAGGACTCTTGGCCCAGCCCCTATTGTCATCTGCCCTGTGGTGAGCAGTACCATCTTGGCCACCTTGACCCACGGGATTCTCAGGAAGGTTTTTGGTTACGGAGTAGCTCTGTTCCTGGAGACAGTTGCCCAGAAAGCACAGAAGTGTGTGGGCACATGGGCAGCCCTCATGTGGCTGGCAGGGAAAAGCTCTGCTGTCTCAGCGGGTGCCCCCTCAGACCTGCCAGCACAGGTGTGTTTGGGGACTGACAAAGTGGCATCTGAGGAGCTCTGGTGACCAGTATCTCCATTTCTGAGCCCTGTTTGACCACCCACAAGTTCTCTGGGCTAGGGTAGGCACCAGGACGGTTTCAAAGCCCAAGGACACACAACCTCCATCTCTGAAACGTTCTCATTGAGAAAGTGAAAGCGATAGATTCACATGGGACTCCTCCCAAGCTTGAGAGCCACAGGGATCAGGAACAGAGGGGGGTTGTGGAGAGGGCCAGGAAGCAGCGGGCCCCTTGGCAGGCCCCAGGGTGCCCTACCAGCTGCAGCCTCATCCTCTGTCTCTCTATGTGTCCATCTAGTATCCACTAATCTGTCTGTCTGTCTGTCCATCTGTCCACGGGAGTCGCATGTAGCCTAGGCTAGCCTTGAATTCCTTAGGCAAATCTTAAACTCCTGATCCTTCTGCCTCTCCCTCCTGAGTGTCGGAATTACACGTATACATCAATCACATTGCCCAATTTATAAGGTGCTGGAATACAGAGTCTCCTGCAAGCTGGCTAAACACTATACCAACATTCTCTGCAATCTAACCACTGTACTGTTGTGCACCTAGAAGACTCTAGAAAAACTCAAGGATAGCTACAGCGACCATCACACTGATCTTTGACACAGATCCAGGTTGCAGGTTTATTTAAATTTTAAAGATATGGAAACTCAGCGGGTGTGAGTTTCCCACGTCTGAGGAGGCAGAGTTTGAGGCCAGCCTGGTCTACAGACTGAGTTACAGGACAGCCAGGGCTACAGAGAAACCCTGTCTCAAAAACTAAGCAAAGAAAATAATAATATTAATAACGATTTTTGTTTCATTTAATTTACTTATAGATGCATGTTTGTTTTTAGTATATGTGCGGCCGAAGCAAGCACCATATATGTTGTTTTTATTTTTTATTGTGTTTATTTATTTATATACACATTTGCTGATAAAACCTCGCTTTGTAGCCTTGGATAGCATGGAACTCATTTTGTAGACCAGGTTGACCTCAAATTCACCGAGATCCCTCCAGAGTGCTGGGATTAAAGGTGTGCACCACCACCATCACCTGGCTATTATTTTTATTATTTTATTATGCTGTTGTTGTTTGAAACAGCATCTTTCTACATAGCCCTGACTGTCCTGGAATTCACTATGTAGACCAGTCTAACCTTGCCCTCCTGGGTGCTGGGATTAGAAGCATGTGCTAGCATGCCCAGCTGAGATAAAAATTTCAGCTGAGCGGCGGTGGCACATGCCTTTATAATCCCAGCATTCGTGAGGCAGAGGCAGTTTGATCTCCGTGAGTTCCAAGGCAACCTGGTTTGCAGAGTGAGTTCCAGGACAGCCAGTGCTGTATTACAGAGAAACCCTGCCTCAAAAAATAAAGAAACAAAAAAGGTCTCTGTGTGGTTGTTTGGTAGCCAACGGTCACAAAGAAAACCACCACCTACCGTCCATAGAAACTCTCAAAAGGACGCATGTAAGGCCATACTGCTAGGGTAGCAATGAGCACAGTATGACTCCAGGTGCCCAGGTCACCACCACCAGTGGCCTTACCCTGGCTGGCTCAGGAACCTGGGTCCAGCTGGCCCAGAGCTGCATCCAAGACCTAATAAGCTGGGTAGGGTAGGTTCTGACCCTCAAGACAGAAGGTTTAGCCCTGAGTGCCCAGCCAAACCTACAAGTGCCACCCTGTGCCATTGCCAGACCCAGAAAACAACTGATCTGGTCAAAAAGGTCAGGCTGGAGTCCAGTTAAGCACAGAGGCCTGGCAGCCAGCATCCATGGGTCATGCTGGGGGCACCAGGCCATGACATACTATGAACCCACTGTGTCCTTGGTGATCAGAGAGGAGAGGGTGGGGACCAAATCCACTGGATATCTGCTCTGTTTGCCACCTGGGCCAAGCGTGGGCCACTAGTGCAATGGTTGTGACCAGCAGTGGTGATGGAGGAGGGTTATCTGTCTATTGTGTTATTTTCATTGGTCAATAAAGAGACTGCCTTGGCCCCTTGATAGGACAGAAAATTAGGTGGGCGGAGTAAACAGAACAAACTGCTGAGAAGAGGGCTATGAGCCAGACGCCATGGAGCCAGCCACCAGGTCAGACATGCTGAATCTTTTCCGGTAAGCCACCACCTCGTGGTGCTACACGAGATTATTAGAAATGGGTTAATATCAAGATATGAGAGTTAGTCAGTAACTAGCTCTCTAGAGATAATGGGCCAGGCAGTGCTTAAATGAATACAATTTGTGTGTTGTTATTTCTGGGACTAAGCTAGCCATGCGGGAGCTGGGCAGGATGAAAAGCAGGCCTGCCCGCAGCTCCTCACTACAAGTTGGCAGAAGGGGCAACAGGACAGCCACCCAGTGGCCACCCACTGCCATTCGGAGATCTCATTACGGCATGTCCCCCATCACAAAAGGGTCTTGTATTCACAATGTGAAAACCGAGGATAACCAAAACCCCACATATACACGAAATAACACACCCATGCTGCTGTCTCCTTTCAACTCTGTAGAGTACAAAAGTTAAAAGACAAACGCTGGGGCTGGAGAGACGGCTCACCATCGAGAGCACTGGCTGCTCTTCCAAAGGGCCTGCTTCAGTTCCCAGCACCCACATGGCAGCTGACTCTAGTTCTGGCCTCCACACTGCACAGATATACATTCAGGCAAAATACCCACACAGAATTTTTTTTAATTATGATATTTTTTAAATATTTTCTTACTTACTTACTTATTTATTTATTTATTATATGCAGTATTCTATCTGCATGTATGCCTCCAGGCCAGAAAAGGGCACCAGACCTCATCACAGATGGTTGTGAGCCACCATGTGGTTGCTGGGAATTGAACTCAGGACCTCTGGAAGAGCAGGCAATGCTCCCAACCACTGAGCCATCTCTCCAGCCCCCCAGAATTTTTTTTTAGATTTATTTAAGTAAATAGTTAAAGACAAAAAACAAATGCTCGCATGCCCCCCCCATCACCCTGCTCTTTCCTACCCCAGGTTTGCAGAGAGCTGGTTTTGACAGAGCTTTCTGGAAGGTTTCTTCTCTTGCTGTGAGAGGTGATAGGAGTTGATGTGTCCCAGAAGAGAAACAAAATCTTGGTTACTATGCAGATTGACCGCGCGCGCACGCACACACACACACACACACACACACACACACACCTGGCGACCAGGGAGATGGCTGAGGTAGTAGAGGACTTGCTAGGATAGGATATGGACATGCACTGGGACCCCAGAACCAGGTTTTTAAAAACATGGAAACAGTGACTCTAAAAAAAAAAAAAAAAAAAAAAAACAAAAAAAAAACAAAAAACAAAAAAAACAATGTCATACATCTTCAACTCCTCTATGTAAGTACAGATATCGATATAAAGACACACTCAGAGACTCATGGGTAACTGATACCAGGATTCTTGTTTTCATTTTGTTCTTTTAAAGCAGAATCCCATGTGGGCCAGGCTGACCTAGAACTCACTATGTAGTCAAGGATGACCTCAGGTAGTTCCCGGGTGCTGGGATCACTAGCACAGGGTCCCCGCACTAGGCTTATGCGATGTGGGAAAAGGAAGCCAGGGGCTGTGTTCCACACTGTAAAGCACTGTGCCAATTGAAACACATACCCGAATGGTCTTTGGTCGTGTGATTTAAAAGTTTTCTTTCTAAATTAGGTGTTTATGTCGGGGGAGGGAGGTCCACGGGTCCATGTGCATCCAGGTGCCCCCGGGTGAGATTTACAGGTGGTTGTGAGCCACTCAATGAGAAAGGGCTGGGTACTGAACTGAAGTCCTCTGAAAGAGAGGAGTGAGTGCTCTTAGCTGGTGAGGTGTCTCTCCAACCACGTGATCACATGATTTTAATGGATCTATACACGCTGTCACAGAGAGCTACCCATTGCAAGTTAGCATCTCTGTCCCTTCACACGCGCGCATACACACACACACACACACACACACACACACACACACAAAATCGTGCACGCACGCGCGCATGCTGTCTGTGAGTTTGCTGAACCATCCAGAGTGACCACCCTCTAAAGGACGTGTTGAGAGCAGGCTGAACCGTGGGACTTGGAACTGGCCCAACAACACCAGCATCCTTGCGGCTGAGTGCGCAGTCCCGTGTGAAGGGCGTGCCATCCACCTGAGCGACGGGGAAACGCTGAACCCGTGGCTGTCCCTCCTGCAGCGGCATGTGAATGAGGTGGACGCTGCGGGCAGGCGCCAGTAACTGACCACATTTAATTGCATTAGGCTATCCCCCCTCTATAAAAATAGTTCTTATTCTGGATGGGGGGAGGGGAGACAGTGGGCGCTGCTCTCTGAGGGTGAGCCGCATCTGCCACGCCCAAAGGCCCGCCCTCCGCTGCTGGTCTTTGGAGCCACACCCTAGCCACCAAGCCCCAGTCGGGGGTTTGGCCTGACACAGGTATCTGTTTACAACTGAGTAGGTAGGCGAGAAGGACCATTCAACTGAGCTGTGGCATCTTCTGTATTGGACAATGATTTCCCCAGCAAGCAGGACTCCACTCCCTAATATACTGCTGTGCTGTAGGTGCATAGAACCCAGAGGGCCGCAGCGGGAGGGAGCGGAGGCTATGTGAGAAGGTGATGGGCAGGAACAAGAAGCTAAATAAAAGCCAGGAAGCAGCAGGGGACACCAGGCCAAGAGTCAACGACTGTGGTTGACTTTGGTCTCAGTTTTTAAGGCCTGGAGAAAGAATTTGGGTACTCCCTGTAGAAGAGCTGTTCTGTATCACATGGGGCCCCTCCCCTGGCTACCTACCTTTCCAGTTCAGCTTTCCTATGACGCCTCCCTCCTTTTTGGCGGTAGCCAGAGTGGGTCTGGGTGTCCCATCAACTGTGGGACCCTCAGGGATGTGTGGAGAGGTCGCAGGTCCCTGAGCTCAGGTTTGCTGACCCCACAGCCAGGCTGCTGTCGTCACAGCCAGGGGTCTCCTCAGCCCTGGAGGAAGATGTCCTTGTGCTGGGAGAGTTCAAGAGTTCGTCAATAGTTTTCTCTCTTTGAGAGGGAACTGGCCTCTGAATTAATTCCCTGGGTCTCAGATTGTGAGTCTGCTTGATAAGTGTGTGTGTGTGTGTGTGTGTGTGTGTGTGTGTGTGTGTTTGTATGCATGCATTTGTAGGGTTTTGGGAGGGTTGTTTTGTTTTTTGTTTTAGGGTCTCTTGTAGCTTAGGCTGGCCTTGAACTCCTTTATACCCTAGAATGACTTCAAACTTCTCGAATATTGTTAGTAATTGTTATTTTGAGACTGGGTCTCACTTTGTAGCCCTGACTGGCCTGGGACTCGATATGTAGACCAGGTTAATTTTGAACTTAGACATCTGCCTGCCTCTGCCTTCCAAGTCCAAGTATTAAAGGCATGCGCCACTGTGTCCAACCACAAAGCTTGTTTTGACACTTCAGCAAGCTAAAGGATGTCAAGTGTCCTTGCCCAAAGCACGGAACAGAGATGGAAGGGGCTTTGTGCATCTCTGTCCCCTCTCCAGTCCCGGTCCTTCTGTATGCAGGAACTAGCCTGGATGGTGGCTGGGAGGGAGCCGGTCTGCACAGCTGGGCTTGACCACAGGAAACCTTCCCAGAAGGACTCTCTCTAGAGAGAGATGTCCCCAGGGTACAATTGGTCTGTAGCATCATCAGTGGATGCCCAGCTGCATTCTGGGAAGTGGGAGGTTGTTGGGAAGATCTGCTGTGACGAGAGCAGGCCTGGACAGAATGCACAGTCTCTCAGGGGAGCCAGCAAAGCGGGGAGGGAGGGCTGCCCAGCCCTGTGTGCATCTCCAGCCCTGCCTGGGAAGAGGACACCTGAAGAGAGACCAGTGGCCTTGCTGCCTCAGGGAAGGCAATTGTGTCCTCTCAAAGAGCATGGCGGTGACTCACCAGAGCGCCCCACAGCTTGTCATAAACATCCCCCGAGACAGCTAACTCCCTCGGCCTTGATTCTATATTAACTCAGCCGTGCTCCATGGTTCCATAATTAATTAGGTTTCCTAGGTACCTCGAGACGAGAAGAGGGTGTCCCAACCTGTGGGCACAAATATTACTAACTCCATGAGAGCTCCCACACGCACTATGAATAGAAAGCTCAGCCTCCTCCAGTCTCTCCTCCTCTCTGAGAACAAGTTGGCATTGGTTCCTTTGTGAAAGGTGAGGGGCGGCCAAATAGCCTTGGTTGGAATAATTCTAAAATGTCAAGGGCTACCCAAGTAACCCAGTGGGAGGGTACTTACCCAGCACTCATGAGACCTTCGCTTTGATTCTCAGAACTGCAAAAGAAGAGAGAATTTGAAAAAGAAACAACAAAAAAAAGTTAAACTTTTTGACACATGACTGTAATCCCGTCAGAGAGCAAGACAAGACAGTTGATGTGTACATGGCCCTGTTGATAGCATGTTTGGGGGCATAAAACAGGCCCTGGTGACCCATGCCTGGCCTGTAATCACACTGAGGACGCAGAAACAGGAGGATTGGGAGTTCAAGGTCATTGTAGTTTAGTGTTGAATTCTGCTGCAGCCTGGGCTACATGAAACCACATCTCAACAAAGGCACAGGGCCTGGGGAGATACCTCATCCCATAAAATGCTTGCCACAGAGGCATGAGGACCAGAGTTCAATTCCCGGCACCCATGCAAAAGGCCAGGTATAGGAGCACATGTTTCTAATCTCAAACTGGGAGGTCAAAGACAGAGGGTCACAGGAGCACGGTGGTCAGTCAGTGATGCTTCACCCATGAGCCACTGAGTTACCCTGCCTCAAAAAGCAAGGTGGGGCTTGTGCTGCCAAGCCTGCTGATCTAGATTCAATCCTTGGGACCCCTGTGCCAGAAAGGATAAGTCCTCAAGTTTTGCTCTGATCTCCACATGCATTCTTCTGTGGCACACTTGCAGGTGTGCAAATACACATGCACACATACACACATGCACACCACATGCACACACATCAGATAAATGAAATCTTTTAAAAAGAGATTGGGGAGTTAGAGAGATGGCTTAGCAGTTAAGAGTGTGGGCTGCTCTTCCAGAGAACCTGGGTTCAATTTCCAGCACCCATCGCCAAGAGAGAAACTAAAAATTTTACATGTTATGGCCAGGTGGTGATGGTGCATGCCTTTAATCCCTGCTTGGGAGGCAGAGGCAGGTGGATCTCTATGAGTTAAAGGTCAGCCTGGTCCACAAAGCAAGTTTCAGGACAGCCAGGACTGTTACACAGAGAAACCCTGTCTCAAAAAACCAATAGAATTTAAAACATTTCTACATGTTATTTCACCTTAGATTTTTTTTTTTACACTTATGTATTTGTGGGGTGGGGTGGGGATGGGGGCACATGTGTGTGAGACAGTCACGGCATGAATGTGGAGGTCGGAGGGCAACTCACAAAACCCAGCTCTCTCCTTCCATCGTGTGGATTCCGCAGATCTACCTTGGGTCCTCAGCCTTACCGGCATGTGCCATTCCACGCTGAGCCACCTGGCTGACCATGTATTTCACCTTCAATGTAAGAACCGGTAGTAATTCAGCCGTCAGAAATGTCTAAGGAGGGAGCTGGAGAAGTGGCCGGAAGTTTAGAGTAATGGCTGCTCTGGCGGGGGACCATTTGTCCCCAGCACCCAGGTGATACCTCACAGTCACCTTAACTCCAGCCCAGGAGATCTGATGCCCTCTTCTGGCCTCTGAGGGTAACACACACACACATACACACACACACACACACACACACACACACACACACGTTAAAATTATAACTCTTTTGAAAGTATGTAAGGCAGTGTGGAACCATTTGGATACAATCTTCTGGTTTTCCCCTGTAGGTTTTATGGAAGTGAACCTGCAGCACAAGCTCTTCCAGTGGGAAGCTGCTGCAAAGATGAAGACGCCCATTTCAAAGGTAGCTTTTTATCTTCTGTTGTCCAGACCTGGGTCTCACAATGTAGCCCTGGCTGGTTTGGAACTTACTCTGTAGACCAGGCTGGCCTCTCAAGTGCTGGGATTAAAAGCGTGTGTCACTACCCCTGGCCTCAAAGGTTTAATTTTAATTAAATTTTTTTTTCATTTACATACCAACCACAGTTTTCCCTCCTCTCCTTCTCCTCTCCTTCTCCCCACACCTTCACCCCCACCCTACCCCCACTCCTCAGAAAGGGTGAGACGCCCACGGGTGGTGTGGGAGAATTGTCTATATTATGTCAATCATGTATTTTAATAAAACTCTGATTGGCCATGCAGGAAGTATAGGCAGGTCAACCAGACAGGAAGTAGAGGCGGGGCAATGAGAATAGAATAAGGCTACGGAGGAGGAAAGTCCCTCCGCCACTCCTGCACAGACCACCGAAGAGGCAACATGTAAGCTGTCACACTGAGAAAGGTACTGAGCCCATGTGGCTAACACAGATCAGAATAATGGGTTAAGATAAGTCATAAGAACTAATAAGTAGCCTGACCTAATGGACCAATCAGCTTATAACCTTATGGAGTCCTGTGTGTGATTTTCGTTGGGAGTTGCCGGTTGTGGGGTACCGGGCGGGACAGAAACCCCAACAAGCCGGCCCCCTCATGTTACACACGGGGAGTCAACAAAGCTTGGTTTATCAAGCTGAGGCAGGACCAAACCTCTTCTTGTATCAAGGTTGAGCATGGTATCCCACCACAGGGAATGGGCTCCAAAAAGCCAGTTCATGCACCAGGGATAAATCCTGGTCCCACTGCCAGGGGCCTCACAAGAAGACCAAGCCACACAACTGTCATTCACATTCAGAGGACCTAGTTCGGTCCCATGCAGGTTCCCCAGCTGTCAGTACCAACTCAGTGAGCATCCACTAGCTCAGGTCAATTGTCTCTGTGGGTTTTCCCATCATGGTCTTGACCCCCCCTTGCTCATGTGATCCCTCCTCCCTCTCTTCAGTTGGACTTCCAGAACTTAGCCCAATGCTTAGCTGTGGATCTCTGCATCTGCTTCCATCAGTTACTGGATGAAGGTTCTATGATGACAATTAGGGTAGTCACCAGTCTGACTACAGGGGCAGGCCAGTTCAGGCACCCTCTCCATTATTGCTAGGGGTCTCAGCTGGGGTCATCCTTGTGGATTCCTGGGAGTTTCCCTGGCACCAGGTTTCTCCCTAACCCAACAATGGCTCCCTCTATCAAGGTATCTCTTTCATTGCTCCCCCTCTCTGCCCCTCCCCCAACTCAGCTATTCCGTTCCCTCATGTTCTTATCCTCTTCCCCTTGGTTTTAAATTTTATTTCTACTCATCTTGAAATTTATTGTTTCCATTTGGCAGTGTGGGGGACGGAATGAACCTAGAGATGTACGTGTATGTATCTGTGAGAGTGGGTATATGCAAATGAGTTCTACAGACACTCCCAGAATCCAGCTAGACCAGACTGACCTCAGACTCCCTGTGTGGCTGAGGATGACCTTGAGCTCCTGATCCTTCTGCCTCCACATCCCAAGTTCTAGGATTACATATATATATGTGTGTGTATATATATATATATATATATATGTATATATATATATATATATGATCTATTTCTTTTTTCTTCTCCTAATGTGGATAATTAGCAAGCATTAAGTCACATATGTATTGGGGGAAATGGTGACAGGGAAGGTCTGGTTTAGTTCATGATTCTGTGCCAATGTTACTTTCTTAACATTGCATTTGCCAAAGTTATGCAACACACTAATCTTTGGAGAAATGGGCGAAGGGTTTAGAGGAGCTTTCTGCAGCTTTTCTGTAAATGGAAAATAACCAGGCACTAATGGTTCGTGCTTATAATCTCAACACTTGGGAGGCTGAGGCAGGGGGATTGCCACCATTTCAGACTAAACTGGGCTACCTGGTGAGTTTCAAGCCAACCCAATCTATAGTGTAAGACACTGTCTCAAGAAAAACTGATTGAGCTGCACTGAGGAGGGACACACAGGTGGATCTCTGTGAGTGTGAAGCCAGTCTGGTCTACATAGTAAGTTCTAGGCCTCCCAGGGCTATATAGTAAGACCCTGTCTCAGGGGTTGGAGAGATGGTTCAGTGGTTAAAAGCACTGGCTGCTCTTCCAGAGGTCAATTCCCAGCAACCACATGGTGGCTCACATCCATCTGTAGTGAGATTTGGTGTCCTCTTCTGGCCTGTAGGCAACCATGCAGGCAGAACACAGTATACATAATAAATAAATAAATCTTTTTTAAAAAGACCCTGTCTCAAAAAAAAAACCAAAATTATTCCCAAAAGAAAAGTGCAACCCCCCATTATATATGTAATTGTATTATAACTCTGTTATAGAATATATTAGTTTTTAAGTATCTTTTTTTTGTTTTTTTGTTTTTGTTTTTATTTTTCAAGACAGAGTTTCTCAGTAGCTATGCAGCCTGTCCTGAAACTCACTCTGTAGACCAGGCTGGCCTCAAACTCACATAAATCCCCCTACCTCTGCCTCCCGAGTTCTGGAATTAAAGGCGTGCACCACTACTGCCCGACTTAATATCCTTTTATTTTTGAGACAGAGTTTTTGTTTTTGTTTGTTTGTTTGTTTTGTTGTCATTGTTTTATCTTATTAAAAAAAGAAAAAAACAAATTGAGACAGAGTTTATGTATCTCAGACTGGCCATGAACTCCCGTAGCCCAGGATGACCTTGAACTTCTGATCTTTCTGCTCCCACCTCCTAAGAACTGAGATCACAGGTTAAACCACCAGACCGGGTTTATGCAATGTTGTGAATCAATCAGGCATTTGGGCTTGTCGGAGAAGTTCTGTGCCAACTTAACTACAACCCAGACACATTACATACATTCTGTGTGCGTGGGTGCAGTTTGTTTAATATATATATTGGTTTTTTGAGACAGGGTTTGTTTGTTTGTTTGTTTGTAGCTTTGGAGCCTTTCCTGGCACTAGCTCTTGTAGACCAGGCTGGCCTCAGACTCACAGAGATCTGCCTGCCTCTGTCTCCTGAGTTCTGGGGTTAAAGGTGTGCACCACCACCACCCGGCCCTAATTTTTTTTAATTCTTTTATATTATGTATGGGTGTTTTGCTTGCTTGTGTGTCTGTGTTTATGCAGGGTTCATAGAAGCCAGAAGAGGGTGTTGAATCCTCTGGGACTAGAATTATAGATGGTAGTCCACCATCATGTGTGTGCTGGGAACGGAACCCAGGTCCTCTGGGCAGTTAAGAGCCAGTGCTCTTAACCCCTGACCCATCTCTCCAGCCCCTTGTTGTTAAAATAGCTTTGTAAGAACTTCCGCCCTAAAACTAGGTATAGTGATGGCACCTGTCTGTAATCCCAGCATTTGGGAAGGGGAGGCAAGGTGATCAGGAATTCAAGGCTAGCCTGAGCTACACAGTGAGTCCAAGGTCAGCCTGAACTACCGGAGACCCTATCAGAGAGAGAGAGAGAGAGAGAGAGAGAGAGAGAGAGAGAGAGAGAGAGAGAGAGAGAAGTTAGGGGCCCCACACATCTCTGGACTTCTAGCCTAATTACCCTGTATTCTTTCTGGGGGCTTTGGTGAGGATGCCTGCAGGCACTTCTGCTCACTGCATGAGGCTGGGAAGATGAGAGCACAGGCTGGGGATCTGGGGTTCCTGCAGCTCAGCTGGGAAGGGCTGGGGCTAGTCTGAGATTCTCTGGACTTTCATTGGTTGGTTAGAGACTTTTATCTCAGGCCAATTTCAGCCAGGACCTCGGGAGCAGCTGCTGTAGCCTGAAGGCAGGAACTGGCAGGCTGCTTCTGACCCTAAGCTTCTCAAATCCTGAAGCTGACACGTGGTGTTACAACAGGGTCCTGCAGGTGTCCTGGAGTTCGGGAGGGACCTCAGATGTGCCTCTTAACCCACCTATCTGCTTCAGGCTCCAACCGCCTGCAGCCACAAGGCCGCCTGCAGTCACAAAGTCTGGCTACCACAAGCTGGTAGTCCTGTTCTCACAGCAGGTCCTGAAGCAATCCCCTGCCTCAGGCTTCCACAAACAACAGAGCACCTGCCTCTGCATCCTCTACAGGATTCAGCCTCCAAAGACTGCAGGTGGGGTAGGCCAGTCAGGGAGAGCTCTCTCTTCAGCAACTGAGGGACCAGGCTAGTTTGGTTAGCACAGGCCTGTAGCCCGCCACTGGCCACCCTCCACTGTCCAGATGTCAGCAGAGCCCCATGGCCTGTCCTGACATGCACCTTCCCCTTCACTGCCCTGCAGTGCACTTTGTCTCGCCGCAGCCAGATGTGCCGACTTTGGTGCTGGCTGCCTCTAAACGAGGTACATATGTGCAGTCTGGCCTGGGCTGCCACTACCAAGGAGAAGGGAGGCCCCAGGGGAGAGCGGGCTACAGCTGGCCACGCAGTGAAGGAGGGAGGAGAGATGCTTGGGGAAAGATTCCTGCTGGTAGTCGAGCTGGATCTCTGTCTAAATAAGGACCTGGCTTTGGGGCGCTCCTCCAGGCTCAGGAGTGCTAGGAGAGCTTCTGGAGCTGTACCCCTGCCTTCTCCTAACAACTGGGGTGCTGGCATTGCTTGTTTCCCTTTTCCCTCATCATAGAAATTATGAACAGAGATGAAATACAATTTAGGAAACTCAATATAAACCAGGCCCGGTGACCCATGCTTGCAATTCCAGGTTAGAGGAATAAGGTGGCTGAGGCAGGAGGATACCAAGCGCAAGACTGGGTAATTCTGTGAGGTAAAGGATGGATAAACTGGCTGAGTTGGTACAGGTGCTCATTGCCAAGACTACTGACTTGTGTTCAATTCCTAGGACCCACTAGGACTAGCACTCGCCTAGCAACTCGGTGGAAGGGAGGAATGAAATCCTGAGGTGTCCTCCATCTGCGCAGGCTCGCGGTTTCATGCCCACCCACGCACATACAGTAAGAAGCGCACTATTCACCAGTTGCTTCCACTGACGGCAGAGCACCAGGTTGTCTTCCCTGAGCTCCTATGGTAACTAGCACTGCGGTGAGCAGCCTCCAGCTTGCACAGAAACCGTCCAAGAAATGCAACTGTTGGAGGCTCGCGATGTGGCAAAGGTGACAGTGTTTGCATCCATGAAAGCCTGGGAGCCATCCCCAGCACTGCCCACAACCAGGTATGACAGAGGAGTCTTGTAAAGTTAGCACTCCGAAGTCGAAGGCAGGAGGATCCGAAGCTCAAGGCTATGCTTGGGCTATGTGAAAATCACCTCAAGGGGCTGGAGAGATGGCTCAGAGGTTAAGAGCATTACTTGCTCTTCCAAAGGTCCTGAGTTCAATTCCCAGCAACTACATGGTGGCTCACAACCATCTGTAATGGGGTCTGTTGCCCTCTTCTGGCCTGCAGGCATACACACAGACAGAATATTGTATACAAAGTAAATAAATAAATTTAAAAAAAAAAAAGGAAAATCACCTCAAAATAAACACTTCCATAGGCAGGAGGATCTCTGTGAGTTCCAGTCTCCACATGCAGATACAATGAAAACCAATTCGGGCTAGGGAGATGGCTCAGGAGGACGAGGCACCCGCCACCAAGCCAAGCCTGATAACCTGGGTCCGAGCCTCAGGACTCGCCTGACAGAAGGAGAGAACCAGCTCCCGAAACTTGTCCTCTCACCCCACGTGTAGCATGGCATGCAGGTGGTCACACATGAGCACATAATAACCAAGTAGAAACAAAAAGATGCCGTCGTTCTTGCCAATCTGAAGCCAACCCGGACTTCTCCGGGAAGAGGAAATCTTACTGAGAAAACGCCTCCATCAGGTTAGCGTGTGGGGCAATCTGTGGGGACATTCTCTTGATTGATGGTTGACGTGGGAGGACTCAGCCCGCAGTTGCAGGCGTCACCCAGACAGGTGGTCCTAGGTGATATAAGAAGGCAGACTGGGTAAGCCATGGGGAGCAAGTCAACGATGCTCCTCCAGTGGCCTCTGCTTCAGTTCCTGCCTCCCGGTTCTGAGTGTTTGCCCTGACTTTCCTCAGGAACTGACACCTGTCTCTTGGGATAAGTAAACCAAATAAACCTTTTCCTCCCATGTTGCTTTTGGCCACAGTGTTTTATCACAGCAATAGAGACCTTACCCGAGACAAGTGTAATAATAACATTTAAATACATATCCAATTCATCCCAGCACTTGAGAGAGGCAGCAGGGGACTCCTCCTCCTCCTCCTCCTCCTCTTCTTCTTCTCCTTCTTCCTCCTCTCCCTTCTCCTCTTCTTCTCCTTTTTTTACTTTTTGTTTTTTTGGGACCAGGTTTCTGTAGCTTTTGAGCCTGTCCTGGAACTTGCCCTGTAGACCAGGCTGGTCCCAAACTCACAGAGATCCCCCTGCCTTTGCCTCCCTGAGTGCTGGGTTTAAGGCACGCACCACCACCACCCTACCCAAGAATCAGAGCTTCAAGGTCACCTGTGGCAAGGTAGCAAGTTTCAGGTTAGCCTGGGCTACACAAAGTTGTATGTCAAAAGGAAAAAGGAAAGAAACGTGATCACTGCTCATGTTAGAAAACATTGCTTCTTTGTTGCTTGTTAAGGTTTTTTTGTTTTTGTTTTTAAAGATTTATTTATTTGCTATATATCCAACGTTCTGTCTGCATGTATGTCTGTGCACCAGAAGAGGGCACCAGATCTCATTACTGGTGGTTGTGAGTCACCATGTGGTTGCTGGGAATTGAACTCAGGACCTCTAGAATAATAGCCAGTGCTCTTAACTGCTGAGCCATCTCTCCAGCCCAGTTTGGTTTTGTTTTTTTTTTTTTTTTTTTTTTGAGACAGGGTTTCTCTGTGGCTCTGGAGTATGTCCTGGAACTCTGGAATTAGCTCTTGTAGACCAGGCTGGCCCCAAATTCACAGAGATCCACCTGCTTCTGCCTCCTGAGTGCTGGGATTATAGGCGTGTGCCACCATCGCCCAGTCAGTGTTTTGGTTTTTTAGATGTACTTATTTTATGTGTATGAATGCTTCACCTTCATGTATGCACATATGTGTACCATGTGTGTATAGAGATCAAAAGAGGACATAGGATGCCCTGGAACTGGAGTTGTGGATGGTTGTGAGCCACTGGATGGGTGCTGGGAATTGAACCTGGTTCCTCTACAAAAGCCATCATTACTCTTAACTGCTGAGCCATCCCTCCAACTCCAAAGATCAGGGGATTCTGACTGAGGGTAGAGGAAGGAAGCTCCTCTTTGCTCTTGGGGTGTGTTCCTTGCTGCCTGTCAAGAAGAAGGAGGAAGGACCAGAGAAATTGATGGTCTTTATCCCTGTCCGAGGGCCTGCACGCAGCAGGTACTCCTGGGCCTGTGCCAGCCCACTCTGCCAGGAGTCCTTGCTTTCTTTGCTTCCCCTCAGCCTCCGTGCCCAGGAGCTCTAGCTTCTTCTTGTCGCCTGTCCCCCACTATTATGAACTACTGTCACTGGAGCCCCAACAACAACAACAACAAATCATGTCCACGTCCACGGCAGAGGGCTCAGGCTAAGGGCAGCTTTCCCCAGAAGGATGCGTCCCAGCTGGGTGAGTGTCCTTTCTCCTCCTCCTTAATCTCTAGCTGTGTTGTTTAGAGATGAGGTTTCACGGAATCCAGGCTTTCCTTGAACTCAGATCTGCCTGTCTTGACCTCCCAAGTGTCGTGATTACCGGGGGTACACATCAATCTGGCTTCTTCTTCCCTTCCCTCCTTTCTCACGGTGCTGATTGGAAATAGAACCCTCCACACCTCATGCAAGTCCACAGACTCTGTTAAGCGTTAAGCACGCCACCACTTGAACTACTTCCCCATCCGTGAGTCAGGTCTCTTTCGTAAAACCAAAGCTAAGGTAGCGAATCTAGAAAAACACCCATGTGCGTGCAAGCACAGCACAGCGAAAAGCTCCGTCCAGGACCCTGCTCAGGCCACACTCCCATGGGCTTTGGCGATTCCCATCATCACAAGGAGCCATATACATGGTGTCTATACAGCACCATCCCATTTACACGAAGGCCAGGGAAGTTACATTTGCCTCCCGTAGAGTCGCAGAATTGACTGAAACAAGCAGGTCCCAGCTAT
Organism: Myodes glareolus; assembly: GCF_982192425.1. NCBI lineage: Eukaryota > Metazoa > Chordata > Mammalia > Rodentia > Cricetidae > Myodes > Myodes glareolus. Next base: position 65,716,340 of record NC_142043.1, on the reverse strand, counting down.
CAGCCATCCTTTAGTCTCAATTTCAAAATCCCGGAGGCTTTGAAAGCCACAGGCTAGATAAGCCACGTGTTATCACAGCTCGCCTGGCTGCAAAGCTTGACCTCACGTGAACTCAGCTGTCAAGAAAACAGACCCGGATTGAGGTGAAGTTATTTCACAGTCATTGGTTACACCTCCCAGCACGTGAATATTCATAGAGTTTGCTCAGAAAGCTCTCTGTATTTGCCCAGTGCTGGCCCAGAACCTGCCTGGCCATTTACAATATACAGCACAATCCGCTGACCTTCTCAAAGTGGTGAGTGATTCTGAGTTCTAAAAACCTTTTCCAGCTCCAGGATTCCAGAAGCAATTATGGGCCTATATGTTTAACGAAATTTCTCCTTCAAAAACCAATGAGCATGCCAGGTGTGAGGATCCACGCCTGTGAATAGCAGCATTTGGGAGGCAGAGACAGGAGGATCAGAAATTCAAAGTCAACTATATAACACATTTACTGCCAGCCTGGGCTACATGAGAGCCGTGGCATTCATTTCAAAGAAACAGAGGCCAGGAGTGGTGGGGTTTCACCTTCAGCGCCTGTACTCAGGAGGCAGAAGCAGGCAGATCTCTATTAGTTCTAGGCCAGAATGGGCTATATATTGAGTTCCAGGAGATACAGTGAGACCCTATCTCGAAGGACAGTATTATAGATGGATACATTTTGTGTCATGCTATCTGCAATTCTAATACTTAGAAAGCTGAGTGAGACAGGAAAATCTCAAGTTCAAGGTTAAGCCATGGTGACGCGTCAAGTGTGGGGATGGTTGGGCCTATGAGCAAGGGAGGGAGGGAAGAAGAAGTAAAGAAAACAGCAAAAGTGAAGAAATAAAAGAAAAAAGAGGACAACCAGCCAAACATGATAGCTTTCCAGGAAACCAAGGCAGTAGATGTTTAAGTACAGGTTTCCCTACACAACGGCAGTCTCAGAAAAATTAAAAGAAAAAAAGGAAGAAGAGGAGGAGAAGAAGGGATCAGAGAGATCCTCAGCAACTAAGAGAAATTGTAGCTCTTCCAGAGGACCCAGGTTCGGTTCCCAGCATGCACATAGTAGCTCATAGTCATCAGTAACTCCTATCCCAGGGCACTGTACACACATGAAGCACATATGTACATGCATGAAGAAGCACCCATGTACATAAAATTAAGGTAAATTTTTTTAATATAGGAGCCAGACATATGGTGTACACACAATATGCCCCCACTTATATGAAGTACAAGAATAGACAAAACCAACTGATGGAGGCGGAACTGCGCCTGGGTGAGGGTGACTGGTCCAAGAGGTCCAGACACCTGGGACTCTCCAGCAATCTGAAGGCTAGAGGCTGCATGCATGTATATACACACATATAGAAATGTGTCAAGCAAAAAAAGGAAGAAAGAAAGAAAGAAAGAAAGAAAGAAAGAAAGAAAGAAAGAAAGAAAGATGCCAAGCAGGAGCCATAAAGATTTTAGTTTAGGGGCTGAAGAGATGACTCAGAAGTTAATAGCATTTTGGCTGCTCTTCCAGAGGACCCAGGTTCAATTCCCGGCACCGACATGGTGGCTTGCAACTGTCTGGAACTCTGGCTCCAAGAGATCCGACACCTTCACACAGGCATACATGCAGGCAAAACATCACTGCACATAAGATAAAAATAAACAAATATTAAAGATGATTTTAGCTTTTTTTTCTTTCCTTTTTTAATTAATTAATTATTTAGTTATTTATTTAGCTAGTTTGTTTATTTGAGACAGGGTTCCTCTATGCAGTCTTGGATATCCTGGAACACTCTGTAGACCAGGCTCAGAGATCCATCTGCCTTTGCCTCTGGAGTGCTGGGATTAAAAGCATGCATCACTACCACCCAGCCCTAAAATAATCTTTTAAAACTTTTTTTTTTTTTGATTTTTCAAGACAGGGTTTTTCTGTAGCTTTGGAGCCTGTCCTGGAACTAGCTCTTGTAGACCAGGCTGGCCTCGAACTCACAGAGATAGCCTGCTTCTGCCTCTGAGTGCTGGGATTAAAGGCATGCACCACCACTGCCTGGCTACTTTGAAAACTTTTTGACAGAGTTATTTTTATGTGGGCGTATGTGTGTTTTCTCAGAAGCCAGAGGAGGACATTGGATCCCATGGAGGTAGACTTCCAGGCGGTTGTGAGCGGCCCGATGTGGGTGACGGGAACTGAGCTAGAGTCCTCTGGGAGGAACCGACGGCATTCCCAGTCACCGTTCCACCTATCTGGTTTTCTCTGTTCCAGGCTGGCCTCCCCAGTGGTGTAGCAAAGAATAGCCCTGGACTCCGGATCGTCTTGCCTCAGCAATATTGGGATTACAGATGTGTGTCACCACACCTAGCTCTAATCTCTGTTTTGAAAGTGATTGTATGGACAAAGAATTTGGGGGGTCAGGCTTGCTTCAGTGAGCCTTCGACACACACACCAGCCCACTCACACTGCCCCACACTCCCGTGGTACCCTGGAGGCCTATGGATCCGGCCCACCTCGAGGGCCTGGCTCTCAACCTACCAGACTATGGGATACACCGATCTGGCCCTGGCAGCCACCCACGATGTTGCCAGTCAGCACTTGTACCTAGACAATAATATCCTGTAATTGCAGCTAGGATTTGGAATTTGTGTCTGAGAACAGAAGGGTACAGGAGATTCCCTCATTAAACAGGTCCGATAACAATTTATTTCTAAGAGGGCAGAGGGAATTTCTTCCCTGGACTCTTCTTGCTCAATAGTTCATTGCAGGCAGGCAGCTCTGTCTGCCAACCCTCACACCGGCTCCACCTCCTCCTCCTTCCCACCTCTGTCCTATCTGGGCCCCAGAACTGGCACACGAGGGCCTTGTTTCAGTGGCCAGCACCTCCCCTGACCTTACTCTACCCACGCCCAGCCTCCCTCTGTGTCCACGCAAAGGGCACTGGCCTGCCAGGTGGCCTTGCTGTCCTCCACTGCCCCAGTCCCTATGAAGAACACTCAGAATATAAACAAACAAATCCACTTGGGGTTTTTCCTCATCTCTGCACAACCACACTGCCGGTCAGAGGCTGCCCGACCAATGGGAATACCCTGTGGTGTCTAAAGTGCCAGCCACCAGCGAGCACAGTGGCCTGTCCATCCACGGGTGGCTAGGTGCCTCAGAAAATAAATATAAGCCAGGCATGGATGCACACGCCATTAGTCCCAGCACTCGGGAGGCAGAGGCAGGCGGATCTCTGTGAGTTCGAAGCCAGCCTGGTCTACAGAGCGAATTCTTGGACAGCTAGGGCTATACAGAGAAACCCAGATTTGAAACAAAGAAACAAAACAAGACAGGAGCTAAACTTTAATGCAAATGTGTTTACACCTTTTCTTCTATTTTCCTTGGGTTTATTTTATTGCTTTAGTAATTAGTTGAAATGGATATTTCCAAGTAATTTTTTAAAATGTTTATTTATTTAATTTTTAATTGGGAGGAGATGGTTGAGACAGGGTATCATGTAGCCCAGGCTTGTTTCTTACTCCCTATGTAGCTGAGGCTGGCTTTGAACTCCAGGTCCTCCAACCTCCATCTCGGAATTATAGGCATAGGCCACTATGCTTGGATCATGTACTTAAAAAAAATTATTACATTTTATTTGCATGCGTGTGCACACCATAGTGAGCATGTGGGGTCAGAGGGCAGCCTGGGGAGTCAGTTCGCTCTTTCTCTCCCATGTTCATCGCAGGGACCGGATACAGGTTGTCAGACTGGGCAGCACCTGCCTTTGCTCGCTGGACCATTTTGCTGGCCCTGGGTGGTCAGCTTTAAAATTTATTGTTAATTTTCTTTAGTGGCAGGTTTCATTTGTATGTATATACAACATTACGCTTTATTCTTCCTTGTCTCCTCAACCCATAACATTCCCACTTCCTCCTCCGCCCTGGCCTGGAACTTGTTAAGTAGACCAGGCTGGCTTTGAACTCACAGAGATCTTCCTGCCTTTGGCAGCCTCCTGAGTGCTAGGATTAAAGCCGTCTCTTCTGGCAAATTTTCTCCTTTTTTTCTTTTTTTTTTTTTTTTTTTTTTTTTGGTACATATATTTAATCACTTGTGACTAGCGTCACTCTTGCGAATAGAACCTCTGGTGTATGGAGTCACCTAACAGCCCACCCTAGCATTCAAGAGAAGTCCAAATCCCCCCCCCAGCATTGTTGGAAAGTTGCATTGTGTGCCTTTTGTAAAACATGCTGAGAAACCTCAGGAGGACCATGCCATGAGTACTGGGACCAGGTCGCACTCCTCCCTGAGCCCTAGTCCTCAGCAATGGTGGTCCTGCTCCATTCCTGCCACCAGGCAAAATTATACTTCCATCCCCTGACACTATATAACCCAAACCCGCACTCCACACCAAGACTCCCCAAACCCACACCCTCTTACCTCCATTCCATGCCCCAAGTCCTTATACCTCAACCTCACTCACACCCACATCACAGGTGTGGTTCTTCTTTCTTTTTTATTTTGGTAGGGTTTTTATTTTAAGGTGATTTCTGGGGGCTGACCCACTAAGAGCACTGGCTGCTCTTCCAGAAGACTGGGGATCAATTCCCAGCACCCACATCAGGCAGCTTACAACCACCTGTAACTGCAGTTTCTACAAGCTCATTGTGCAGATAAATTCATGTAGACACACACACACACACAAGATAAAAACAAACAAATACATAAGGTGAGTTCTGATAAACCTTAGGCTAGCCTCGGACCCTCAACCCTCCTGCCTCAGCCTCCCTCGTGCTGGAATTTCAGGTCTATAGCCCTGTGCGTGGCCTCCTCCCCCACCGCCACGGGATCTTGCTGTGCAGTCCTGGCTGGCCTGGAACTCACAGAGATCCACCTGCCACTGCTGGAACTAAAGACTTGAGCCCCCACACCACACCTCAATTTTTTTAACATTTATTTATTTATTTATCATATATGTATATTGTGGCCATGCCTGTCACCGTGGGTGTGTGGACGTAAGGAGACAATGTACAGAAATCAGTTCTCTCCGGCTACTGTGTGGGTTCCAGAGATTCAGGTCACCAGGCTAGCCAGCAGGTGCCTTAACTCATGAAGCCATCTCTCCTGCCCCCATTCTCTCTTATTTAAATAAATTTAACAGGTAATCCCAGCACTTGGGAGGCAGAGGAAGGAGGATTGCTAAGAGTTCCAGGCCCACGAGGTCTCCTTAGTGAGACCCTGCCAAAAAGAAAAGAAAGAGAAAAAGAGGAAGAGAGAAAGGGGGAAATAACCCTAACCCCTGTGGGTTCGCCTGCTTCTGCTCACCTGCGACACATCCTAACTGGACATTTGACGTCCTTCCCTTTTGTAGGGAAAAGGGAGAAAATTTTAAAAAAAAATTTTTTTTCAAATATCAATAATATCAAATATCAGTAAGCTTTAAACTTTGGGTTTTTCTTTTATGCCCATTACACAAGGTCATTACTATAACCAGTCTACACCTGAAATCAAGGGCGGTACAATTAGGGGACACGGTGGGAAAGCAGACATCGTGATTGAGGCCCACAGGGAACACAAAAAAGGTCTTCCCATCTTTCTTTTCTTGCTTTGAGAAGAGTGACCTTGAGATCCTGCCCCTGCTGCCTCCACCTCCATAGTGCTGGGATCACAGTCTGCACCACACGGCATTGTTTGGGTTGTGGGATGGGAACTGGGGCCTCCTGCGTGCTAGGCAAACCTTCTACTAACCAAGTATGTCCTACCTTTCTTGTCTAGACATACCAAATGGCATGCCGTATCACCTGTCCCCTCTCTCTGAGGGCAAGCTGACCAAAGCCCCAAGCACACGGATTTAATAGGCTAACTGGGGTGCTCCTGGGTGACCCCACCCCAGGACGCTGTTCTTATTAACTAGGCCAAAAGCTTCAGCCCAGTGACTCAATGGGGCTCTGAAATCCCAGTTTCTCAACCTGGACCCGGAGGCTCGGCAGCCAGGCCCAGCCTGCCACACAGGACCTGCTGACTAGCTGAGCCTGCTCTCCCACTGTCAGTCACCTCAGCCTGGGTCCCGCCTCCCCAGCCTGAGCCCCGCCTCCCTACTGCTGAGCCCCGCCTCCCTACTGCTGAGCTAGCTGCTTCTCAGCCTTTTACATCAACAGGCATCTCCATCCAGCTCTTGGTAAATGGGGGGACAAAGATCAGGGATTCAAGGACAGCCTGGGCTACAGGAGACCCTGTCTAAAAGCAATAAATAATTAGTTAAATAATCATGGTAAAATTGCATAATATGGGACAAGCAAGATGGCTCAACAGGTAAAGGCTCTTGCTTCAGTACCTGACAACCTGGGTTCAGAACCGGGAACCCACAGGATGGAAGGAGAGACTGTCCTCTGACCTCCACATGAACACACACACACACACACACACTAACAAATCAATGAGTAACCACAGCAGAGTGTGGTGTGTGCTGGCACAGCCCTTTAATCTCAGTGCTCCAGAGGCAGAGGCAGCCAGATCTCTTTGAGATCAAAATCAACCTGGTCCACACAGCTAATCTGGGCCAGCCAAGGCTAAAGTGGGACGCTGTCTCCTTTGTTTTTTTTTTTTTTTTAAAAGTGCAATATATATAAATGTATCATTTGTCCATATTTGGTAGCTCCTGTTCTTTTCTTTCCTTTTTCTCTGAGACAGTTTCTCTGTGTAGTTCTGGCTGTCCTGGAACTACCAGGTAGCTCCTGTCTATAATTCTAGCACTCAGTATTTGAGACAGGAGAATTGCTCAAGACCAGCCTGAGCTACATACCGAAATTCAATATAAAAAAATTTTAAATTTGAGATGGACCAAACATACCACAGTGCGTGTGTCAGGGTCAGAGGTCAACTCCCAGGAGTCCACTCTCTCCTTCTACCCCGTGGGATCCAGGAACCGAGCTCGGATTGGCAGGCTTGACGTCAAGCACCCTTACCAGCTGAGCCAGTTTGTGGGCCTCGTTTAGTAAGTTCTAGGCTAGCCTGGGCTACGTCATGAAACTGCTCCAAAAAACAAGTCAAAAGGCAGTTGCAGTGTGGGGGACGATGCAGATGCTCAATCGCTGCTCTCAGGAGGCAACCAGATCTCTGGGAGTTCAAGGCCACACAGAGGCACACACCCGCAGACGTCTCGCCAAGGCTCTCATGCCCTCCTCTTCCCAAGCTGTCCAGTGCAGACAGTAGCCTGGGCTCTGAGCAAAAGTGTCTGGAGCTTGGGGTTCCTCAAGGCAAGGGATTAACATCAGCAGACCTAGAGAAACTGTCCTAACTGGATATCAGGCCATCCCACAGCTGTGGACTCGGGGCCTCCAACCCTGCAAACAGGGTCTGGACCGCTAGCTATGGCCGCCTGCCCTGGCACTCACTGAAGAGACAGGTGAACCAGACCAATACCCAGGGGCCAGGGTGCTGGTTGGAACCAGGCTGGGAACACATATTTTCACGGAACTGAAGGATCTGGCCCAGACTTCTCAGCCTCTCCTGTGGGGATGCCCTACCAGCGGCTCTGGGCCACTCTATCTCAGGCCTCCCTGGAAATGGAGCTGTACCAGACCTTAGGCAGCCGAACCAGCACTGTTTGGCCCGGTCTCCCCACCTGTGGGAAAGCACTCCTCGGCACAGGTAGGTCTAGACCACCTGCCTTGGCAGACAGCGGATGGCCTGCAGCCCAGGTGCCTCGCCCAGAAGGGACCTG